>NC_141876.1:143869583-144179166 GCF_056163025.1 Triticum urartu | reverse complement strand
ATAAGAGTCATCGGTTGAAGGGAGACATTGGTTGCTCTTTGGGGGGCTTGAGGGATCTCATCCATGAAGTATATTTCCTTCCGTGCCCACTGGATACAATTTAACAGTGTTTGTTGGGTATCACACACATCTTGTTAAGCCAAATCGTTTGTGTTCTTATGGCTCATTGCAAACAGTTCATCCAAGTGACCTGTATGACATCTATCGCACACATCTTGATCTAGGTAACCATTTGTGTTTTTTGGCTCATTGCAAATAGTTCATATGGATCAACTGTATGCCAGGTTTCGCACACGCAACTCTAATCCAAATCGTGCTTGATTGATCAGCCATCACACACGGTTCATTTTATTGGCGGCGGTTTTATTACCACACTGTTTGCGATTGATGCATCACACACAATTTGGTCGATTGGTCTCTTATACATGTGTCATCTTAGGACCTTCATGCAGTAGTGCTACTTCATAATCCCTTTCTTGCTCATAGTGATGGCTCTTCTCTTGTATGTGATTATATCATAGTTTATATCGATGATGAAACATGTGTATGTGACCAGTTGCATGTATGCGAGACTTGTAATAACTTGAATCACTATTTCAAGATGATGATGAGACGATTGTGTTGGACCATTATGATGATGATGATGATGATGATGAGACATCGTTGTCTCATATAGTTGTTGGGGAACGCAGTATTTCAATATTTTCCTATGATCATGCAAGATCTATCTAGGAGATGCATAGCAATGAGAGGGGACAGTGTGTCTACGTACCCTCGTAGACCGAACGCAGAAGCGTTTAGTAACGCGGTTGATGTAGTCGAACATCTTCTCGATCTAACCGATCCAAGTACCGAACGTACGACACCTCCACGTTCAGCACACGTTCAGCTCGATGACGTCCCTCGAGCTCTTGATCCAGTTGAGGCCGAAGGAGATTTCCGTCAGCACGACGGCGTGGCGACGATGATGATGAAGTTACCAGCGCAGGGCTTCGCCTAAGCACTACGACGATATGACCGAGGTGTGTAACTGTGGAGGGGGGCACCACACACGGCTAAGACAAATCTTGGAGTGCCTTTGGGGTGCCCCCTGCCCACGTATACAGAGGGAGGAGGAGGCCGGCCTAGGAGGGCGCGCGCCTATAGGGGGAGTCCAACTAGGATTCCCAATCCTAGTTGGAGTCCCCTTCCTTTTCCAAGAGGGGAGAGAGGGAAAGAGTAGGAGAGGGAGAAGGAAAGAGAGGGGGGCGCCGCCCCCTCCCTAGTCCAATTTGGACTTGCCATGGGGGGAGCGCAGCCAACCCTTGAGGCCTTCTCTCCTTTCCCGTATGGCCCATTAAGGCCCACTACTTCCCCCGGTGAATTCCCGTAACTCTCCGGTACTCCAAAAAATACCCGAATCACTCGGAACCTTTCCGATGTCCGAATATAGCCTTACAATATATTCATCTTTACATCTCGACCATTTCGAGACTCCTCGTCATGTCCGTGATCTCATTCGGGACTCTGAACAACCTTATGTACATCAATTCACATAACTCATAATACAAATCGTCATCGAATGTTAAGTGTGCGGACCCTACGGGTTCGAGAACTATGTAGAGATGACTGAGACACATCTTCGGTCAATAACCAATAGCGGAACCTGGATCCTTATATTGGCTCCTACATATTCTATGAAGATCTTTATTGGTCAAAACGCATAACAACATACGTTGTTCCCTTTGTCATCGGTATGTTACTTGCCTGAGATTCGATCGTCGGTATCATCATACCTAGTTCAATCTCGTTACCGGCAAGTCTCTTTACTCGTTCCGTAATGCAACATCCCACAACTAACTCACTAGTCACATTGCTTGCAAGGCTTATAGTGATGTGCATTACCGAGAGGGCCCAGAGATACCTCTCCGACAATCGGAGTGACAAATCCTAATCTCGATCTATCCCAACTCAACAAACACCATCGGAGACACCTATAGAGCATCTTTATAATCACCCACTTACGTTCTGACGTTTGATAGCTGATACGTCTCCAACGTATCTATAATTTTTGATTGCTCCATGCTATATTATCTACTGTTTTGGACTATATTGGGCTTTATTTTCCACTTTTATATTATTTTTGGGACTAACCTATTAACCGGAGGCCCAGCCTAGAATTGTTGTTTTTTGCCTATTTCAGTGTTTTGAAGAAACGGAATATCAAACGGAGTCCAAACGGAATAAAACCTTCGGGAATGTGATTTTCTCACCGAACGTGATCCAGGAGACTTGGACCCTGCTCCAAGGAACAAAAGAGGTGGTCACGAGGGTGGGGGGCGCCCCCCCCTAGGGCGCGCCCCCTGCCTCATGGGCCCCTCGGTGCTCCTCCGGCGTACTCCTTCCTCCTATATATACACACGTACCCCCAAACGATCAGAAGAGGAGCCAAAAATCTAATTCCACCACCGCAACTTTCTGTATCCATGAGATCCCATCTTGGGGCCTGTTCCGGAGCTCCACCGGAAGAGGGCCGTCATCACGGAGGGCTTCTACATCATCATAGCCTCTCCGTGTGAGTAGTTTACCTCAGACCTTCGGGTCCATAGTTAGTATCTAGATGGCTTCTTCTCTCTTTTTGGATCTCAATACAAAGTTATCCCCCTCTCTTGTGGAGATCTATTCGATCTAATCTTCTTTTTGCGGTGTGTTTGTTGAGACCGATTAATTGTGGGTTTATGATCAAGTCTATCTATGAATAATATTTGAATCTTCTCTGAATTCTTTTATGTATGATTGGTTATCTTTGCAAGTCTCTTTGAATTATCCGTTTGGTTTGGCCAACTAGATTGGTAGTTCTTGCCATGGGAGAAGTGCTTAGCTTTGGGTTCGATCTTGCGGTGTCCTTACCCAGTGACAGAAGGGGCAGCAAGGCACGTATTGTATCGTTGCCATCGAGGATAACAAGATGGGGTTTATTTCATATTGCATGAATTTATCTCTCTACATCATGTCATCTTGCTTAAGGCGTTACTCTGTTTTTAACTTAATACTCTAGATGCATGCTGGATAGCGGTCGATGAGTGGAGTAATAGTAGTAGATGTAGAATCGTTTCGATCCACTTGTCACGGACGTGATGCCTATATACATGATCATGCCTAGATATTCTCATAACTATGCTCAATTCTGTCAATTGCTCAACAGTAATTTGTTCACCCACCGTAGAATACTTATGCTCTTGAGAGAAGCCACTAGTGAAACCTATGGCCCCCGGGTCTATTCTCATCATATCAATCTCCATCACTTTAATCTTGCTTTGCTTTTTACTTTGCCTTTACTTTTTACTTTGCATCTTTGTACCAAAAATACCAAAAATATTATATGTATCAGATCTCACTCTCGTAAGTGACCGTGAAGGGATTGACAACCCCTAATCACGTTGGTTGCGAGTAGCTATCATTTTGTGTAGGTACGAGGGACTTGAGCGTGGCCTCCTACTGGACTGATACCTTGGTTCTCAAAAACTGAGGGAAATACTTACGCTACTCTGCTGCATCATCCCTTCCTCTTCGGGGAAAACCAACGCAAGCTCAAGACGTAGCAAGAAGGATTTCTGGCGTCATTGCCGGGGAGTCTACGCAAAAATTCAACATACCAAGTACCCATCACAATCCCTATCTCTCGCATTACATTATTTGCCATTTGCCTCTCGTTTTCCTCTCCCCCACTTCACCCTTGCCATTTTATTCTCTTTCTCTCTCTCTCTATCATCCCTCTCTATTTGCCTCTTTTGCCCGCTTGCCTTTTTGTTTTCTCGTGTGTTAGATTGCTTGTTTGTCGTGATGGCTCAAGATAATACCAAATTGTGTGACTTCACCAATACCAATAATAATGATTTCCTTAGCACTCTGATTGCTCCTCTTACCGATGTTGAATCTTGTGAAATTAATACTGCTTTGTTGAATCTTGTTATGAAAGATCAATTCGACGGCCTTCCTAGTGAAGATGTCGCTACTCATCTGAATAGCTTCGTTGATTTATGTGATATGCAAAAGAAAAAATATGTCGATAATGATGTCGTTAAATTGAAGCTATTTCCTTTTTCGCTTAGAGATTGTGCTAAAGCTTGGTTTTCATCTTTGCCTAAGAATAGTATTGATTCTTGGAACAAGTGTAAAGATGCTTTTATCTCTAAGTATTTCCCTCCCGCTAAGATCATCTCTCTTAGAAATGATATTATGAATTTTAAGCAACTTGATCATGAACATGTTGCACAAGCTTGGGAGAGAATGAAATTAATGATACGTAATTGCCCTGCTCATGGTTTGAATTTGTGGATGACCATACAAAAAATTTATGCCAGATTGAATTTTGCTTGTAGAAATCTTTTAGATTCGGCCGCGGGAGGAACTTTTATGGAAATCACTTTAGGAGATGCTACTAAACTCCTAGATAATATTATGGTTAATTATTCTCAATGGCATACTGAAAGATCTTCTAATAAAAGAGTGCATGCGATAGAAGAAATCAATGTTTTGAGTGGAAAGATGGATGAACTTATGAAATTATTTGCTACTAAGAGTGTTTCTTCTGATCCTAATGATATGCCTTTGTCTACTTTGATTGAGAATAATAATGAATCTATGGATGTGAATTTTGTTGGTAGAAATAATTTTGGTAACAACGCTTATAGAGGGAATTTTAATCCTAGGCCATATCCTAGTAATCCTTCTAATAATTATGGGAATTCCTACAACAACTCGTATGGAAATTATAATAAGATGCCCTCTGAATTTGAGAATAGTGTTAAAGAGTTTATGAATTCACAAAAGAATTTTAATGCTTTGCTTGAAGAGAAATTGCTTAAAGTTGATGATTTGGCTAGAAACGTTGATAGAATTTCTCTTGAGATTGATTCTTTAAAGATTAGATCTATTCCTCCTAAGCATGATATCAATGAGTCTCTTAAAGCCATGAGAATTTCCATTGATGAGTGCAAGGAAAGAACCGCTAGGATGCGTGCTTCCAAAGATGCCTTTATTAAAGTGTGTTCTTCCAATTCCTATGAAAATCAAGATGAAGATCTAAAAGTTATTGATGTGTGAAAGTGCTAGTTATCGACTAGAGGGGGGTGAATAGGCGATTTTTAGGAAAGTCTTCAAAACATGGAAGTTTCGAAGACAAACGATAGAAATAAACCTATTACCATGCAGCGGAAGGTAGACTACACTAGGCAAACCATAGTCAAGTATTAAATGGAGTGAAAGCACAATGACTAATAGCAGCTAGGCAGTAAAGATCAGGTAGGAAGATATTGTGAAGCCAATCAGAACAAGCAGTCACTCAGTGAAGACAAAAGATAAAGCAATCATACAATGACTTCACAAGGACCGACAGTAAGTAAAGGGAAGGGAAGGATGAAACCAGTGACTCGTTGAATACAATGATTTGTTGGACCAGTTCTAGTTACTGTGACAACTGTACATCTGGTTAGGGAGGCTGAGATTCAACTCAGAAGACCTCGTCTTCACCTTATTCCCGTTGAGCTAAGGACACCCAGTCGTCGCCCAATCACTCTGGTAAGTCTTCAAGGTAGACTTCCAAACCTTCACAGACTTCGTTCACCGGCGATCCACAATGACTCTTGGATGCTCAGAACGCAATGCCTAACCGGCTGGAGGATTCATAGTCCTCAAGTGTAATAAGTCTTCAGATCACACAGACAGGAAGACTTAAGTGATGCCTAACACTCTTTGGCTCTGGGTGTTTAGGGCTTTATCCTCGCAAGGAATTCTCTCTCAAAGGATTCGAGGTGGGTTGCTCTCAAACGACAAAAGCCGTGCACTAACTCTGAGCAGCCAACCGTTTATGGTTGTAGGGGGTGGGCTATTTATAGCCACTAGGCAACCCGACCTGATTTTTCCGAAATGACCCTCGGTCACTAAGGAACTGACACGTGTTCCAAAGGTCAGATTTCAAACACACACGACAACTTTACTTGGGCTACAAGCAAAGCTGACTTATCCAACTCTGGACAAGATTTGCTCTCATAGTCTTCACTCGAAGACATAGGATTTTGGTTAAGCATCACTTCAGTCATTCTGACTGGTTCACTTGGACCCCACTTAATAGTACGGTGGTTCCTATGACTCAACAAAGAAGAAAAAGAACGACGAAACAACTAAGTCTTTGCGCTCCATAGTCTTCATGCGATGTCTTCTCTTGTCATAGTCTTTAATGTGAATGTCTTCACATACCACCTTTGACTTCAATGTCTTCATTCATTTTTAGGGGTCATCTCTGGTAGGAAAACCGAATCAATGAGGGACTTCTACCTGTGTTATCATGCAATTCTCACAAACACATTAGTCCCTTGTGATGCCCCAAGGCCGATGCTAGACTTCCATAGGTTCCGGGTTTCTCCGTGTGTTTCATTTTTTTGCTTGCTCCTTTTATTTTTGCATTGCATCATGTCATCATGTCATCAATCTTTTGCATCTCACTAAAATAAATTGCATAGATCGTTGATCTATTTAAATCGAGGGAACTCGCATGGTGGTTTCTCTTTAAAACATACCCTTCCAATATTTAGGGAGCTTTTATAAAGTATTCCATTAATTTGGAATTATTCGCAACCCACTTGCATGTTAAATCTTTGACCTTTCCTTCTTCTGATTTTCGACACTCAAACTTTGTCGATAATTCTTTTACCTTTTCCAGAGCTCTACCAAAATTCCCAACATTTTTGGACCTATCGAATACCCACTTCCTTCTCACACTCATTTGAATTAAATTCAAATGAGTTTGAATTCAAACTTCACATGTGTGCTCTTTTCTATTTTTGGAAGATGCACATTTTTGTGAGCTCAAGAAAATTACCCTCTTGCCCAAATTCTTTCTCCAACCCTTTCTTTCTCCCATTTTATTTCTGTGCTATTTACTGTTTTGGTAAATAAAAGAGGAGTGGGAGTTTAGAGAAAGAGGCCCAGCTGGCCACTTGGGTCTCCCAACCAGGCCGGTCCATTTGCTCCTGGAGGCCCACACCCCTCTTAACCCTAGCCTCCTCCCGATCCCGTTGCTCTCTCCCTCGATGCCCCCTCCAGCGCCGCCAGGGGCCCGATCCCCATCTCTCCCTCGCTCAACCTCCTTCTTCCCTCTCTCTCTCTCGTGCCGACCCCCATCTCTTCCCCTACAGCGCACCTCCCATGGCGTCGTCACCCCGCGCCAAGTCTTCGCGCGCGCCGGAGCCCTGTGCAGTTGCGTTCCTGCATGCCCGCAGCCTTCCTCGCTCTGTCTTGAGCGCCTCAGTGCCGCACCTCGCTCGCCTCCGCCTCCTCGCCATGGCCCCTCGCAACCGCTCCTCTGCCTCGTGTCGCCTTTTTCACTCCCCTGCATCAGCCCCAGAGATCACCGCTGCCGGAAATCGCCAGGTCCGGCGACCCCTCGTCCAGCGGGACCTCTCCTTCATCGCCAGCCTTCGCCGTGCGCGACGCTGCCTCCCCTGCCTCGCACCAAGGCCGACGCCGGCCACTTCGTCCTTCGCCGCCCCATGGAGTCCTGAGCCATCGACCTCGTCGGGCCTCCTCCTCTGTTCCGTGCCGCAGCCAAACTCTGGTTCGAGAGGAGCTCGATCCCGAGCACCTTTCTGTCCATCCAAGCCGCCGTCATGTCCGTGCTGCAGCCCTGCATCCTCTTTCCTTGCTCAGCAGCAGCTCGTCATCTCCAGCGCTGCCCCTACCCGAGTCAAGTGCCATCAAGCCCCTGATGGATGCGCCAAGTCCCCGACGAGACCCCTTTTTTTGTCCAGTTCAGCTACGCGGCTATGACCACAGATTTGGACCGCAAGTGACAAGTACCCCACCGGCAAGACCACACGGACGCCCGAACGACTACGCGGATTCACCAAGTACACCTTCGTCAAGACCGATGCCCGAACAAGCACCGTTTGCGTGGATTACGTCAAGTTCAACTACTTTGACTATGAACAGTGACGACCCCGAACATCTACGGACGTGTACGACTATCGTTGCCGAAGAACCGAGGGTCACAAATGCCGTGAACAACTACCGTCGCCGAAGACTTATGAACCAAAAACTTCAAGTCCGACTACCGTCACAAGGACGAGACCGGCAAGTCCGAAGACCCCAAGTACCACGGCAACCTCGAAGAGATTCAAGTTCGTCATGTTCGACTACCGATAAACATGTACCACTACCGTCGCCGGGATCGCGAGAACATCTACCGTCGACCCTAGAGCATGCGAGAACGACTACTTCCACTATGAATGTCCCAAAAACGTCTACTTCCCCTACACCGCATCGAACTCGAACCGCTCCGATAACGCACGCTTCGAAGGTATAACCTCGAGACGACGTCCGTGAATGAATGCTTGTGATGTATGAGATGCTCGGGTTTTGCACCGTGTCCAAATTTTCACTCGTTTCCTTGTCGCCAATTCGTGGGACACCCGGTAACCGGGATCACCCCACCATCTTTTGCACGCTCCCGCCACACTTTCTTTTGCACCGACGTCTCAATGAGTCATCGGAACCGGGACGTTGCCATGGTACCGTTTCGTTATCGTCACCGTGGCACCCCTTTTGTTTCCGCCACGATGACAAGTGCCTCATCTCTTATCATGTCAACTTTTAATAAAACTTGCATAAAACTTGAACATGTCATCTGCATCATGTTAACAACATTAGATGGTTTAAATTGTTGTTTGCGTTAACTTACTAATGCTTATGGGGATTTACCGGATTTGTTGTTTGCTATATCCGGCCCCATTTAAATTGTTTAGATAGATAATCCCTTTATGTTTTACATCTTGACATGCTTAACAACATTTAATATTGTTGGGTACATAACCGAGAGAGAACTAAATAATTGACGTGGGGTTTCGTCAATATGCAACGGAGTTGCATAATGAGCTCCACTTAATTTGTAGGATTGTTTGTGCACTTTGCCATGCCATGCCTCATTAAACCAGACATGCATCATACTTGTTGTGCATCATGCCATGATTTTGTGTTGGTTGTTTACTATGTTGTGTGCCTCTTTCTGGTGTTACTTCTTCGGGTTGGGTCCGATAACGTCGTGTTGTGAGGAGTCGTTCGACTACATTCATTTGTCTTCTTCATGGAATCGTTCTTATTCCTTACGGGATTTCAGGCAAGATGACCATACCCTCGAAATCACTTCTATCTTTGCTTGCTAGATGCTCGCTCTTTTGCTATGCCTATGCTGCGATACCTACCACTTGCTTATCATGCCTCCCATATTGTTGAACCAAGCCTCTACCCACCTTGTCCTAGCAAACCGTTGTTTGGCTAAGTTACCGCTTTGCTCAGCCCCTCTTATAGCGTTGTTAGTTGCAGGTGAAGATTGAAGTTTGTTCCTTGTTGGAACATGGAGATGTTGTTCCTTGTGGGAACATGTTTACTTGTTGGGATATCACACTATATCTTATTTAATTAATGCATCTATATACCCGGTAAAGGGTGGAAGGCTCGGCCTTATGCCTGGTGTTTTGTTCCACTCTTGCCGCCCTAGTTTCCGTCATATCGGTGTTATGTTCCCGGATTTTGCGTTCCTTACGCGGTTGGGCTATTAAGGGAACCCCTTGACAGTTCGCCTTGAGTAAAACTCCTCCAGCAATGCCCAACATTGGTTTTACCATTTGCCACCTAGCCTTTTCTTTCCCTTGGGTTCTGCAGACTCAAGGGTCATCTTATTTTAACCCCCCGGGCCAGTGCTCCTCTGAGTGTTGGTCCACCTGTCAGCTGCCGGTGGCCACCAGGGGCAACTCTGGGCTGGCCTACCCGTACCTAAGACAATCTGAGTGTGCCCTGAGAAAGAGATATGTGCAGCTCCTATCGGGATTTGTCGGCACATTCGGGCGGTGTTGCTGGTTTAGTTTTACCTTGTCGAAATGTCTTGTAACCGGGATTCTGAGTCTGATCGGGTCTTCCCGCTAGAAGGTCTATTCCTTCGTTGACCGTGAGAGCTTTTCATGGGCTAAGTTGGGACACCCCTGCAGGGATTTGAACTTTCAAAAGCCGTGCCCGCGGTTATGGGCAGATGGGAATTTGTTAACGTTCGGTTGTAGAAAACCTGAAGTTGACCTTAATTAAAATGCATCAACCGCGTGCGTAACCGTGATGGTCTCTTTCCGGCGGAGTCCGGGAAGTGAACACGGTGTTGGAGTTATGTTTGACGTAGGTTGTTTTAGGATCACTTCTTGATCATACTTTTATCGACCGTGCTTTGCCTTCTCTTCTCGCTCTCATTTGCGTATGTTAGCCACCATATATGCTAGTCGCTTGCTGCAGCTCCACCTCATACCTGTTACCTTACCCATAAGCTTAAATAGTCTTGATCGCGAGGGTGTGAGATTGCTGAGTCCCCGTGACTCATAGATACTTCCCAAACCAGCTTGCAGGTGCCGATGAGTCCGTGCAGATGACGCAACCAAGCTCAGGAGGAGCTCGATGAAGATCTTGTCCTTTGTGTTGTTTCGTTCTAGTTGATCAGTAGTGGAGCCTAGTTGGGGTCGATCGGGGATCTGTGTAGCATTTGGGGTAGTCTTCTTTTATTTTGGTTCCGTAGTCGGACCTTGAGTGTATTTGGATGATGTAATGCTTTATTCATGTAATTGTGTGAAGTGGCGATTGTAAGCCAACTATGTATCTTTTTCCCTTATGTATTACATGGGTTGTGTGAAGATTACCTCACTTGTGACATTGCTTTCAATGCGGTTATGCCTCTAAGTCGTGCTTCGACACGTGGGAGATATAGCCACATCGAGGGCATTAGAAGTTGGTAATCAGAGCCTTCCCCGACCTTAGGAGCCCCATTGCTTGATCGTTTTTAGCAGTCGAGCTGTGTCTAGAAAAATGTTTTGAGTCATTTAGGAATTATATATCGGAGAGTTTAGGAATTCTTTTTACTTCACAGTCTTCTCATCGCTCTGGTAAGGCATCCTGACGTAGAGTTTTGACTCTTCTCTTCTCAAATTTCACTAAAAAAATTTAGGATCACGCGGGTATCTTGGAATCGTTCCGATGGTTTTGTGATGAGAACATTGTCTTGGTGCCTCCTGTCAGGGGTTTTGTGGAAGTGTCCTGAGGAGTTGAGCTCTGAGGTGTTGTCGTCACAATTTTATCGTTGCAGTTCTGGAATACCTGAGTTTAGTACACCAACATCGAAAATCTCTTTTATGCAGTTCGTGGGTGAGATAACCTCGACGCCACCCAGTACTGGGGTGGGAGTTCGGGAGTATCGCCATAACTTGTATGGCGTATGCTTTTCGAAGGTTGAGGTAGATGATTTCCGAAGGTTTCTTGGTTATGTGTTGAAGGATGGATACAGCTGGATGTAGGATTTGCTAGTTTTCGGTGAGATATTATGCTTCCCCTGTATCCCCAACACCTGATTGCATAACCAGAAAATTTCGCGAGTTTATAAGTGGGAATTCAAGTAGCTCTTAGGATATCTTTCCAACAGATGTATGATATGAAATTGGGGTTCGACGTCTAGTGGTCCGCCTATTCACGGTCGGTTTTACAGTGGTCTCGTTGTGTCTTAAAGAGTCATTGGCTATGCCGACTCGGGGATGCTTCATATGTCATGTGCACTGCCTTGTACATGATGGTGCTGTACGATCGAGCCCGTGTAGGCCCCACCATGAAAACTTAGGACGAAATCTCTATCATATGTTTGTTCCGGCTTATTCTGCAAGCCAATCCTTTGTTTTGTTTTGAGTTGTGGTATTCGAGTTGCTTCGAAGTCAAATGTTGATTCCATACCTTCTCTAATGGTGTTCTCATACTCCTATGTGAATACTAATCCTTCATGATAATCGAGATTGTCATGTCAATCCTTTTTTTTAACCGGTGTACTTCTCTTCAAGTGGATCCGATCATTTCAACAACCACAAGATCAAGTATCAGTTCTTCTCAACAGTGTTTGTTTCATCCGTCTCCAAGTTGCCTTTGTTTGCCCGCCCACCCACCCTTTTTCTTTAAGGACTCAGATTTCTTATTCAAGTATCTTTTATTGATGGGGGTCTCTCCATTATTTTTCCTTCATGTTCTTACTCGGTGATTCTCATGAAGATCCTAACGGAGCCTCAAGTTCATCATTCTTCATTCTTTTTCTTCTCCGGTGGATTCAATTCAAGTTTTCTGTGTTGGTCACATTCTTTCCTCATTTTAAATGTCTTCTCTTGCCGGCGTACCTCTTAATCATTCCTCGTTTGCTATTCAATTGTTCCGGAGTGCTCAAGATATTTCGAAGATTCATGTTACCACTCTGCTTTCGCTCAAACTCTTTTGAGGATGTTATATCATTTAAGCCTTTTAATTCAACCGGTGCAATCTCTCTTTTCAAGTAATCGTTCAATGGTGTATCTTTTGAGTGGGCCCTAACCCACAGGTCTTTTCCCAGGATCTTACCTGACTCTTCTTATTTTCTCGGAGCTATCCTCAAATTCTTCTAAAGTTTGACGTAAGAATGATTCATCGTCTGTCATATGTTTTTTCTCCAAGATCTTTCAAATTCTTTTCATCTTTGGCTCAACCTCTCCTCTTTTAATCATTCCGGAGTGTCTCAACGATTCATGGTGGTGTTTCTCGTCGTCATTCTTAGATTTTGAAGACCGAAGAAGAGTTTCTCTTAAATCTTGCTCCATTCTCTTCAAGATTCGTGATTCTAGCTTGTTGCCATCCTCTCATAATTGTTTTCGATCGTGAGAATTCTTTTCACCCATCCGAAGCAATTCAAGAGTCTCCTCAGTTTGATTATCCGGAGTCCATCAATTCAGGTTTATTCATTCTCAGCTTTCAGTTGTCATCCTCCAATCTTACCGGTGTCTAAATCAAGGATTCTCTAATCAGCTCGTAATCTCTTCGTTCTCTTGGATCTAAATTCTCTCAAGCATCTTCGTTTAGTTGCTAGTCCTTCCCGGTGTTTCTTCATGTTTTAATCGTTCTTTTTCAATTCTGCCGGTGGTTCGCTCAAGATTCTTCTTCCTTCATTTATCATATCAATTCTTTCGTTCTTTTCAATCTTACCGGTGGTTCGTTGAAGATTTTCTCGAGTTTATGCGATATCTCTCTTAATCCTTTCTACGAGAATGAGTAGTGTGCCAAATCCGTTGATTGTCATCAATTTAAATTGGTGATGGATAAGCATAATGTAATTCTTATTCTTGTTTCATCCTAATGATTAATTCTTATTTCGGAGGCCCTTCAAACTCTCGGTTTCATTTGTTTCATCTTCTCTTTTTCCTGGAGTTCCAACCTCTTTCAATTATATTATCACGGAGATCTCTATCTAAATCATTGTGAGGCTTCAATCTTATTATTTTCATCATTCAATTATTTTGGATCATTCTTTTATTACCGGAGTTCTTCATGAAGGTTCTACATGATGGTTCATTAAGAATTTAATTCCTTCTTGAAGTGTTCATCAACATTCTTTTCAGAGGAGCTCATGCTTCCTTCATCTTGCAATCCGGAGTGCAATTCTTTCACACATATCTTTTGTGGTGGTGTTATATCATTCTTGATAATTTCCCTTCGTGCTTCGTGTTTCACAAGTTATCAAGATGAGGTAGTTTAAATCCATTAATCTCTTCGTTGGAGTTGTCTTGTGTCATATTTTCACCTAAAGCCTTCCCGAAGGATTGTTGCTATCTATGGTGCTTATAATGACCCAAGTTCTTAATTTATCCTCCTGGTGAAATAAGTTTCTCGTCTCCTTGTTCTTTTCAATCCAATTCTCTTTCCGTGAGTGGCAGGTTGTCACCTTATAATTTGAGATGTATTCCATAAGACCATATCAAGCTTATTCTTTTCGTTGTTGGTTTTCCAACAACTCCGCTCTAGCTGTTGTTGTAAGCGTGCTCCCTCGAGATCTTGTTTCCCTTTGTTCATCACATTCCATTCTCACTTTTGTTCCGCAGGCTTTGTGATGTTGCTCTTCTCAACCCATCTTCTCGGATTGTCAGGACCATGTTTTGATCGTGCTTACCCTTTTAACCGGAGTATCGTGTCCCTTGTCTCAAGATCTTTCATTTTTTATCAAGTGTTTCATCTCTTTTAAACCGGAGCACTGTCCGAGATCTTTCTTACCCCTTGTTCCATTCATTCAATACTTACGGAGGTAGTGTATTGTTGTTTTCATCAAGTATCCCCTCATCTTGTCAAATTCATGTTCAATTCCTTCCATTTACAGTCGGAATGCTGTCCAAATTATATCATTCTTAATCCTTCTCTATCTTGTTTTAACCGGAGTGGTTTCAATATATATCTTGCCTTCAACCTCAGGGTTTTTTTCGCAATGTTCTTTGTCCCTCTTTCTAACGGAGTGTTTTCAACTTCGTTCATCTCCATTTTATTCTTTTCTCGAAATGGCTTAACCTTATTCAAGGTTCGTGGTTTCACTCGTTTGTCAAAGAAGCAACTTAGTTTTACCTATTCTCTTTCTTTTCCGTTGTCCCTCCGGTGCCATTCTAGATCTTGGGACGAGATCCTCTCGTAGTGGTGGAGTGTTGTGACGCCCCAAGGCCGATGCTGGACTTCCATAGGTTCCGGGTTTCTCCGTGTGTTTCATTTTTTTGCTTGCTCCTTTTATTTTTGCATTGCATCATGTCATCATGTCATCATGTCATAAATCTTTTGCATCTCACTAAAATAAATTACATAGATCGTTGATTTATTTAAATCGAGGGAACTCACATGGTGGTTTCTCTTTAAAAGATACCCTTCCAATATTTAGGGAGCTTTTATAAAGTATTCCATTAATTTGGAATTATCCGCAACCCACTTGCATGTTAAATCTTTGACCTTTCCGTCTTCTGATTTTCGACACTCAAACTTTGTCGATAATTCTTTTACCTTTTCCGGAGCTCTACCAAAATTCCCAACATTTTTGGACCTATCGAATACCCACTTCCTTCTCACACTCATTTGAATTAAATTCAAATGAGTTTGAATTCAAACTTCACATGTGTGCTCTTTTCTATTTTTGGAAGATGCACATTTTTGTGAGCTCAAGAAAATTACCCTCTTGCCCAAATTCTTTCTCCAACCCTTTCTTTCTCCCATTTTATTTCTGTGCTATTTACTGTTTTGGTAAATAAAAGAGGAGTGGGAGTTTAGAGAAAGAGGCCCAGCTGGCCACTTGGATCTCCCAACCAGGCCGGTCCATTTGCTCCTGGAGGCCCACACACCTCCTAACCCTAGCCTCCTCCCGATCCCGTTGCTCTCTCCCTCGATGCCCCCTCCAGCGCCGCCAGGGGCCCGATCCCCATCTCTCCCTCGCTCGACCTCCTTCTTCCCTCTCTCTCTCTCTCGTGCCGACCCCCATCTCTTCCCCTACAGCGCACCTCCCATGGCGTCGTCACCCCGCGCCAAGTCTTCGCACGCGCCGGAGCCCTGTGCAGTTGCGTTCCTGCATGCCCGCAGCCTTCCTCGCTCTGTCTTGAGCGCCTCGGTGCCGCACCTCGCTCGCCTCCGCCTCCTCGCCATGGCCCCTCGCAACCGCTCCTCTGCCTCGCGTCACCTTTTTCACTCCCCTGCATCAGCCCCAGAGATCACCGCTGCCGGAAATCGCCAGGTCCGGCGACCCCTCGTCCAGCGGGACCTCTCCTTCATCGCCGGCCTTCGCCGTGCGCGACGCCGCCTCCCCTGCCTCGCACCAAGGCCGACGCCGGCCACTTCGTCCTTCGCCGCCCCATGGAGTCCTGAGCCATCGACCTCGTCGGGCCTCCTCCTCTGTTCCGTGCCGCAGCCAAACTCTGGTTCGAGAGGAGCTTGATCCCGAGCACCTTTTTGTCCGTCCAAGCTGCCGTCATGTCCATGCTGCAGCCCTGCATCGTCTTTCCTTGCTCAGCAGCAGCTCGTCATCTCCAGCGCTGCCCCTGCCCGAGTCAAGTGCCATCAAGCCCCTGATGGATGCGCCAAGTCCCCGACGAGACCCCTTTTTTTGTCCAGTTCAGCTACGCGGCTATGACCACAGATTTGGACCGCAAGTGGCAAGTACCCCACCGGCAAGACCACACGGACGCCCGAACGACTACGCGGATTCACCAAGTACACCTTCGTCAAGACCGATGCCCGAACAAGCACCGTTTGCGTGGATTACGTCAAGTTCAACTACTTTGACTACGAACGGTGATGACCCCGAACATCTACGGACGTGTACGACTATCGTTGCCGAAGAACCGAGGGTCACAAATGCCGTGAACAACTACCGTCGCCGAATACTTATGAACCAAAAACTTCAAGTTCAACTACCGTCACAAGGACGAGACCGGCAAGTCCGAAGACCCCAAGTACCACGGCAACCTTGAAGAGATTCAAGTTCATCATGTTCGACTACCGATAAACATGTACCACTACCGTCGGGGGGATCGCGAGAACCTCTACCGTCAACCCTAGAGCATGCGAGAACGACTACTTCCACTACGAACGTCCCGAAAACGTCTACTTCCCCTACACCGCATCGAACTCGAACCGCTCCGATAACGCACGCTTCGAAGGTATAACCTCGAGACGACGTCCGTGAACGAATGCTTGTGATGTTTGAGATGCTCGGGTTTTGCACCGTGTCCAAATTGTCACTCGTTTCCTTGTCGCCAATTCGTGGGACACCCGATAACCGGGATCACCCCACCATCTTTTGCACGCTCCCGCCACACTTTCTTTTGCACCGATGTCTCAACGAGTTGTCGGAACCGGGACGTTGCCGTGGTACCGTTTTGTTATCGTCGCTGTGGCACCCCTTTTGTTTCCGCCACGATGACAAGTGCCTCATCTCTTATCATGTCAACTTTTAATAAAACTTGCATAAAACTTGAACATGTCATCCGCATCATGTTAGCAACATTAGATGGTTTAAATTGTTGTTTGCGTTAATTTATTAATGCTTATGGGGATTTACCGGATTTGTTGTTTGCTATATCCGGCCCCATTTAAATTGTTTAGATAGATAATCCCTTTATGTTTTACCTCTTGACATGCTTAACAACATTTAATATTGTTGGGTACATAACCGAGAGAGAACTAAATAATTGACGTGGGGTTTCGTCAATATGCAACGGAGTTGCACAATGAGCTCCACTTAATTTGTAGGATTGTTTGTGCACTTTGCCATGCCATGCCTCATTAAACCAGACATGCATCATACTTGTTGTGCATCATGCCATGATTTTGTGTTGGTTGTTTACTATGTTGTGTGCCTCTTTCCGGTGTTGCTTCTTCGGGTTGGGTCCGATAACATCGTGCTGTGAGGAGTCGTTCAACTACGTTCGTTTGTCTTCTTCATGGACTTGTTCTTCTTCCTTATGGGATTTTAGGCAAGATGACCATACCCTCGAAATCACTTCTATCTTTGCTTGCTAGATGCTCGCTCTTTTGCTATGCCTATGCTGCGATACCTACCACTTGCTTATCATGCCTCCCATATTGTTGAACCAAGCCTCTAACCCACCTTGTCCTAGCAAACCGTTGTTTGGCTATGTTACCGCTTTGCTCAGCCCCTCTTATAGCGTTGTTAGTTGCAGGTGAAGATTGAAGTTTGTTCCTTGTTGGAACATGGAGATGTTGTTCCTTGTGGGAACATGTTTACTTGTTGGGATATCACACTATATCTTATTTAATTAATGCATCTATATACCTGGTAAAGGGTGGAAGGCTCGGCCTTATGCCTGGTGTTTTGGTCCACTCTTGCCGCCCTAGTTTCCATCATATCTGTGTTATGTTCCCGGATTTTGCGTTCCTTATGCGGTTGGGATATTATGGGAACCCCTTGACAGTTCGCCTTGAGTAAAACTCCTCCAGCAATGCCCAACATTGGTTTTACCATTTGCCACCTAGCCTTTTCTTTCCCTTGGGTTCTGCAGACTCAAGGGTCATCTTATTTTAACCCCCCCGGGCCAGTGCTCCTCTGAGTGTTGGTCCACCTGTCAGCTGCCGGTGGCCACCAGGGGCAACTCTGGGCTGGCCTACCCGTACCTAAGACAATCTGAGTGTGCCCTGAGAAAGAGATATGTGCAGCTCCTATCGGGATTTGTCGGCACATTCGGGCGGTGTTGCTGGTTTAGTTTTACCTTGTCGAAATGTCTTGTAACCGGGATTCCGAGTCTGATCGGGTCTTCCCGCTAGAAGGTCTATTCCTTCGTTGACCGTGAGAGCTTGTCATGGGCTAAGTTGGGACACCCCTACAAGGATTTGAACTTTCGAAAGCCATGCCCGCGGTTATGGGCAGATGGGAATTTGTTAACGTCCGGTTGTAGAAAACCTGAAGTTGACCTTAATTAAAATGCATCAACCGCGTGTGCAACTGTGATGGTCTCTTTCCGGCGGAGTCCGGGAAGTGAACACGGTGTTGGAGTTATGTTTGACGTAGGTTGTTTTAGGATCACTTATTGATCATACTTTTATCGACCGTGCTTTGCCTTCTCTTCTCGCTCTCATTTGCGTATGTTAGCCACCATATATGCTAGTCGCTTGCTGCAGCTCCACCTCATACCTGTTACCTTACCCATAAGCTTAAATAGTCTTGATCGCGAGGGTGTGAGATTGCTGAGTCCCCGTGACTCACAGATACTTCCAAAACCAGCTTGCAGGTGCCGATGAGTCCGTGCAGATGACGCAACCAAGCTCAGGAGGAGCTCGATGAAGATCTTGTCCTTTGTGTTGTTTCGTTCTAGTTGATTAGTAGTGGAGCCCAGTTGGGGTCGATCGGGGATCTGTGTAGCATTTTGGGTAGTCTTCTTTTATTTTGGTTCCATAGTCGGACCTTGAGTGTAATGCTTTATTCATGTAATTGTGTGAAGTGGCGATTGTAAGCCAACTATGTATCTTTTTCCCTTATGTATTACATGGGTTGTGTGAAGATTACCTCACTTGCGACATTGCTTTCAATGTGGTTATGCCTCTAAGTCGTGCTTCGACACGTGGGAGATATAGCCGCATCGAGGGCGTTAGATCCCTCAACCAGGTTTGTCGTCAATACTCCAAAACCAACTAGGGGTGGCACTAGATGCACTTACAATCTCCCCCTTTTTGGTGATTGATGACAAACTGGTTGAAGTTTTCAACGGGGAATAAAATATGTGAAATTGTAAAGGATAGGGTATTGTCTTCATAAGTTGCAAGGGCTCCCCCTGAAGATGTGCATATAAGTAATTTTCTTTTGGAATGCAAATGCACATGGCAGGTTGTACTTGTGGAGATCCTCTTCAACTTATGATGACAAGTCATTATGCAAGATATGATGTAACGAAGATAATGACATGCATAATGAAAAATGGACGTCTGAAAAATGATCTAAGTGCGGAATTTATCATCGCACATGCGGAATTTATCATCGCATCACAGAATAGCAAATAAGTAGCAGACGACCATCGAGTTGAAGTGTTACAACTCAAAGAACCAAATGTATCGAAAATGAGAGTTGTAAGCACTTGGCAAAAGTAGCAAAAAGTAAATTAACCACCCATATGGACCCGCTTGACGACTATCAACTCATATGCTTCTCCCCCTTTTGTCAGTGAGGACCAAAAAGGTTTGAAGACATAGAGCGCCTACTCGTTCCCATGAGGTGCAGGCGAGGCAGCAGGGTCGTCGTTGAGATCCGGTGGTGCAGAGGAACTTGGTGCAGTGTCGACACGCGCTGAAGTTGGAGGAGGTGAAGTTGCATCATCTTGGTCATCGATGACTCTAGCATTTACGGTCGCAGCTGAGGACAAGTATTCAGAGTCTTCAAGTGAGGGAGTCCGACGCAAGTGAGCATTTCTGGGAGGAGTTGAGTCAAACTTGAAGCGTTCGGTGAAGTCATCGTCATGCAGATCAGCTTCAGCACTAAGTAGGGTCAAACTCTTCCACGACCTCTGACAGGTTTCATGAGTGACAAAGGCATTCTTGGTGGCAAGATTGCGAATGCGGTTGACATCCACCAAGAGGCTTTGCATCTGACACTTAAGCCAGTCGTGATGTTTGTCCTGTTTCTGATGCAGTGCGACTAGAAGCTCTCGGTCATTTAGGACACAAGATCGTCGTCGAGGCCTTTGCGCAATGGTGCTACCAGTGGCATCAGTTTGAGCACAAGGGGCACGTGTGTTTCCAGCAAGGGGATAAACACGAGACACTGCTGGAATTCCTTCAATGGGCTGGGTGAAGCTTTGGTGATCAGCATTGTGAAGATAAATGGGATCCTTAGCAGGCTCTAGGTAAATGGCTTCAACAGACAGATCAACCTCGGGCAAGAATATAAGATGATTGCGCGCAGACGGCTGATAGTTGAAGGTTGAGTGGCGCTTGATCAGACGCATTACCCATGGAGCATAGAATTTCAACCCAAAGATGTCGGAGCCAGACGTAGCCAACTGCCTGATGAAGAAGTCTTGAGCATTGAAGCTGATGCCATTGAAGATATAGAAAACCAAAGTCTTCATTGCTCCTTCAAGCTTCGCTGCAGATGAGTGTCCTTTGACAGGTCATAGAGTCTTCCTGATGATGTGGTAAATGGTGCGAGGCAGGTACTCTAGGTCTTCAACAAAGAACTCAGATGGGTATTCAGCGTCGTGAGGCAGAGGCTTCATCATGCTCAGCATTTGACTCATGTTGGGTTCTGGCTTCTGAAAGATGCTTTCCAAGGCATTTTGATGTTGTTGACAACCTGGTTCATAGTATTCACCAGGAGTGTGCAGGCCTGTGAGCTCAATGATATCAAGAGCTTTAGCTTCATGATGGACATCACCTATCATCCACTCAAGGACCCAAGTCTTCGGATCCCTGTTGTAGCCTCGAATATGAAGAGTGGCATAGAATTGAAGCAGCAATTCTTCGTTCCAGTGCTCCTTGTCAGTGATGAACTGCAACAGACTAGCATCTCTGAAACAATCCAATGCTTCTTCAAGGCAGGGCAGTCCAGCTATAGCTTCAGAGTCGAGACGCATATGTGGAAATATGCGCCCTTGATTGTATAGGACACAGGAATAGTAGCTGCGCTGCTGATAGCTCCAGAACCGATCTGAGGAAATGCCCGGTCTGGTATAAGGGTTCTTGGAGCTGTTGAAGAAGGTATTATGTGCCACTAAGCCATTCGCATTGAAGACCCCAGGTGAAGTGGCAGTGCCTGGGAATCGTGGAAGTCTTGGCTTGGGCTTTTGGACTTGAGGCCTGTGCTCAACGTGGTACTCAAATTGTGGACTAGCAGCAGGCGGAGGAGTCAGAATGGGCCAGCGAACCATAACTGGTTGACCACGATCAAATGCCAGCTCCATTGTGTGAGGTCTTGGAGGGGGAACCGGGGCATTGGCATTGTCTTCATGGGCTTCAGGGGCCACATGTGCTTCAGGTACTTGGACCTCAGGTGTTGCAGCATTGACTTCAGGTGTTGCAGCATTGACTTCTGGTGCCTCATTGGCTTCTGACGCCTCGTTGGCTTCCGGCCCCGTATTGGCGTCAACCATGACAATGTCATTGTCGGCGTTCTGGGAACGGGGGTCCCTAGACTTGCCTGCCTGCGGCCTGCGGCGTGGCTCAAAGGGGGCCCAGCACGGCCCGTCTTCATCGACGCAGACCCAAGACCCTCGTGAGGGGCCAAGCCTCGTGGGGCGGATGACACGGAGCTTCCTCAGGCACGGCCACATCAGGCTGGCTCGCGAGGAGGCGGAGAGATCAAGGCGGGGTACCTCACGAGGCGCCCGTGATGCAAGCCATGACGACCAAGGGCGCCAGGCGGGCGCCAGCCCGCGCAGTGTCCTCCTTTCCTCTTTGGTGCAAAGGGAGCAAGCGCAGGCGAGAGCATCAAGTAAAGGCACCCGTTTCGGTGCAACGAGACCAAGACCAGTCCAACGGCAGGGAGGAAGTCATTGTGGAGCCCAAGCCAGCGTCACCACCAGAGCCTTTGGCAGGCGAGGACCAACTTTAGTCAGGATAAGTGTACCCGATGTTCCCCTTCAAAATGGCCAATTGTTGGCGCCCTTCCCGCTCAATATTTGGGAAGAGGCCCAGGGCCTTTGCCTATAAATAGGACTAGCCACCCCAAGGGTAGGGAGGACCCAGAATCGGCCAACCCAGAAACTAGCTAGGGCCGCAATCGAGAAGAGAGAGAGAGAAGGGTGACTGAACTCCTCCTAGCAGTTCATCCCCACAGCCAAGAACAGACCCTCGCGAGGCTATTCTTCCTTGTATTGCTCATCATCATCAGCCCTAGAGGCAATCCACCACACCACACACTGGAGTAGGGTGTTACACCACAACGGTGGCCCGAACCAGTATAAACCATGTGTCTCTTGTGCTGTTCTTTCCATAGCTTAGATCTCAGCGAGGCGGAGGGGTGCAGGTAGGTAGAAGGCGAAATCTCCGCGCGCACCCCAGTGTTCGAACCTCAAGGGTCTGCCGGAACCCGAAATCCGACATTTGGCGCGCCAGGTAGGGGTGCGCCGGAATTCGTCTTCCACCACCCCGTTCTCCTCCGACCATCGCGTCCATGTCTGACGCTCGTTGGGCCCGCGCTGAGCGCCGGGCCGCTCTCGCTTCCCGCGTCGCCCAGACGGCTCCTGTCGGCGGGCGTCCTCGCCGTTCCCCGTCACCTGCCGTCAACACCACCACCGGCCCGGCGGGGGACGAGCAGCAAGCGTCGTTTCAGCATCCGTCCGTGCGGCAAGACGGCTGCACCGCTACTCCCTCGCTCACCCCAGCTGGTTCTTCGTCCCGCGTGCTCCGCGCACCCATGGAGTCTCGAGCTGCGCTCATTGTGGCAAACGAGCTCCTGCGCTACCGTCCCATCGACGACGTCTACGAAGAATAGCTAGAACGCGTCGCCGAGCTCGTCTGCGCCGCAGGGGGCTCTCCTACACCGTCCGTTCCGCTGCACCGCACCCCGCCCCGCGCAGGCGACGAAGCTCCGGCGGCGCCCCGGCCGCCTCCTCCTCAAGAAGGCCCCATGGCTCCAAGGCGCGTGTGTTGGGGAACGTAGTAATTTCAAAAAATTTCCTACGCACACGCAAGATCATGGTGATGCATAGCAACAAGAGGGGAGAGCATGATCTACGTATCCTTGTAGATCGCAACGGAAGCGTTGACACAACATAGAGGAAGTAGTCGTACGTCTTCTTCCCGATCCGACCGATCCAAGCACCGTTACTCCGGCACCTCCGAGTTCTTAGCACACGTACAGCTCGATGACGCTCCCCGGGCTCCGATCCAGCAAAGCTTCGGGGATGAGTTCCGTCAGCACAACGGCGTGGTGACGATGATGATGTTCTACCGACGCAGGGCTTCGCCTAAGCACTACAACGATATGACCGAGGTGGAATATGGTGGCAGGGGGCACCGCACACGGCTAAGGAACGATCACGAGGATCAACTTGTGTGTTCTAGGGTGCCCCCTGCCTCCGTATATAAAGGATCCAAGGGGGGGTGCGGCCGGCCATAGGAGGCGCGGCGGAGGAGTCCTACTCCTACCGGGAGTAGGACTCCCCTCCCCGTTCCTTGTCCAACTAGGAGAGGTGGAGGGAGAATAGGAAAGGGGGGGCGCCGCCCCTCCCTCCTTGTCCAATTCAGACTAGGGGGAGAGGGGGCGCGCGGCCTGCCCTGGCAGCCCCTTCCTCTTCTCCACATTAGGCCCATGAGGCCCATTAACCCCCCGGGGGGTTCCGGTAACCCCCCGGTGCTCCGATTTTATCCGAAACTTCTCCGGAACCCTTCCAGTGTCCGAATATAGTCATCCAATATATCAATATTTATGTCTCGACCATTCCGAGACTCCTCGTCATGTCCATGATCACATCCGGGACTCCGAACTAACTTCGGTACATCAAAATGCATAAACTCATAATAACTGTCATCGTAACGTTAAGCGTGCGGACCCTATGGTTCGAGAACAATGCAGACATGACTGAGACAAATCTCCGGTCAATAACCAATAGCGGGACCTGGATGCCCATATTAGCTCCTACATATTCTACGAAGATCTTTATCGGTCAGACCGCATAACAACATACGTTGTTCCCTTTGTCATCGGTATGTTACTTGCCTGAGATTCGATCGTCGGTATCCAATACCTAGTTCAATCTCGTTACCGGCAAGTCTCTTTACTCGTTCCGTAATACATCATCTCACAACTAACATATTAGTTGTAATGCTTGCAAGGCTTATGTGATGTGTATTACCGAGAGGGCCCAGAGATACCTCTCCGACAATCGGAGTGACAAATCCTAATCTCGAAATACGCCAACCCAACATGTACCTTTGGAGACACCTGTAATGCTCCTTTATAATCACCCAGTTACGTTGTGACGTTTGGTAGCACCCAAAGTGTTCCTCCGGCAAACGGGAGTTGCATAATCTCATAGTCATAGGAACATGTATAAGTCATGAAGAAAGCAATAGCAACATACTAAACGATCGGGTGCTAAGCTAATGGAATGGGTCATGTCAATCAGATCATTCAACTAATGATGTGATCTCATTAATCAAATAACAACTCTTTGTTCATGGTTAGGAAACATAACCATCTTTGATTAACGAGCTAGTCAAGTAGAGGCATACTAGTGACACTCTGTTTGTCTATGTATTCACACATGTATTATGTTTCCGGTTCATACAATTCAAGCATGAATAATAAACATTTATCATGAAATAAGGAAATAAATAATAACTTTATTATTGCCTCTAGGGCATATTTCCTTCAGTCTCCCACTTGCACTAGAGTCAATAATCTAGATTACACAGTAATGATTCTAACACCCATGGAGTCTTGGTGCTGATCATGTTTTGCTCGTGGAAGAGGCTTAGTCAACGGGTCTGCAACATTCAGATCCCTATGTATCTTGCAAATCTCTATGTCTCCCACCTGGACTAGATCCCGGATGGAATTAAAGCGTCTCTTGATGTTCTTGGTTCTCTTGTGAAATCTGGATTCCTTTGCCAAGGCAATTGCACCAGTATTGTCACAAAAGATTTTCATTGGACCCGATGCACTAGGTATGACACCTAGATCGGATATGAACTCCATCATCCAGACTCCTTCGTTTGCTGCTTCCGAAGCAGCTATGTACTCCGCTTCACATGTAGATCCCGCTACGACGCTTTGTTTAGAACTGCACCAACTGACAGCTCCACCGTTTAATGTAAACACGTATCCGGTTTGCGATTTAGAATCGTCCAGAGCAGTGTCAAAGCTTGCATCAACGTAACCGTTTACGATGAGCTCTTTGTCACCTCCATATACGAGAAACATATCCTTAGTCCTTTTCAGGTACTTCAGGATGTTCTTGACCGCTGTCCAGTGATCCACTCCTGGATTACTTTGGTACCTCCCTGCTAAACTTATAGCAAGGCACACATCAGGTCTGGTACATAGCATTGCATACATGATAGAGCCTATGGCTGAAGCATAGGGAACATCTTTCATTTTCTCTCTATCTTCTGCAGTGGTCGGACATTGAGTCTTACTCAACTTCACTCCTTGTAACACAGGCAAGAACCCTTTCTTTGCTTCATCCATTTTGAACTTTTCAAAATCTTGTCAAGGTATGTGCTTTGTGAAAGTCCAATTAGGCGTCTTGATCTATCTCTATAGATCTTTATGCCTAATATGTAAGCAGCTTCACTGAGGTCTTTCATTGAAAAACTCTTATTCAAGTATCCCTTTATGCTATCCAGAAATTCTATATCATTTCCAATCAGTAATATGTCATCCACATATAATATCAGAAATGCTACAGAGCTCCCACTCACTTTCTTGTAAATACAAGCTTCTCCAAAAGTCTGTATAAAACCAAATGCTTTGATCACACTATCAAAGTGTTTATTCCAACTCCGAGAGGCTTGCGCCAGTCCATAAATTGATCGCTAGAGCTTGCACACTTTGTTAGCTCCCTTTGGATCGATAAAACCTTCTGGTTGCATCATATACAACTCTTCTTCCAGAAATCCATTCAGGAATGTGTAGGATCGAAAGTATGTCTAGAGGGGGGGTGATTAGACTACTTGACCAAATAAAAACTTAGCATTTTCCCAATTTTAGTTCTTGGCAGATTTTAGCTATCTTAGGACAAGTCAAGCAATCATCACACAATTCAAGCAAGCATGCAAGAGTATATTGGCAGCGGAAAGTAAAGCATGCAACTTGCAAGAATGTAAAGGGAAGGGTTTGGAGGATTCAAACGCAATTGGAGACACAGATGTTTTTCCCGTGGTTCGGATAGGTGGTGCTATCCTACATCCACGTTGATGGAGACTTCAACCCACGAAGGGTAACGGTTGCGCGAGTCAACGGAGGGCTCCACCCACGAAGGGTCCACGAAGAAGCAACCTTGTCTATCCCACCATGGCCATCGCCCACGAAGGACTTGCCTCACTAGCGGTAGATCTTCACGAAGTAGGCGATCTCCTTGCCCTTACAAACTCCTTGGTTCAACTCCACAATCTTGTCGGAGGCTCCCAAGTGACACCTAGCCAATCTAGGAGACACCACTCTCCAAGAAGTAACAAATGGTGTGTTGATGATGAACTCCTTGCTCTTGTGCTTCAAATGATAGTCTCCCCAACACTCAACTCTCTCTCATAGGATTTGGATCTGGTGGAAAGAAGATTTGAGTGGAAAGCAACTTGGGGAAGGCTAGAGATCAAGATTCATATGGTAGGAATGGAATATCTTGGTCTCAACACATGAGTAGGTGGTTCTCTCTCAAAACATATGGGTAGGAATTGTGTATGTGTTCTGATGGCTCTCTCTTCGAATGAAGAGGAGGTGGAGGGGTATTTATAGCCTCCACACAAAATCCAACCGTTACACACAATTTACCAATCTCGGTGAGACCGAATCAGAAAACTCGGTCGGACCGAAATAGTAAACCTAGTGACCGTTAGTGATTTTCGGTGGGACTGACATGCAACTCGGTAGGACCGATTCGGTTAGGGTTTGGGCATAACGTAATCTCGGTGAGATCGATTACACAAACTCGGTGAGACCGGGTTTGGTAATAAGCTAACCAGAGAGTTGGTCAGGTAAACTCGGTGGGACCGATTTGCTCTTTCGGTGACACCGAAATGTTACAAAAAGGAAACAGAGAGTTTACATTGCAATCTCGGTGGGACCGATTCACTCTTTCGGTGAGACCGAAAAGTTACAAAAGGGAAACAGAGAGTTTGCAACCCCATCTTGGTGAGACCGAGATCCTTACCGGTAGGACCGAATTGCTAGGGTTTGGCAGTGGCAAATGACAAGTGAAACTCGGTGGCGCCGGATTGAAAGATTCGGTATGACCGAGTTTGGCTTAGAGTTTAGGTCATTTGTGGCTATGGAAAAGTAGCTGAGGATTTTGGAGCATATCATTAAGCACATGGAGCAAGATGCTCATTAAGCAACACCTCATCCCTCCTTGATAGTATTGGCTTTTCCTAAGGACTCAATGTGATCTTGGATCACTAAAATATAAAATGAAGAGTCTTGAACTTTTGAGCTTGAGCCAATTCTTTGTCCTTAGCATTTTGAGGGTTCCACTTTCACATCCATGCCATGCCAATCATTGAGATTTCCTGAAATAATCATCTTGGAATAGCATTAGCTCAATGAGTTATATGTTGTTATGAATTACCAAAACCACCTAGGGATAGTTGCACTTTCAATCTCCCCCTTTTTGGTAATTGATGACAACATATAGATCAAAGCTTCGACAAATTATAATAATCATGAAATACATCGTCGCTTTGAGAAGTATGTGACAAGTAAGACCTCCCCCTAAATTTGTGCATATTTAGAATTTGCTTTGGACTGCAAATGCACAAGGAATGAGAGTCATGGGTTACTCTTCCATGTCACATACATCTTGGTGGAGCGCTCAAAAATGATAAGAATGAAATGCATGCACTCATCACCAAGAATAGTGAGTGATCACAAAAGACGGATAGAATGATGAGAATATTAAGCAAACATTAAGTGTAGCTTATGATCAAACACATGATCATCGATGTCTCACACAGATAAGGGCATAGTATCTCACACACAGGCAAATAAAGTCCAAAAAACCACCAAATAAAGCAAGAGAGAATAAAAGCAACACTCTCTCTCGAAGCCTATGATCTATACATTTTCTCCCCCTTTGGCAACAAGTTACCAAAAAGCTCCTAGAAAATGCATAGTGCTAAGTCGACACTCAGGCTTGATCTTCAGGTGGTGGTGGAGTCCGGAGCACTCCAAGGACGAAGCCTTCAGTAGACGTGGTCGGAGTCGAGGCTGAAGTGGACGCTAGAGCTGGTGGAACGGTGGCTGTAGCTGGTGGAACTGAGGCTGTAGCTGGTGCAGACGTGGTGGCTCTGGTGTCAGCAACTGGCACTGCAGACGACCTCGGACCTCGTGGCACTCTGGCAAAAGCATCAGTCGTAGTCCTGCCTCTCCTCTCATTCATGTCATCCTGGAGCTGCTCCACGGCAGTCTGTATCTCTGTCACCTTGATGTCCAAGTCATAGAACCTTTGTTCCATGATCCTCTCTAAGCTTGCCTGGTTCTGAGTTAGGGTAGCTAGTCCTTGCTCAATTCGCAGGGTGGATGCAATCAGGTAACCAAGCTGCACTTGTTTGGTTTTCAGGAAGTATTCAGATGCCTCCTCTTGAGTGGGCATCTTGGCAGCTTTCTCCTTCTTCGCCTTCTCCTTCTTGGCTTGTGCTTGGGCAGATGATGGCTCATTCTCAGTCATGACCACTTGATTATCTTCGAAGTCTGGACGGATGGGCAGGTGTTCCTTATCCAACAAGTATATGCCCGTGCCCATCTTTGAGTTGATGAGCTCCTGAATCTGAGGGGCATATCCACAGCTCCTCTTCTGATCTGCTGCAGTCCTCTTGATTGTTTCCACTATGAGGCTCATGACTTTGAACTTCTGAGGCACATCAAACACATGAAGCAAATTGATTGCATGGCCTCTGATCATCTTGTGATCACCTGACTTGGGCAAGAGAGTGTGCCTCAATATCCAATTGATTGTTGGCAGTCCTGACAGAAGATAGTGCACAGACCCAAACTTGAAAGTATCAAGAGCTTCATTGGGAATCTCCTTGTACATGTTGGACATTGAGTTGTGGTCCATCTTCTTCTTGGCATAAATGTCCAAGTCATCTGGTTGCTCCTCTGGGGCATTGATCAACTTTGCCCATTCCTCAACAGCTGATTGGTACCTTGTACCTTCAGACATCCGTGTGATCCTCCCATCTGGGTAGAAGTGTGCTGTGGAGTAGAATTGCATGATTAGCTCCTCGTTCCACTTTGTGAGCTTCTGCCCAACAAAGTCTGCAACTCCACACGCACTAAAGCTGTCATACACTCCAGGATAGTGTTCCTCATTTTCCTTCATGTAGGTCCAGTCGACCCATCTCATGTCACAAACTATTGGCTTCTTGTCAAGCAAAACTATCTCATAGAAGTCCTGCTGTTCCTTGGTGTGAAATCTGTAATCCACAGCAGTCCTTCTCCTTGAAGCATACGGATCTGCTTCTCTCCATTTCCTCAGCCCTGAGTCTCTCCTGAGCTTCATATCCTCAGCCACAGGATGAGCATCATTGTGGTCTGGGATCTTGGGCTTGAGTTTTCTGAGAACTTGCTCTTCATCCTCTTCTTCAGCAGCTTCAGGCACTGGGGCCTTGTTCTTTTCAGCAGCAGGTATGCTCCTTGTATTTCTCTTTGGTGCTGTCTTGACCATTGATGCAGCCTTGGGCTTAGATGCAGTAGCCCCTGATTTGATAGCATCACCCATTAGCTTGGGTGCCTTAGGTGCTGGTGCAGCAACCTCTTCTTCCTCTTCCTCTTCCATAATGGAAGCCTTTCCAAGCACTCTGGCTACGGTCTTCTTTGCTCTTTCTTTCCTCTTTTTGCCCTCAGCAGCAACTGGCTCAATGGGAGTGGGCTTCTCAGTTGACATTCTGGCCTTTGACATTGGCTGCCTGCCTGCTGGCCTTTTGATCTTCAGCCCTGGCTTTGTGCCCTGTGCTGGCTCAACTCTCTTTGATGTGGCCTCTTCCTCTGCCACATAATCTTCATCTTCAGAATCAGAAGTTCTCTACTTCCTTTGTCTAGTGGCAGCTTTTGGCAGATTGCTTGGGGTACTTCTGCTGCCATCATCTAAAGAGCTGGAGGGACTAGTGCCCTCACTCATCACCACTTGTTGTTCTGACACATTCTTGCTGTCACTATGATCTGACATGTTGAACAAGCTGACTGCTGACCCTGTGAACAGTTTATAGATGAGGTAGAATAGATGAGCATCACAAAATGCAGAGATTTTTGCAAAAGAATAATTCAAAAACTTAGTTTTAGTTTCCCACTGAAATCATCTCCGATCTACCGATTTTCAAACTCGGTGACACCGAAGCAGTTTTGGCACCAGAACTAGTGAACTCGGTCAGACCGAGCCACAGTTCGGTGGCACCGAGACTGCTAGGGTTTCACAGAGTTCCAAAATCGGTCACACCGATAAGTAATTCTCGGTCATACCGAGTCTCACTTGTGCAATGGCATAAGCCAAATCGGTGGGACCGAGTTTTCCAACTCGGTGGGTCCGAGATGGTTTCGGCGGAAACCTAACCCTAAAATTTTCGAATTAAACCTAATCTACGAGTTCATTGACTGGATAGGAGTTTATCAAACGTGGCAAGAATCATGATGATCACAATGTGCTAGGAATCGGATTGGAGAATAGCACAAAGATCGAGTCCATACCCTAGTTCGGCGGAGACTCGCTACGGCGGCAACGGTGGGGCAGAATTCCCGTTGACGGTGACGGAGACCAGCGACTGGAGGCGGCTGGCGGCGAGGAGACGATCCGGAGACCAAGTTGGCAGAGCAAGCTATCGCGCGGGCGAAGGGGTTCGGAGAAATTTCCAAATTTTGCCTATGACTATATATAGCCCGACCCTGTCGGTGTGACCGAGTGGAACAACTCGGTGGCACCGAGATGCAAAACTGTATACAGTTATTGCAACTCGGTGTGACCGAAAGGTTCAAATCGGTTGCACCGAGATCGAAAACCTAGATCAACTTAATGAACTTGGTAGGACCGAAAGTGGAGTATCGGTCAGACCGAGAGTGGTTCGAATCTGACTTGATCAAATTTTGTGATGCAGCATGAATAGAGTTTGAGACGAGAAAAGCATAGATAGCTAGAGGAGGTACTTAGGCATTCTTGTCCATCCACTTGGCAAAAGGAGATAAAGCCAAACAATCAAAACAACAAGTGGATGTCCTCGAATGAGTAAAATATGCAACCAACATGCTCACACAATAAGATGGCAAATGAAATATGTGGCAAAGCATGCACAACCAATTCTAGCATCTATCAAGCAATTTGCGATGACTAGGTCATCTATATATGAGTATATTGACTTAGGAGTCAAGTGAGAACACTTGATCGTAGGTCATACTCATCGTTTAAGCTCAAGTGGGGTTACCACTTTTACATAAAGCATTGTTGTATTCACATCTTTAGAGTTGCTTTAGCTCAAGTTTTAGAGTAAAGCTCCCCCTAGATGTGATATCCCCCCTAAGAGGGATGAACTAAGCTTGGGTTTTGTCGATGATGACTTCATGTAGATGTTGAAGATGTGGATGCTCAATGTTGATGTAGATCACTTGGAGCTATCCATTTGAGTGAATTGCACTTTCAATACCTACATGGGTTAGTCCCACAAGGAACAAACAAGGATATCCATAGACATAGAGTGATGCACACACAAGATGATGTCCATGAAAACTTTAGGTTACCTTGTCCCTTGTCTTACCAACACGAGGGTTTGTGACTCCTTGAACTAGTGCAAGATGTGGAAGTTGATTGCACTTGTTCTTGCCAAAATGATAAGAGTGAGATATGTTGGCGGAGTCACCCTCGAGAACTCTCTAGTTCTTCTTCTTTTGGATCCACACCATCTTGATGGGAATCCTTGGAGTTGTAGTCGTACTTGATGAAGTGGAACTTGAAGTAGTCTTGGGAATCCACTTGACTAAGGTCTTAGGAGCTTCTTCAAATGCATCAATCTCCTCTTGAAGCTTGTCCTTGCCTTTTTGCTTATAGTCTTGTGGTGGAAGATCATCTTGAGCTTGTGTTCCCTTGAAGGAAGTATCATACTCCTCTTGTTGAGGAACAAACTTTGTCTTGGGGTATTGATCTTCTTCCCACTCAACTCCATTGGCATTGAACTTTCGTTCAAAACCAACACCTTGATTCTTCCGATGCATTCCTTGCTTGCGCACAATTTCCTCGAATTGCTTACTCCCGGCAAGGCTTTTGTACACTCCTTTCTCTATAATTCCCTTCAATAAGCTATTTTCTTGCTCAAGTGTAACTTGGCTAAGAGAATCATTAGTGGAATCAAGAGAACTACTAGAAGCAACAATATTGGATTTAGCATGATCATTGTTACTACTAGAGGAAGAATCTTTCTTGTTCTTGTTACTAGACTTGACTTGAGGCATGTAAGTGGATAAAAGTAAACGCTTGGCAATGTGAGAAGAACTTTTCTTGCGGAGATGATCATTGATTGCTTTTAAGAACTCATGCTCTTGCTCAAGATTAAGCTTTTCAAAGCGTAATTTCTCATGAGCTCTTAAAAGTTCTAGATGATCTTCGAAGATAGTTTCATGAGTTAACTTAAGAGTGTTTAGTTCTTTAGTTAGAGCCTCAATCTTCTCCTTATCATTGTCATTCGTTTTAGCATGATTAATTGATGTTTCACCATAGTACTCATCACTAGAGTTGTCAACAAGCAAATCATCATCACCTAACAAGTCATCTTCATCACTATTAAAATCAACATACTCGGGGTGTGTTACCTTAGGACCTTTGGCCATGAAGCATCTTCCAATTCCTTCATTTGGTGAGTCAAATATGTCGTAGGAGTTGGTTGACACAAGTGCTAGACCGGCAACACCTTCATCTTGAGTATCTTCGGAGTCGGAGTGATAACTTCTCTCGGAGTGGCTGTCGGAGTCGGAGCCGGATACCCATTCACCAACATGAGCTTGATGTCTTCGTTTTGTGTAGCTCCTTGATGATTTTTCCTTCCTTTCCGAATCCTTGCTTCTCTGTGAGTATCTTCGTTCATAACGATCATCTCTACTCCTTCTCTCTCTTGGTGGTGATTCTTTGCTTCTTCTTTTTGGAGAATCCTCTCTTCTCTTGTAGGGAGTCGTACACTCATTGGAATAGTTTCTGGGTCTTCCACAATTGTAGCAGTTTCGCTCTCGACTAGAAGATCTTTTGTCATTGTAGGACCTTGACTTGAAGCTTCTATCTTTGCTTCTACTCTTGTAGAACTTGTTGAAGTTCTTCACCATTAAGCTCAATTCTTCATTGAAGTTTTGTTTCTCACTTGATGATGTAGGGACTTCACATGAGGCTTTGTAGGCACCACTTGATTTGTTGTGAAGTTCCTCTTTATCCTTAAGTGACATCTCATGAGCAACAATTCTTCCAATCACCTCCGTTGGCTTGAGATCTTTGTAATTGGGCATCATTTGGATCAATGTGCACACGGTATCATATTTCCCATCTAGGCTCTTAGGATCTTCTTGATGATGAATCTATCGGTCATCTCTTCACTTCCTAAGCCGGCAATCTCATTTGTGATGAGAGCAAGCCTAGAGTACATTTCAGCGACACCTTCACCATCCTTCATTTTGAACTTGTCAAGTTGACTTTGGAGCACATCCAACTTGGATTCCTTGACGGAGTCGGTACCTTCGTGCATATCAATCAAAGTGTCCCAAATTTCCTTTGCATTCTCAAGACGGCTGATTTTGTTGAATTCTTCGGGGCACAATCCGTTGAAGAGAATATCACAAGCTTGAGCATTGTATTGCAACATCTTCAACTCATCCGCGGTAGCTTCACGGTTTGGTTCTCTCCCATCAAAGAAGTCACCTTGCAAACCAACACAAACAATAGCCCATACGGCGGGGTTATGTCCAAGAATATGCATTTTCATTTTATGCTTCCAACTAGCAAAATTAGTGCCATCAAAGTAAGGACCTCTACGGTGATAATTTCCCTCGCTAGACGCCATACTCTCCTAGGTTGTGAAACCAGGCTATGATCACCAAAAGCTATGGAAATCAAGGCAAATGGAGACCAAAGCTCTGATACCACTTGTAGGATCGAAAGTATGTCTAGAGGGGGGTGATTAGACTACTTGACCAAATAAAAACTTAGCCTTTTCCCAATTTTAGTTCTTGGCAGATTTTAGCTATCTTAGGACAAGTCAAGCAATCATCACACAATTCAAGCAAGCATGCAAAAGTATATTGGCAGCGGAAAGTAAAGCATGCAACTTGCAAGAATGTAAAGGGAAGGGTTTGGAGGATTCAAACGCAATTGGAGACACGGATGTTTTTCCCGTGGTTCGGATAGGTGGTGCTATCCTACATCCACGTTGATGGAGACTTCAACCCACGAAGGGTAACGGTTGCGCGAGTCCACGGAGGGCTCCACCCACGAAGTGTCCACGAAGAAGCAACCTTGTCTATCCCACCATGGCCATCGCCCACGAAGGACTTGCCTCACTAGCAGTAGATCTTCACGAAGTAGGCGATCTCCTTGCCCTTACAAACTCCTTGGTTCAACTCCACAATCTTGTCGGAGGCTCCCAAGTGACACCTAGCCAATCTAGGAGACACCACTCTCCAAGAAGTAACAAATGGTGTGTTGATGATGAACTCCTTGCTCTTGTGCTTCAAATGATAGTCTCCCCAACACTCAACTCTCTCTCATAGGATTTGGATCTGGTGGAAAGAAGATTTGAGTGGAAAGCAACTTGGGGAAGGCTAGAGATCAAGATTCATATGGTAGGAATGGAATATCTTGGTCTCAACACATGAGTAGGTGGTTCTCTCTCAGAACATATGGGTAGGAATTGTGTATGTGTTCTGATGGCTCTCTCTTCGAATGAAGAGGAGGTGGAGGGGTATTTATAGCCTCCACACGAAATCCAACCGTTACACACAATTTACCAATCTCGGTGAGACCAAATCAGAAAACTCGGCCGGACCGAAATAGTAAACCTAGTGACCGTTAGTGATTTCCGGTGGGACTGACATGCAACTCGGTAGGACCGATTCGGTTAGGGTTTGGGCATAACGTAATCTCGGTGAGACCGATTACACAAACTCGGTGAGACCGGGTTTGGTAATAAGCTAACCAGAGAGTTGGTCAGGTAAACTCGATGGGACCGATTTGCTCTTTCGATGAGACCGAAATGTTACAAAAAGGAAACAGAGAGTTTACATTGCAATCTCGGTGGGACCGATTCGCTCTTTCGGTGAGACCGAAAAGTTACGAAAGGGAAACAGAGAGTTTGCAACCCCATCTTGGTGAGACCGAGATCCTTATCGGTAGGACCGAATTGCTAGGGTTTGGCAGTGGCAAATGAAAAGTGAAACTCGGTGGCGCCGGATTGAAAGATTCGGTATGACCGAGTTTGGCTTAGAGTTTAGGTCATTTGTGGCTATGGAAAAGTAGCTCTGGTGCGGATCTCACTCTGGTTGATCTACGAGGTTCAGTAGTATCTTGATCTAAAGTTTCATGATCATCATCATTAGCTTCCTCACTAACTGGTGTAGGTGTCACTGAAACAGTTTTCTATGATGTACTACTTTCCAATAAGGGAGCAGGTACAATTACCTCGTCAAGTTCTACTTTCCTACCACTCACTTCTTTCGAGAGAAACTCCTTCTCTAGAAAGGATCCATTCTTAGCAATGAATGTCTTGCCTTCGGATCTGTGATAGAAGGTGTACCCAACAGTCTCCCTTGGGTATCCTATGAAGACACATTTCTCCGATTTGGGTTCGAGCTTATCAGGTTGAAGCTTTTTCACATAAGCATCGCAGCCTCAAACTTTAAGAAACGACAACTTTGGTTTCTTGCCAAACCATAGTTCATAAGGCGTCGTCTCAACGGATTTTGATGGTGCCCTATTTAACGTGAATGCGGCCGTCTCTAAAGCATAACCCCAAAACGATAGCGCTAAATCTGTAAGAGACATCATAGATCGCACCATATCTAATAAAGTACGATTACGACGTTCGGACACACCATTACGCTATGGTGTTCCGGGTGGCGTGAGTTGCGAAACTATTCCACAATTTTTCAAATGTACACCAAACTCGTAACTCAAATATTCTCCTCCACGATCAGATCGTAGAAACTTTATTTTCTTGTTACGATGATTTTCAACTTCACTCTGAAATTCTTTGAACTTTTCAAATGTTTCAGACTTATGTTTCATTAAGTAGATATACCCATATCTGCTTAAATCATCTGTGAAGGTGAGAAAATAACGATATCCGCCACGAGCCTCAATATTCATCGGACCACATACATCTGTATGTATGATTTCCAACAAATCTGTTGCTCTCTCCATAGTACCGGAGAATGGTGTTTTAGTCATCTTGCCCATGAGGCACGGTTCGCAAGTACCAAGTGATTCATAATCAAGTGGTTCCAAAAGTCCATCAGTATGGAGTTTCTTCATGCGCTTTACACCGATATGACCTAAACAGCAGTGCCACAAATAAGTTGCACTATCATTATCAACTCTGCATTTTTTGGCTTCAACATTATGAATATGTGTATCACTACTATCGATATTCATCAAAAATAGACCACTCTTCAAAGGTGCATGACCATAAAAGATATTACTCATATAAATAGAACAACCATTATTCTCTGATTTAAATGCATAACCATCTCGCATCAAACAAGATCCAGATATAATGTTCATGCTCAACGCTGGCACCAAATAACAATTATTTAGGTCTAATACTAATCCCGAAGGTAGATGTAGAGGTAGCGTGCCGACCGCGATCACATCGACTTTGGAACCATTTCCCACGTGCATCGTCACCTCGTCCTTTGCCAGTGTTCGCTTAATCCGTAGTCCCTGTTTTGAGTTGTAAATATTAGCAACAGAACCAGTATCAAATACCCAGGTGCTACTGCGAGCTCTAGTAAGGTACACATCAATAACATGTATATCATATATACCTTTGTTCACCTTGCCATCCTTCTTATCCGCCAAATACTTGGGGCATTTCCGCTTCCAGTGACCAGTCTGCTTGCAGTAGAAGCACTCAGTTTCAGGCTTAGGTCCAGACTTGGGTTTCTTCTCTTGAGCAGCAACTTGTTTGCCGTTCTTCTTGAAGTTCCCCTTCTTCTTCCCTTTGCCCTTTTTCTTGAAACTAGTGGTCTTGTTGACCATCAACACTTGATGCTCCTTCTTGATTTCTACCTCCGCAGCTTTCAGCATTGCGAAGAGCTCGGGAATAGTCTTATTCATCCCTTGCATATTATAGTTCATCACGAAGCTCTTGTAGCTTGGTGGCAGTGATTGGAGAATTCTGTCAATGACGCAATCATCTGGAAGATTAACTCCCAATTGAATCAAGTGATTATTATACCCAGACATTTTGAGTACATGCTCACTGACAGAACTGTTCTCCTCCATCTTGCAGCTATAGAACTTATTGGAGACTTCATATCTCTCAATCCGGGCATTTGCTTGAAATATTAACTTCAACTCCTGAAACATCTCATATGCTCCATGACGTTCAAAACGTCGTTGAAGTCTCGATTCTAAGCCGTAAAGCATGGCACATTGAACTATCGAGTAGTCATCAGCTTTGTTCTGCCAGACGTTCATAACATCTGGTGTTGCTCCAGCAGCAGGCCTGGCACCCAGCGGTGCTTCCAGAACGTAATTCTTCTGTGCAGCAATGAGGATAATCCTCAAGTTACGGACCTAGTCCGTGTAATTGCTACCATCATCTTTCAACTTTGCTTTCTCAAGGAATGCATTAAAATTCAACGGAACAACAGCACGAGCCATCTATCTACAATCAACATAAACAAGCAAGATACTATCAGGGACTAAGTTCATGATAAATTTAAGTTCAATTAATCATATTACTTAAGAACTCCCACTTAGATAGACATCCCTCTAATCTTCTAAGTGATCACGTGATCCAAATCAACTAAACCATAACCGATCATCACGTGAAATGGATTAGTCTTCAATGGTGAAGATCATTATGTTGATCATATCTACTATATGATTCATGCTCGACCTTTCGGTCTCCGTGTTCCGAGGCCATATCTGCATATGCTAGGCTCGTCAAGTATAACCCGAGTATTCTGCGTGTGCAAAACTGGCTTGCACCCGTTGTAGATGGACGTAGAGCTTATCACACCCGATCATCACGTGGTGTCTGGGCACGACGAACTTTGGCAACGGTGCATACTCAGGGAGAACACTTCTTGATAATTTAGTGAGAGATCATCTTATAATGCTACCGTCAATCAAAGCAAGATAAGATGCATAAAAGATAAACATCACATGCAATCAATATAAGTGATATGATATGGCCATCATCATCTTGTGCCTGTGATCTCCATCTCCGAAGCACCGTCATGATCACCATCGTCACCGGCGCGACACCTTGATCTCCATCGTAGCATCGTTGTCGTCTCGCCAATCTTATGCTTCCACGACTATCGCTACCGCTTAGTGATAAAGTAAAGCATTACATCGCGATTGCATTGCATACAATAAAGCAACAACCATATGGCTCCTGCCAGTTGCTGATAATTCAGTTACAAAACATGATCATCTCATACAATAAAATTCAGCATCATGTCTTGACCATATCACATCACAACATGCCCTGCAAAAACAAGTTAGACGTCCTCTACTTTGTTGTTGCAAGTTTTACGTGGCTGCTACGGGCTTAAGCAAGAACCAATCTCACCTACGCATCAAAACCACAACGATAGTTTGTCAAGTTGATGCCGTTTTAACCTTCGCAAGGACCGGGCGTAGCCACACTCGGTTCAACTAAAGTTGGAGACACTGTCGCCCGCAAGCCACCTATGTGCAAAGCACGTCGGGAGAACCGGTCTTGCGTAAGCGTACGCGTAATGTTGGTCCGGGTCGTCTCGTCCAACAATACCGCCGAACCAAAGTATGACATGCTGGTAGGCAGTATGACTTATATCGCCCACAACTCACTTGTGTTCTACTCGTGCATATAACATCAAACCATAAAACCTAGGCTCGGATGCCACTGTTGGGGAACGTAGTAATTTCAAAAAAATTCCTACGCACACGCAAGATCATGGTGATGCATAGCAACGAGAGGGGAGAGCATGATCTACGTACCCTTGTAGATCACAACGGAAGCGTTGACACAACGTAGAGGAAGTAGTTGTACGTCTTCTTCCCGATCCGACCGATCCAAGCACCGTTACTCCGGCACCTCCGAGTTCTTAGCACACGTACAGCTCGATGACGCTCCCCGGGCTCCGATCCAGCAAAGCTTCGGGGATGAGTTCCGTCAGCACAACGGTGTGGTGACGATGATGATGTTCTACCGACGCAGGGCTTCGCCTAAGCACTACAACGATATGACCGAGGTGGAATATGGTGGCAGGGGGCACCGCACACGGCTAAGGAATGATCACGAGGATCAACTTGTGTGTTCTAGGGTGCCCCCTGCCTCCGTATATAAAGGATCCAAGGGGGGGTGCGGCCGGCCATAGGAGGCGCGGCGGAGGAGTCCTACTCCTACCGGGAGTAGGACTCCCCTCCCCGTTCCTTGTCCAACTAGGAGAGGTGGAGGGAGAATAGGAAAGGGGGGGCGCCGCCCCTCCCTCCTTGTCCAATTCGGACTAGGGGGAGAGGGGGCGCGCGGCCTGCCCTGGCAGCCCCTTCCTCTTCTCCACATTAGGCCCATGAGGCCCATTAACCCCCCAGGGGGTTCCGGTAACCCCCCGGTGCTCCAGTTTTATCCGAAACTTCTCCGGAACCCTTCCGGTGTCCGAATATAGTCATCTAATATATCAATCTTTATGTCTCGACCATTCTGAGACCCCTCGTCATGTCCATGATCACATCCGGGACTCCGAACTAACTTCGGTACATCAAAATGCATAAACTCATAATAACTGTCATCGTAACGTTAAGCGTGCGGACCCTACAGTTCGAGAACAATGCAGACATGACTGAGACAAATCTCCGGTCAATAACCAATAGCGGGGCCTGGATGCCCATATTGGCTCCTACATATTCTACGAAGATCTTTATCGGTCAGACCGCATAACAACATACGTTGTTCCCTTTGTCATCGGTATGTTACTTGCCCGAGATTCGATCGTCGGTATCCAATACCTAGTTCAATCTCATTACCGGCAAGTCTCTTTACTCGTTCCGTAATACATCATCTCACAACTAACATATTAGTTGTAATGCTTGCAAGGCTTATGTGATGTGCATTACCGAGAGGGCCCAGAGATACCTCTCCGACAATCGGAGTGACAAATCCTAATCTCGAAATACGCCAACCCAACATGTACCTTTGGAGACACCTGTAATGCTCCTTTATAATCACCCAGTTACGTTGTGACGTTTGGTAGCACCCAAAGTGTTCCTCCGGCAAACGGGAGTTGCATAATCTCATAGTCATAGGAACATGTATAAGTCATGAAGAAAGCAATAGCAACATACTAAACGATCGGGTGCTAAGCTAATGGAATGGGTCATGTCAATCAGATCATTCAACTAATGATGTGATCTCGTTAATCAAATAACAACTCTTTGTTCATGGTTAGGAAACATAACCATCTTTGATTAACGAGATAGTCAAGTAGAGGCATACTAGTGACACTCTGTTTGTCTATGTATTCACACATGTATTATGTTTCCGGTTAATACAATTCTAGCATGAATAATAAACATTTATCATGAAATAAGGAAATAAATAATAACTTTATTATTGCCTCTAGGGCATATTTCCTTCAGCGTGGCCCCTGGGCGGAACCCGCTCCGTCAGGTGCCAGCGTGGCAAGAGCAGAGCTGCCAAGAAGTCCCTCGCCCGCAAGAAGCTGCTCGGGCGCTCCTTGCTCCAGCACGACGCGACCACACTCCTGCCCCCGCGCTCCTCCCAGCTGCAGTGCGTGGGGGCATGCAAGACCAAGCTCTTCGTCACCCAAGGCCTCATGTGGCCACAGCAGGCTGCCGTGCATTCACCGCTGAGCTACGCAGCGTCGCATGGCCCGGCAAGTTCAAGCCAGACCTGCCTCCTCGTTACGGCGGCACAGCCGACCCTGCGGAGTTCCTCCAGCTCTATGAGCTGGGCATCGAAGCTGCCAACGGAGACGAGAAGGTCATGGCGAACTGGTTTCCCATGGCGCTCAAGGACAGGGCCCGCACTTGGCTCTTGAACCTGGCCCCGGGCACGATCTCCTCCTGGGACGAGATGCGCACCCGCTTCATTGCCAACTTCCAAGGTACTCGCGACCGGCCACCCGCCGTGAGCGACATGCGCCGCATCAAGCAACAACCCGGAGAGACCCTGCAGAAGTACATCCAGCGCTTCAACAATGCACACCTCAAGATTCCCAAGGTGACCGAGGAGGCCATCATCTCAGCCTTCTCCGACGGCATGCGCGATGTCAAGATGAAGGAGGAGCTGGCGATGCATGAAGACCTGTGCACTTCCTTGGAGTTGTTCAACTTGGCAACCAAGTGCGCCAGGGCTGAGGAAGGGTGTCTCTCCCTCCTCGAGCTGCCTGCCGCAGACCCAGAAGAGAAGAAGCCCAAGGCCAAGGATGTGAAGCGCAAAGGGGCTGCCGTGCTCGCGGCAGAACCAGACACCAAGCGGGGCAGAGATCTGCCCGAACCTCCCAAGGGCAGTCGGTACTGTGTGTACCACGACCTCCACACCCACAACACCAACGAATGTCAAGAGCTCCGAGCCGTGCGAGAAGGAAGGATCGGCCGTCGCCCTGACCGCGGTGATTGGGGCTATGGTCGAGGAGGAGGAAGGAACGCAGGACACTGGGAAGACCGCGGCCCGCACCAAGGGTGGCGCGATCAACCTCGCGAGGATCGCTGGCAAGACCCACTTCGCGAGGGAGACTAGAGGGATCAGCCTCGCGAGGATCGCCCGCAAGGCAACACAGGCCTCCCTCCGCTGCCGCCGCAGCCAAGGAGAAACGAGGACCGCCATTAGGACGAGGGGGCTGGGGGCTTCCAGGAGCCGCGCGCAGTCGCCTGCATCCTGGGCGGGGCTCAAGCCCCAGCCTCTCAACGCATCTTCAAGCAGTTCGCCCGCGAAGTGAATGCAGTCCTCCCCAAGCTGGAAGCCACACGCCCTCTCAGGTGGTCGGCATGCTCCATCACGTTCAGCTCAGCAGATCAGCTCAAGTGTGCAGCTACAGCCGGATTCCTCCTGATGCTTTGTTCCCCAATCATCAGCAACGTGGTGGTCACCAGGACCCTCATCGATGGCGGGGCAGGGCTCAACGTCCTGTCCGTGGAAACATTCAACAATCTCCAAGTGCCCTACAACCAGCTTCAGCCGACCAAGCCTTTCTCCGGAGTCACCGACGGCTCCAAGGTCCCGATTGGGCAGGTCCGCCTCCCAATCACCTTCGGGACACGCGACAACTACCGCACCGAGCTCATCGACTTCGACGTCGCTCACATTCGCCTGCCGTACAACGCCATCCTTGGGTACCCAGCGCTGGCCAAGTTCATGGTCGTAACTCACCATGGCTACAACGTCCTCAAGATGCCAGGAAGTGGCGGAGTCATCACGGTGCCCTGTGAAGAGAAGGACGCGGTGTGTTCCCTGGAACGAGCCTTTCAGGCCGCGTCACTGGAAGACCCGGATCGCGGAAGCAGGAGGCTTCCCGAGACCGCCCCCAAGAAGAAGAAGACATCGTCCGGCCCGGCCCCTTAGGAGGCAGGCCCCTCAGGGCCCGCGCCTGCCCAGGGGGAACCTCCTTCCATCGCATAGGAAAGCGCGCTCGGCGCCCTCCTCAGGCAGGGCTCGGGGGCTCTCCCCTGGAAGGCCACCGACCTGGCTAAGGTCACGAGGGAGGCGCTTGGGAACCACATGGAGGCGTGTTTTGAAGCACGTTTCCCTCAGGAAGGAGTAAAGCAAGGAGAGCCAGACCCTCAGGAGTTCGTCAGCAAGGCCATTCAGGAGCTACAGGAGTCAAGAGTCATGAGAGGCGGCCGCCGCCTACCAGCTGTGGCTCCCCATCCAGGCGAGGATGGTGGGCTGTGCGTCTGCATCGACATACCGGGGCTCGATCAAGTCGCCTCTCTGGAGCGCGTCTGGCCCTCGCGAGTGGGGCGCTGCGAAGGTCCACCCCACAGCTACGTTCGCATGCCTTACGGCTTGCCGAACGCGGCTGCCACGTACCGGCGCCTCATGAGGGGCATCATGGAGGCTCAAGAGGCCAGGCGTTCCACAGCCCTGGCGGAGATGGAGATGGTCCGCAAGGAACCACCAGCGCCTCCGGAGCCTCCCGAGGCCCCTGGGCCTGGGGGCTCATGAGGATCGGCTTCCGCAACCCACCGAGTCTGCTACACCAACACTCCTTCGTCCTCAACATCATCAGGTGACATCTTTCAAGTTTCACTTCCAGCTGGGAGCGCCCCCCAGGGCTGCATTATTCCCAGGCCGCGTGGGTTCGTCCCTGCGGCATGTATCCCTTTTATTTCATGTTGTTAGCTTACTTTGTTGGGGGCGCCCCTCGGGCTGCATCATCCCCAAGTCGCTCGGGCCTGACCCAGTGATGTCCACCTTCCCAGCATCTATTTGAATGAATCCACTCCTTCGCGGCTAATGAGTTTGACCTAGTTGCCCGCTCAACTGACGCCAACTGACGGAGCTTCTCCCAAACGGCACGACGCTTGCGCATGGGTCCGTCCTTGCAACGCCGACAAACCTGAATGGCTGAGCTCTGGCCGCGGCAGCCCCGCATGGCGCCACCTCGTCAAGCCTTCAGTGCCTCATCGCCCCTCGGAAGCAACCAACGGCTGACTGTCAATTGTCATGGCAACCTCTCGTTCTTTCTATGATAGGTCTACAAGATCTCCTAAAGGAGCTGCGTCAGGCGAGGCCCTTGCGGTGTCTCCTTCACTCTCATCCGCGCGAACCGCTTGCACGTTAAAGGGGGGTGCCTGAGCATCGCGACTCAGGGATCCTACTGGCTCTCCAGCCCTCACCCTCTGGCCTTGTCCACGGCATCGCGACCTGGCATACCAGCGACAGCTGAGACTCGCTCAAGGGCCGGGACCCGAGGACGTAGAGCAGAAAGGGGAGCAAAGGCGAGAGGGGAGGGACACGCGAGGACCTCGCCGAGCAACCTCACGCCTGCCGATGCACGGACCCGACGACACACCAGAGAACGGCCCCTGATTCTCGAGATAAGTCACCACCCGAAAGCACCAGCTACCGTGGCACCATCCCCGCACCTAATGCAATCCCGTGTTAGCGACGCCGCTCTCCTTTCTCACCGAACAACGGCTGCTTGAGCGCCAAAGGGGACCTCCTGAGCATCGCGACTCAGGGGCTCTTACCGGACCCCGGGTCGCTCACCTCCTGGCCTTGACCACGGCATCGCGACCTGGCATACCAGCGACGGCTGAAGCCGCCTTGGGACTGGGACCTATCGACGCAGAGCACCAAGCCCTCGTGAGGTTCGAAAGGGAGAACTGAGCTAAGACAGAATGAGCAACTCGCACAATTCTACGACAAGGGTTATACTAACAAAACAGGATCACAGGCACCTTACAAGCCCCCACGGGACGTGTCTTTGATTCCTCGCAGGGAACATATCCTAAGGGACGCTAACTACACGCGCCCCTGCAAAAGACTCCATCATCAATAGTGGGCCGTCAAGCACCGGCGCCAACCCCATCCAGATCACAGTCGGCGACGGCCTGACAAGCCCGCCCTGCTCCAGGAGCGGCGCCGGCTCGGGGGCTCGTAGTTATCATCGCTCGTCTCCGGAGTCGCGAAGAGCTCGCCGGAGTCGCTGGAACTTCCGACGCCTCCGCCACCTGAGGAGCCTCCAAGGGAGCGGTCGACGGGCCCAGTCCTCGCCGTAGCAGGGTCCCGACCACCTCTCCCGGGGCAGCACTCCAGCCGGCGCCCGTTCGCATCGAAGACCTTGAAGAACATCACCGAAGAACCGTCATACTCCAAGTGGATCGCGAAGGCACCTCTTGTCCTGCAAACCCGGGCGATCTCGCTCCAGCCTCGAGTCATGAAGACCTCGCCCGGAGCAACGACCGCGACCTCTGCCTCGGTCACGAGAGTGCTGCAGCCGGCGTGCTGCAGCCAAAGCTCCAGGAGTTCTCCCTGCGGGGGGATGAAGGCGAAGAAGGGAGGAAGGCGAATCCAAGACTGAGGAGGCATGGCGGCGCGGAGCACGAACTCTCGGGAGGAGCCCTCGGTGTGGACCCCAGGGGGGACGACCCACACCTTCGTGACCCGTCGGCACCGACGGTGGCGCCGCCCGTGGCTATCGGCATCAACTCCTTCAGGGCCCTCGATGTGGGCGTACAAGGGAAGCGGGAACCCCGGCGGTGCCCGCTCGCACCAGGGCCTCGACACCACCTGATGGGCCCCCTCGTCCGGGCCGTGGAGGGCGAGCCATTTCTTCAGCGGGAGCGGGTCTGGTTCCTCTCGGGGAGCCTTTCCCTTCTCTGCCGATGAGAACCGGCGGATCGGAGCCATCGCAGCAAGACGGAGCAAGGACTGGGAAGAAGGAGAAGCAAGAAGGGATGGACTGGAAGGGCGCGCGCCGTTCCATACTTATGGCCGGCGAAGGCCAACCGCCGACCTCCACGATCGCAGGTAATCATGACCCGCTTTGCATGCAGGGACTTGTCCGATCCGTGCAGTTACCGAGGCGCCATGGGGAAGTGGAGACGCCCATGTCCAATCAACCGCCATGCGGCACCCAAGGCCGCAGGCTATTAGGGCCCGCAGCGCTTCGCCCTTGCCCTTTCGCCTCCTTGCACGGCCAAGTCCGGGCGCGCCTTGGGCCCGGGGGCTACTGTCGGCGTTCTGGGAACGGGGGTCCCCAGACTTGCCTGCCTGTGGCCTGCGGCGTGGCTCAAAGGGGGCCCAGCACGGCCCGTCTTCACCGACGCAGACCCAAGACCCTCGCGAGGGGCCAAGCCTCGCGGGGCGGATGACACGGAGCTTCCTCAGGCACGGCCACATTAGGCTGGCTCGCGAGGAGGCGGAGAGATCAAGGCGGGGTACCTCACGAGGCGCCCGTGACGCAAGCCATGATGACCAAGGGTGCCAGGCGGGCGCCAGCCCGTGCAGTGTCCTCCTTTCCTCTTTGGTGCAAAGGGAGCAAGTGCAGGCGAGAGCATCAAGCAAAGGCACCCGTTTCGGTGCAACGAGACCAAGACCAGTCCAACGGCAGGGAGGAAGTCATTGTGGAGCCCAAGCCAGCGTCACCACCAGAGCCTTTGGCAGGCGAGGACCAACTTTAGTCAGGATAAGTGTACCCGATGTTCCCCTTCAAAATGGCCAATTGTTGGCGCCCTTCCCGCTCAATATTTGGGAAGAGGCCCAGGGCCTTTGCCTATAAATAGGACTAGCCACCCCCAGGGTAGGGAGGATCCAGAATCGGCCAACCCAGAAACTAGCTAGGGCCGCAATCGAGAAGAGAGAGAGAGAGAGAGAGAGAGAGAGAGAAGGGTGGCTGAACTCCTCCTAGCAGTTCATCCCCACAGCCAAGAACAGACCCTCGCGAGGCTGTTCTTCCTTGTATTGCTCATCATCATCAGCCCTAGAGGCAATCCACCACACGACACACTGGAGTAGGGTGTTACACCACAACGGTGGCCCGAACTAGTATAAACCCTGTGTCTCTTGTGCTGTTCTTTCCATAGCTTAGATCTCAGCGAGGCGGAGGGGTGCAGGTAGGTAGAAGGCGAAATCTCCGCGCGCACCCCAGTGTTCGAACCTCAAGGGTCTGCCGGAACCCGAAATCTGACAGTCATTGGCGTCAGCAATGATGTTGGTGGCTACTTCAGGGTTGTTAACCTCCACTTCAGAAGCTGGAGGGTCGGTCACGTTCTCCCCGAGAACAACATCTTGGTGAGATGGGGGTGTAGCAACTCTTGAAACTCTTGGGGCTTCTTCTTCATCTTCTTCTTCATCGGCTAATGCAGCCGGAACATCTTCAGCCATTTTGGCTTCGGATTCAGACACGTGCATTGTGGGAGTTACTTGAGGCCTTGGTGCTTTGCGAAGCCTGCGTAATGCGGGCGACGCTTGTGGAGATGGAGTGTGCTGGGCCACAAAGTCATCATCATCTTGCACTGTTGGGGTAGCTTGCGGTTGGGGAGAGCTTGGAGTGTCTTGTCTCTGTGGGTGATCAGCCCACGATGCATCCTAAGCAGTTGGCGTCAGAGGATGACCAATGTTGATGAGTTCGCTGTGCGTGAGCACAGGCGATGATACCAATTGGTGCTCGATCTGAGGAAGGACTTCATCATCTTCAACATTGTCATGGTGACCAATGTCTTCAGCAGCGGTGGGGTCAACTACTGGAATGTCTTCAGCTTCAGGAGCCTCTGTGGAAGCAGGCTCATGAATTACCATCCGTCGTTCTTGATGCGAAGAGGCAGGACGAGCAACTGAGATGGGATCAACAATAAGGGGCTCTATGGGAGCAGCCCGATCTTTCTTGGTTTTGCGCTTCTTCTTGGAGGGAGTGACATCAGAAGCTTCAAGATGTTTCCTCTTTCTGGCTTCAGCCTCGGCAGCCCTTGTCTTCTTTAGTTCTGAAGCCACTGTGGGGACCTCAGGCTTCGAACCTGTCATACTGGCAGGGAAGACAATGGGATGTACTTCCTGCCTTATTGCTTCGGGTTCGGCCATAGCTGGCTTCTTCTTCTTTGGCTTGGCCGCCATTTTGGGGTCGATGCCAGGACGCCCAAGAGCCTTGCGCTTCTTAGCTTCATTGTAGGCTTGCACGCACTTGTCAGCCAGACTCTTCATGCGCTCACGAGACCCTTTAGCTTCTTCACGTTTCTTGAGAAAGGCTTCCTTGAGCTCGTGCAGCATAATCTTGAAGTTTTTCACATCTTGCACGCTGAGCTTGGCCATGTGCTTCTTGAACTGAGCTTTCTCATAGTCAATCTTTTGCTTCAGTTCAATGATGCGCTGAGCTAGAGCTAGCTCAGAAGCAATGGCGCTAGTGAAAGCGACGTTGAGGCCAATTGGAAGTTGCAGATCATCAAAGCTGAGATTGGGGGTTTCAAACCACTCATCAATGAAGTTGTGAAGTATTGCTACGTCAAAGAGAGGAAAATCATTGAAGACTTCTGCTTCTTCTTTGCTCTTGATCAGTTTCTCAAGAGCGTCATCTGCAAGATCTTCATCGCTGGACAGATCAATGGCGTCATTGCGCAGAATAGCAGCAACAGTCAGTTCTTGGCTGGTGGGTTGCAAGGGCATCTTCACTCTCGAGGGCTTGGAGATGCGTGACAAATCTTCAGACTGCACACTGTGTTCAGGAGGTGTAGCGGCCAGAGGCTTCGCCTGTAAGACCTTTGGTGCAGGAGCAGGCTTTGAAGCTTTAGGCTTCTTCAGTTTCTTCGGCTTTGGCGGTGTAGGCGCTTCATCAGATTCAGCGTCATCTGCAGGCTCATCCACGGCTGTCCCTTGAACCATAATATGAGTGATGAGACCTTCCAGGTTGTAGAAGGGCCCAACAAGATTGGGTTCAGCTTCACCTGTGCCATCAGCACGAGGAGCAGAGGGGCCTGGATTGAAGTCTAAGCCTCGTGACTTCTTGTTCTCTTTGGCCGAGTTCCTGGCAAACTGAAGGTTGCGCTTGAACAGATTATCATCGCGGCACCACAGTAATGAAGATGGGTCTGCATCCGCAGGCTGCGGTCCACGGACCATGCAAGGATAGAAGCCTTGTTCAATGGCTTCAGCTCTGGACTTGGGTTGAAGATTTCTGTATAGAATGTCTCCCCATGGTCATTTGATGGCATTCTTCTCAGCATACTCCTGGGTCACGAACCTTTACTTGAACCACTGTTCTGCCCAATATCTTCGAATCCATTGGATTCGAGTTTTTCGCTGATTGTAGTCCTCCTCTGGATCTATCTTGTACAGCTCATAGAGGTCAGGAGCCAAATCTCTTGAGGTGTTGCCACGACGTTGTCTGCCACCCTTTCTTGTAGGTTTCTCTGGTGCCATGAAGCTTAAAATGAAGGGCTTCAACATGTTTAAAGGCTTCAAAGGCTTCCGCTTTCTAGTCAAATAGGAACTGGCTTCGGGAGAGTTAATGTGATGCTATAAGAATTCTGCAAACGAATGCAGACTATGAGAACCAAGGATTCTCCCACGGACATGTACCTGTGACAGCATTAAGGTGCGAGGGAAGGGGAAGAGGTCATATGCATTCTCAAAAGATTTTGAAGATAAATCAGTTTAGAAGACATTGACCTCATAGTGCGAAGACATTCACTCATAGATAGAGAGTTGGTTCCAGATTTGTATGAATCCACGAATAAGTACAAGTGAGGAATCTAACTACTTTGTGAAGCATAAGTGAACATACTAGGCATATTATGAGATGCAGTATGAAATAGATCCAACTTGTGTGAACAGAAACTACTTGTGGTAGAAAGTGATGAATCTATAGGATCAAAGGGGCCGTAAAAAGGAAGTTTTATTTACCACACGAAGAACTGCTAGACGGAGTGGGAGAGGAGTCCGAGCAGTTCGATCATCCGTGCCCTAACTTGGCGACGGAGGACACCTACGGCGACGGCGGAGAAGACGATGTCCGCGGCCGGCGTGAAGACGGCGTCGGTGAGGTCGCGGCAGCTAAGCGCTTCGTCACCGGTGTCGTCGAGGGCTAGCGGTGGCGCTAGGGTTTGTGCGAGAGTGGAATAAGGCATAATGACTGTGGTGAGGCGTGTATTTATAGGGATAGGGACGGCACAGTGTTATTACACAGGTGCCCCTGGCGATTCACATCTAAAGGACATGTGGCTATCATGCAACATATCGGAGGTTGTTCCACGTTCCCACGCACGCCTGGATTGTCGGGTGGTCGTTCCCACTTCTCTGGGTTTCAGGTGAAGGAATTAGCATTGAAAACGGACTTAATGTTTGTCTCTGTATCTTCTGCTGACAAGGACGCAGAGAAAACATTTGACAGTTTCAATAGAATGCATATGATTTGGACAGATAGAGTTTGAGATAGAAAGCATAGAGAGATTAGGGTCCGATCACATTCACTCAGTTCAAAAGATTCAACAAGGAAGACGTAGCTATAAGTGAATGCTGTAGAGGACAGAATACTAGTATGTATATATCAGAAGACAATCAAGTCAACATAGTGAAGATAATCATGAAGACAAGTTGAAATTGAAGACAAACCAAATGTGAAGACATAGCAAATGTAACACCATGGGTAAAACACTTCAAACAGAAGAATTTGGTGGTGGCGTTACCCACCGTATAGGAAGTATTAGACCCAGACACGGCGCACAATTATCGTGGCGCTCCGAAGTCAAATTCCACGTTAATGTATTCACACTCAGAATGTAAGTCTTCATTGATTGAAGATATACTTTACTTCGTGTGTTGCACATCTAAGTCATCAACATGCATAAGTGTTAGGATGTGTGCCTGATCACAGGACATTTGAGGATTCCAAGATATTTAGCTCACACCGTAACTTGCAAAACCTCTTCTCATCCAAGGGCTTGGTGAAGATATCTGCCAATTGCTCTTCGGTGTTGACGTGTCTGATATCAATATCTTCCTTCACAACATGATCTCTGAGATAGTGATGACGAATTTCAATGTGCTTTGTCTTCGAGTGCTGAACTGGGTTGTTGGCAATCTTGATGGCGCTTTCGTTGTCGCAGTAGAGTGGCACTTGCTTCAGGTGAATGCCATAGTCTTTGAGTGTTTGCTTCATCCATAGAAGCTGAGCGCGGCAAGATCCAGCAGCAATGTATTCAGATTCAGCAGTGGAGAGAGATACACAGTTCTGCTTCTTTGAAGACCAACATACAAGTGATCGTCCCAGAAAATGACATGTGCCTGATGTAGACTTGCGATCCACCTTGTCACCAGCATAATCAGCATCCGAGAATCCAACTAGATCAAACTCTGAGCCCTTTGGATACCATAATCCTAGTGTTGGGGTGTGAGCCAAATATCTGAGAATTCGCTTCACAGCTAAGTGATGCGATTCCTTTGGTGCCGCTTGGAACCGGGCACACATGCAAACACTAAGCATGATATCTGGCCTAGATAAACATAAATAAAGCAAGGAACCAATCATGTAGCGGTATACCTTTTGACCGAACTCTTTACCATTATCGCGGGACCCAGATGATGTTTGGCTGGCATTGTCGTCGTGTAGCCTTTGCAATCTTGCATTCTAAATTTCTTCAGGCAATCTTTGAGGTATTTCTCTTGAGATATAAAGATGTCATTGCGTTGCTGATGTATTTGAAGACCAAGGAAGAACTTCAGCTCACCCATCATGGACATCTGATATTGCTCTTGCATCATATATCCAAACTCATCAGTGTATTTCTGATTGGTGCAGCCGAAGATAATGCCATCCACATATATTTGGCACACAAACAGTTCACCATCATATGTCTTCGTGAAGAGAGTGGGGTCAAGGGAACCAGGTTTGAAGCCTTTGCTCTTCAGGAAGTCTTTGAGTGTGTCATACCAAGCCCGAGGGGCTTGTTTGAGGCCATACAGTGCCTTGTTGAGCTTGTACACCATGTCAGGATGTTTTGGATCTTCAAAGCCAGGCGGTTGTGCAACATACACTTCTTCTTCAATCTTGCCATTGAGAAAAGCGCTCTTCACATCCATTTGATACAGAAGAATGTTATGATGATTTGCATAGGCCAGCAGTATGCGTATGGCTTCAAGCCTAGCCATAGGAGCAAATGTTTCATCGAAGTCAATCCCTTCAACTTGAGTGTATCCTTGAGCAACGAGACGAGCTTTGTTTCTGACAACTTGACCATGCTCATCTTGCTTGTTGCGATATATCCATTTAGTGCCTATTATATTGTGCTTGCGAGGATCAGGACGCTTAACCAGTTCCCATACATTATTCAGCTCAAACTATTGAAGCTCTTCTTGCATAGCTTGAATCCATTCAGGTTCCATGAAGGCTTCATCAACTTTCTTGGGTTCAGATATTCATACAAATGCGAAGTGCCCATAGAAATTTGCTAGTTGTGTTGCCCTTGAATGAGTGAGTGGACCTGGTGCATTGATGCTATCAATTATTCTCTCAATCTGTACTTCATTTGCAACACGAGGATGTACAGGACGAAGATTTTGCTCTTGCTGATCATTGTCATCGTTAGAAGGATTGTCTTCAGGCTGAGCATTGTCTTCAGGTTGATCAGGTGCGGAGATGATAAGTTCCTCTTCAGGCTGAGCTTCAGATGGTATGATTTCTCCAGTTCCCATAAGTTTGATTGATTCACTGGATGGAACTTCATCTAGCACATTTGGCAGGTGCTCTCTTTGTGAGCCGTTACTCTCATCGAACCACACATCCATAGTTTCAACCACTTTATAGTGAAAGAGGTTGAAGACTCTGTAGGAGTGCGAATCCTTTCCATATCCAAGCATAAAACCTTCATGTGCTTTTGGTGCAAATTTTGAAGTGTGATGTGGATCCTTGATCCAGCACCTGGCACCAAATACTATGAAGTAACTGACATTTGGCTTCGTGCCAGTAAGGAGCTCATAGGATGTCTTTTTCAGAAGCTTGTGAAGATAAACATGGTTGATGATATGGCATGCAGTATCAATGGCTTCAGGCCAGAATTTTCTTGGAGTCTTGTATTCATCAAGCATCGTCCGGGACATCTCAATAAGTGTTCTGTTCTTGCATTCGACGACGCCATTCTGCTGTGTGATGCCCAAAGTATCAAGATACGTATCTAGGCCAGTGTTCTTAAATTCAGTGCCATTGTCACTTCTGATGTGCTTTATCTTGACGCCATAGTTGTTCATTGCTCGATTGGCGAAGCGTCTGAAGACATCCTGCACTTCAGTCTTGTATAGGATTATATGCACCCAAGTACATCTTGAATGATCATCAACAATGACAAAGCCATAGAGACAAGCAGTAGTAATAAGAGTTGAGTAATGAGTGGGACCGAAAAGGTCCATGTGGAGCGGTTCGAAGGGTTGAGTCATTGTCAAGATTGTCTTCGAGGGATGCTTGGCCCTCGTCATCTTTCCTGCTTCACAGGCACCGCATAAGTGATCCTTCTTGAACTTGACGCCCTCGATGCCTATGACATGCTTCTTTCTTGCAAGAGTATGCAAGTTCCTCATGCCAGCATGCCCTAGCCTCCGATGCCAGAGCCAGCATTCTGAAGCTTTTGCTAGAAGACATACGGCAAGATGTGGCCCTGCTGAGAAATCTACCACGTACCAATCATCTTTCTGATACCCTTCAAACACTAGAGACTTGTCAGATTCCATTAGAACAAGGCAACGATATTTTCCAAACATCACAATCATGTTTAAATCGCAAAGCATTGAGACAGACATTAAGTTGAAACCAAGGGATTCAACAAGCATGACTTTATTCATGTGTTGATCCTTTGAGATTGCAACTCTACCTAGACCCAATACCTTACTTTTACCAGTGTCAGCAAATGTGATGTGACTTTTGTCAGATGGACGTAAGGTTGAGTCCATAAGAAGGCTTCGCTTGCTAGTCATGTGATTAGTACACCCACTATCAATAATCCATTCTGAAGCAGCTGGGTGTCGTACCCTACAGTGCAGTTAGGGGGATAGGCTTCATGAAGAGAATTGTGAAGCAAAAACTTTTGACGGGCAAGTGGATTATGAAAGCTTAGATTGAGGTTAGGACTGATAGGGCAAGTAGCAAGCGACTCAGGAACAAAATACATAATAAGACCATTTGGGCATTTGATCTTGCGCCCTACAAGATGTTTAAGGTCCCCAGCAATAGCTTCAGACGATTTTGGTTTTCGGCTGGAGACCTTTCCCTTGGCACTGCGTGCGTAGTAGGTAGGAGCGGATTAGTCCTTGTCATTTGCATCGGTGTCGGTGATGAAGTCATTGTCTTCAGTGTTGAAGATGGACTTGGCAACGTATGCTGTAGCCAGACTCGCAACGCCAGAATCGGACTCCTCCTCGGACTCCACCTCTGCCTCCTCAGAAGCGGACTCCTCCTCTGAATCCATTTCCTTGCCAACAAACGCACGTGCCTTGCCAAATGAGCTCTTCTTGTGTGATGAAGACTTTGAGGAAGGCTTGGAAGAAGACTTTGAGTATTTCTTCATCTTCTTGTCGTCAGAGTCATACTCCTTGCTCTTCTTCTTGTTGTTGTTCTCATTGTCCCACTGCAGACACTCAGAGATGTAGTGGCCAGGTTTCTTGCACTTGTGGCATGTTCTCTTCTTGTAGTCATGAGTAGAAGCTTCATCATTCCTTGAGCTTGATCGTGAAGACTTTCTAAAGCCTTTCTTCTTGGTGAATTTTTGGAACTTCTTCACAAGCATAGCAAGCTCCTTTCCAATGTCTTCAGGATCATCAGAACTGCTGTCAGATTCTTCTTCAGATGAGGAGACAGCTTTTGCCTTCAAGGCACGAGTTTGCCCATAGTTGGGACCGTAGATGTCTCTTTTCTCAGAAAGCTAAAACTCGTGTGTGTTGAGCCTCTCAAGTATGTCAGATGGATCGAGTGTCTTGAAGTCAGGACGTTCTTGAATCATCAGGGCTAGGGTGTCAAACGAGCTGTCAAGTGATCTCAGGAGTGTCTTGACGACTTCAAGCTTGGTGATCTCAGTGGCGCCGAGGGCTTGAAGCTCATTTGTGATGTCAGTGAGTCGATCAAACGTGAGCTGGACATTCTCATTGTCATTTCTCTTGAAGCGGTTGAAGAGGTTGCGAAGGACACTGATTCTCTGATCTCTCTGAGTTGAGACGCCTTCGTTGACCTTGGAGAGCCAGTCCCAGACTAGCTTAGATGTTTCCAAAGCACTCACGCGGCCATACTGTCCTTTGGTCAGATGACCACAGATGATGTTCTTGGTAGTGGAGTCCATTTGAACGAAATTCTTGACATCAGCAGTGGTGACACCTTCACCAGCCTTGGGAACGCCATTCTTGACGACATACCATAGGTCGACATCAATGGCTTCAAGATGCATGCGCATCTTATTCTTCCAGTAGGGATATTCAGTTCCATCGAAGACGGGGCACGCAGCGGAGACTTTAATTATCCCTGCAGTCGACATAGCTAAAACTCTAGGTGGTTAAACCGAATCACACAGAACAAGGGAGTACCTTGCTTTGATACCAATTGAAAGTGCTAGTGATCGACTAGAGGGGGGTGAATAGGCGATTTTTAGGAAAGTCTTCAAAACATGGAAGTTTCGAAGACAAACGATAGAAATAAACCTATTACCATGCAGCGGAAGGTAGACTACACTAGGCAAACTATAGTCAAGTATTCAATGGAGTGAAAGCACAATGACTAATAGCAGCTAGGCAGTAAAGATCAGGTAGGAAGATATTGTGAAGCCAATCAGAACAAGCAGTCACTCAGTGAAGACAAAAGATAAAGCAATCATACAATGACTTCACAAGGACCAACAGTAAGCAAAGGGAAGGGAAGGATGAAACTAGTGACTCGTTGAAGACAATGATTTGTTGGACCAGTTCCAGTTGCTGTGACAATTGTACGTCTGGTTAGGGAGGCTGAGATTCAACTCAGAAGACCTCGTCTTCACCTTATTCCCCTTGAGCTAAGGACACCCAGTCCTCGCCCAATCACTCTGGTAAGTCTTCAAGGTAGACTTCCAAACCTTCACAGACTTCGTTCACCGGCGATCCACAATGACTCTTGGATGCTCAGAACGCGACGCCTAACTGGCTGGAGGATTCACAGTCCTCAAGTGTAATAAGTCTTCAGATCACACAGACAGGAAGACTTAAGTGATGCCTAACACTCTTTGGCTCTGGGTGTTTAGGGCTTTATCCTCGCAAGGAATTCTCTCTCAAAGGCTTCGAGGTGGGTTGCTCTCAAACGACAAAAGCCATGCACTAACTCTGAGCAGCCAACCGTTTATGGTTGTAGGGGGTGGGATATTTATAGCCACTAGGCAACCCGACCTGATTTGTTCGAAATGACCCTCGGTCACTAAGGAACTGACACGTGTTCCAATGGTCAGATTTCAAACACACACGGCAACTTTACTTGGGCTACGAGCAAAGCTGACTTATCCAACTCTGGACAAGATTTGCTCTCATAGTCTTCACTCGTAGACATAGGATTTTGGTTAAGCATCACTTCAGTCATTCTGACTGGTTCACTTGGACCCCACTTAATAGTACGGTGGTTCCTATGACTCAACAAAGAAGAAAAAGAACGACGAAACAGCTAAGTCTTCACGCTCCATAGTCTTCATGCGATGTCTTCTCTTGTCATAGTCTTCAATGTGAATGTCTTCACATACCACCTTTGACTTCAATGTCTTCATTCATTTTTAGGGGTCATCTCTGGTAGGAAAACCAAATCAATGAGGGACTTCTACCTGTGTTATCCTGCAATTCTCACAAACACATTAGTCCCTCAACCAGGTTTGTCGTCAATACTCCAAAACCAACTAGGGGTGGCACTAGATGCACTTACAATGTGTCACCTATTAAATCTTTGTTTTGCAATATTAATCTTGATGAAACTGAATATGATCTTCCTTTACCTAGAAGGCGTTCCAAAAATTCGGAGTATTTAGATCTTAATGATGAAATTAATGAAAGTGGGATTGAAAGAAATAAAAATCTAGATGTTGCTAAACCCACTATATTGGATTTCAAGGAATTTAATTATGAAAGTTGCTCTTTAATTGATTGTATTTCCTTGTTGCAATCCGTGCTAAATTCTCCACATGCTTATAGTCAAAATAAAGCCTTCACCGAACATATTGTTGATGCATTGATGCAATCTTATGAAGAAAAACTTGAGTTGAAAGTTTCTACCCCTAGAAAACTCTATGATGAGTGGGAACCAACTACTAAAATTAAAATTAAAGATCATGAGTTTTATGCTTTGTGTGATTTGGATGCTAGTGTCTCTACTATTCCCAAGACTTTGTGTGATTTGCTAGATTTCCGTAATTTTGATGATTGCTCTCTAAACTTGCATCTTGCGGATTCCACTATTAAGAAACCTATGGGAAGGATTAATGATGTTCTTATTGTTGCAAATAGGAATTATGTGCCCGTAGATTTCATTGTTCTTGATATAGATTGCAATCCTTCTTGCCCTATAATTCTTGGTAGACCTTTCCTTAGAACGGTTGGTGCGATTATTGATATGAAGGAAGGGAATATTAGATTTCAATTTCCATTAAAAAAGGGCATGGAACACTTTCCAAGAAATAAAATAAAATTACCATATGAAACTATCATGAGAGCCACTTATGGATTGCCTACCAAAGATGGCAATACCTAGATCTATCCTCGCTTTTATGCCTAGCTAGGGGCGTTAAACGATAGCGCTTGTTGGGAGGCAACCCAATTTTATTTTTATTCCTTGCTTTTTGATCCTGCTTAGTAATAAATAAATTATTTAGCCTATGTTTTGGTTGTGTTTTTTGTGTTTAATTAGTGTTTGTGCCAAGTAGAACCATTGGGAAGACTTGGGGAAAGTCTTGTTGAACTTGTTGTAAAAAACAGAAACTTTAGCGCTCATGAGAACTGCTGTCATTTTTATTTGAAGAGTGATATTTAGTTAATTGTTTTTGGAGATAATTAATAGATAAATTCCTCACGTCCAGCAATTTATTTTAGAATTTTTGGGGTTCCAGATCTTGCGCTAGCTACAGATTACTACAGACTGTTCTGTTTTTGACAGATTCTGTTTTTCGTGTGTTGTTTGCTTATTTTGATGAATCTATGGCTAGTAAAATAGTTTATAATCCATAGAGAAGTTGGAATACAGTAGGTTTAACACCAATATAAATTAAGAATGAGTTCATTACAGTACCTTGAAGTGGTCTTTTGTTTTTTTTTCGCTAACGGAGCTCACGAGTTTTCTATTTTGAGTTTTGTGTTGTGAAGTTTTCAAGTTTTGGGTGAATTCTTTTGATGGATCATGGAACAAGGAGTGGAAAGAGCCTAAGCTTGGGGATGCCCATGGCACCCCCAAGATAATCCAAGGACACCAAGAAGTCAAAGCTTGGGGATGCCCCGGAAGGCATCCCCTCTTTCGTCCACTTCCATCGGTAATTTACCTGGAGCTATATTTTTATTCACCAACATGATATGTGTTTTGCTTGGAGCGTCTTGAATTATTTGTGTCTTTGTGTCTTAGTATGCCACAATCATCCTTGCTTTACACACCTTTTGAGAGAGCCATACATGAATTAAAATTTGATAGAATACTCTATGTGCTTCACTTATATCTTTTGAGCTAAGTAGTTTTGCTCTATGTGCTTCACTTATATCTTTTGAGCGTTATAATTTTGCTCTATGTGCTTCACTTAGATCTTTTAGATCACGGTGGTGGATTTGTTTTAAAGAAACTATTGATCTCTCATGCTTCACTTAAATTATTTTGAGAGTCTCTTAATAGCATGGTAATTTGCTTAATAATAATATGCTTGGTATTCAAGATTTGTGAAACTTTCTTTTGAGTGTGTTGAATACTAAGAAAAGATTGAAGCATGATAATTGTTTTGACATATAGAGGTGGTAATATTAAAGTCATGCTAGTTGAGTAGTTGTGAATTTAAAGAATACTTGTGTTAAAGTTTGTGATTCCCGTAGCATGCACGTATGGTGAACCGTTATGTGATGAAGTCGGAGCATGATTTATTTATTGATTGTCTTCCTTATGAGTGGCGGTCGGGGACGAGTGATGGTCTTTTCCTACCAATCTATCCCCCTAGGAGCATGCGCATAATACTTTGCTTTGATAACTTCTAGATTTTTGCAATAAGTATATGAGTTCTTTATGACTAATGTTGAGTCCATGGATTATATGCACTCTCACCCTTCCACCTTTGCTAGCCTCTCTAATACCGCGCACCTTTCGCCGGTATCGTACACCTACCATATACCTTCCTCAAAACAGCCACCATACCTACCTATTATGGCATTTCCATAGCCATTCCGAGATATATTGCCATGCAACTTTCCACCATCTAGTTCATCATGACACATTCATCATTGTCATATTGCATATCCCGGTACACCGCCGGATGCATTCATATAGTCATATTTTGTTCTAAGTATCGAGTTGTAATTGTTGAGTTATAAGAAAAATAAAAGTGTGATGATCATCATTATTAGAGCATTGTCCCAAGTGAGGAAAGAATGATGGAGACTATGATTCCCCCATAAGTCGGGATGAGACTCCGGACGAAAAATAAATAAAAGAGGCCAAAGAAGCCCAAATAAAAAGAGGCCATTAGAAAAAAGAGGAAAGGCCCAAATGAAATATATATATATATAAAATGAGAGAAAAAGAGAGAAGGGACGATGTTACTATCCTCTTACCACACTTGTGCTTCAAAGTAGCACCATGATCTTCATAGTAGAGAGTCTCTCATGTTATCACTTTCATATACTAGTGGGAATTTTACATTATAGAACTTGGCTTGTATATTCCAATGATGGGCTTCCTCAAATTGCCCTAGGTCTTCATGAGCAAGCAAGTTGGATGCACACCCATTTAGTTTCTTTTTGAGCTTTCATATACTTATAGCTCTAGTGCATCCGTTGCATGGCAATCCCTACTCACTCACATTGATATCTATTGATGGGCATCTTCATAGCCCGTTGATACGCCTAGTTGATGTGAGACTATCTTCCCCTCCTTTTTGTCTTCTCCACAACCATCATTCTATTCCACCTATAGTGTTATATCCATGGCTCATGCTCATGTATTGCATGAAGATTGAAAAAGTTTTGAAAAAGTTAGAGTATGAAACAATTGCTTGGCTTGTCATCGGGGTTGTGCATGATTTAAATACTTTGTGTGGTGAAGATGGAGCATAGCCAGACTATATGATTTTGTAGGGATAACTTTCTTTGGCCATGTTATTTTGAGAAGACATAATTGCTTTGTTAGTATGCTTGAAGTATTATTATTTTTATGTCAATATGAACTTTTGTCTTGAATCTTTCGAATCTGAATATTCATATCACAATTAAGAAGATTTGCATTGAAATTATTCCAAGTAGCACTCCGCGTCAAAAATTCTCTTTTTATCATTTACCAACTCGAGGACGAGCAGGAATTAAGCTTGGGGATGCCTGATACGTCTCCAACGTATCTATAATTTTTGATTGCTCCATGCTATATTATCTACTGTTTTGGACTATATTGGGCTTTATTTTCCACTTTTATATTATTTTTGGGACTAACCTATTAACCGGAGGCCTAGCCCAGAATTGCTGATTTTTGCCTATTTCAGTGTTTCGAAGAAACGGAATATCAAACGGAGTCCAAACGGAATAAAACCTTCGGGAATGTGATTTTCTCACCGAACGTGATCCAGGAGAATTGGACCCTGCTCCAAGGAACAAAAGAGGCGGTCACGAGGGTGGGGGTGCCCCCCCAGGGCGTGCCCCCTGCCTCGTGGGCCCCTCGGTGCTCCTCCGGCGTACTCCTTCCTCCTATATATACACACGTACCCCCAAGCGATCAGAAGAGGAGCCAAAAACCTAATTCCACCGCCGCAAATTTCTATATCCATGAGATCCCATCTTGGGGCCTGTTCCGGAGCTCCGCCGGAAGAGGGCCGTCATCACGGAGGGCTTCTACATCATCATAGCCTCTCCGATGAGTAGTTTACCTCAAAGCTTCGGGTCCATAGTTAGTAGCTAGATGGCTTCTTCTCTCTTTTTGGATCTCAATACAAAGTTCTCCCCCTCTCTTGTGGAGATCTATCCGATGTAATCTTCTTTTTGCGGTGTGTTTGTTGAGACCGATGAATTGTGGGTTTATGATCAAGTCTATCTATGAATAATATTTGAAACTTCTCTGAATTATTTTATGTATGATTGGTTATCTTTGCAAGTCTCTTTGAATTATCCGTTTGGTTTGGCCAACTAGATTGGTAGTTCTTGCCATGGGAGAAGTGCTTAGCTTTGGGTTCGATCTTGCGGTGTCCTTACCCAGTGACAGAAGGGGCAGCAAGGCACGTATTGTATCGTTGCCATCGAGGATAACAAGATGGGGTTTATTTCATTGCATGAATTTATCTCTCTACATCATGTCATCTTGCTTAAGGCGTTACTCTGTTTTTAACTTAATACTCTAGATGCATGCTGGATAGCGGTCGATGAGTGGAGTAATAGTAGTAGATGTAGAATCGTTTCGATCTACTTGTCACGGACGTGATGCCTATATACATGATCATGCCTAGATATTTTCATAACTATGCTCAATTCTGTCAATTGCTCAACAATAATTTGTTCACCCACCGTAGAATACTTATGCTCTTGAGAGAAGCCACTAGTGAAACCTATGGCCCCCGGGTCTATTCTCATCATATCAATCTCCATCACTTTAATCTTGCTTTGCTTTTTACTTTGCCTTTACTTTTTACTTTGCATCTTTATACCAAAAATACCAAAAATATTATATCTATCAGATCTCACTCTCGTAAGTGACCGTGAAGGGATTTACAACCCCTAATTGCGTTGGTTGTGAGTAGCTATCGTTTTGTGCAGGTACGAGGGACTTGAGTGTGGCCTCCTACTGGATTGATACCTTGGTTCTCAAAAAATGAGGGAAATACTTATGCTACTCTGCTGCATCGTCCCTTCCTCTTCGGGGAAAACCAACGCAAGCTCAAGACATAGCAATAGCACATAAGGTGTTCCTCCAATATTCGGGAGTTGTATAATCTCATAGTCAGAGGAACATCGATAAGTCATGATGAAAGCAGTAGCAATAAAACTAAACGATCATTTATGCTAAGCTAACGGATGGGTCTTGTCCATCACATCATTCTCTAATGATGTGATCCCGTTCATCAAATGACAACACATGTCTATGGTCAGAAAACTTAACCATCTTTGATTAACGAGCTAGTCAAGTAGAGGCATACTAGGGACACTCTGTTTTGTCTATGTATTCACACATGTACTAAGTTTCTGGTTAATACAATTTTAGCATGAATAATAAACTTTTATCATGATATATGGAAATATAAATAACAAATTTATTATTGCCTCTAGGGCATATTTCCTTCGATAGTTTCAATGTATGTGTATGTTGTTATTGTATAAAATCTGTATAAATACTGTGTAAACACGTAGAAGAAAAAAAATAAATACCAAAAAAGTAGCAGTGGCGCGGGGTAAGAGGGTAGCAGGTACGCGGGGGCAGTGGTACTGCTACACAGATTTAGCAGTAGCCCTTGGCACATACCCGCGCTACAGTTAATTAGCAGTAGCACATGGTGGGCCCACGATACTTCTAGCAGAAGTAGTAATAGTTCAGGGTGGTATCCCCGCACTACTACTAATAGAAAGTTAGTTGCAGTGCAGTGAGCTGGTAGTAGCGGCCCCCTTGCGCTACTGCTAGCCGTTTACCCCGCACCACTAATAGGCTTATCTTTAATAGTGTTTTCTTCTTGTTTTCCGTTTCCATTTCATTCATCGCATCATCACCATAGGGAGAGCAATTCCTGGTTGTAAGATCAGGGTGTATAACCCTGTTCATACTCATTCCGAGATTGAGACTTGTTTAATCATTACGAGGAACGAAGTCAATATGAGATAAAGGTGATCCACGTAACTTAATACATGGCTCCGATCTAACAACCTTAATTGTGAAGACGATCACGCTGTGGGGATATCGAAGCGGGACTATAGAGGAGAATGGAGTCCTGCATGGAGGAGTTCTACGACCCAATGGTGGTCCGCCTACTAACAAAACAATCAATATACTAGAATCTCTATACAAGGTAACTGATATTATCGTTCTACTAGCACAATTGATGTACACCATGATCTGAAGTCTGTCTATGCCTACTCTCTCTACTACAAGAAACCACTTTTATTTTCAGTCTTTTAATTCATGTTCTTTACTTCTAAGTTGTTACAACTCTCGTTGCAACAACTACACTCCTTTTTACCACTCTAGTATATTGTTTGAAGGAACACTAAAACCGTCTATAGATTCTCAAACAATTATTTCACACAAGACCTGTGACAACTTGTGTGTGACCAAAACGCCGCTCTAAATACTCTCATCCGCTCTTCGTTGGGATGACTAGTCAACTACTACTGGATACTTACACGAAGGTGCTACAATACATGTGTGTCTTGCAGACCATCAGTTACCTTCACACCTAATTATGCACAAGATCTCGGGTTCTCATATGAATGAATAGGAAGCTCAAAGAGAAAAGAAAGTCACCTCAGTTTGTACATCTCTTGAACGTGCGCTTGTCATCAGTCCACTTGTACTTGGAGATGGTCCATGGTGATGTCGGTGGGATGCTCATCGTCACACACAAGTCGGTAACCAGGACCAGGAGCAACCGTATCGCTTCTCTTTCTAAGTGGATATCCATACTAACAAACTTGTAGAGTGAAACTCATTAATGTCGCTGCAGTAGCCACCCGTCGGGTATGACGTGGTCTGAGGGAACAACGCGAATAGGCGGGGGCTATGTCCCTACTGTGCCATTGGTCACACTAGCGACATCGAAGGAAGCGACAACCTGACCGGCAGTTGTCCATGGACGGTATCAACTTGCACACAAGATGAGACCGCCGGCAACAAGTCAACAACCAAATCGACACCACACAATGTCGGAGCACATGTTCGACGACAATGTCGACTCACTGGCTCCCCAAGGCCATCGACCACGTCATCGAGATGGGTTTTGTAGGATCGAGAAGAGGTGTCTAGAGGGGGGGTGATTAGACCATCAACAAAGAAAAGTAGCAGTTTTTAATTTCTTTTAAGTTAAGGTGGAGTTTTAGCACAAGTCTAAACATTCACAATACATTTCAAGTAAGCATGGCAAGAGTATATGAGCAACGGAGAAAGCATGCAACTTGCAAGAAAGTAAAAGGATGGGATTGGAGTGTGCAAACGCAATTGGAGACACGAAGATTTTTGGCATGGTTCCGATAGGTGATGCTATCGTACATTCACGTTGATGGAGACTTCAACCCACGAAGGGTAACGGTTGCGCGAGTCCACGGAGGGCTCCACCCACGAAGGGTCCACGAAGAAGCAACCTTGTCTATCCCACCATGGTCATCGCCCACGAAGGACTTGCCTCACTTGGGTAGATCTTCACGAAGTAGGCGATCTCCTTGCCCTTACAAACTCCTTGGTTCAACTCCACAATCTTGACGGAGACTCTCAAGTGACACATAATCAATCTAGGAGACACCACTCTTCAAAAGGTAATAGATGGTGTGTTAATGATAAACTCCTTACTCTTGTTCTTCAAATGATAGTCTCTCCAACACTCAACTCTCTCTCAAAGATTTAGATTTGGTGGAAAGATGATTCGAGTGAAAAGCAACTTGGGGAAGGCTAGAGATCAAGATTCTTGTGGTTGGAATGGAATATCTTGGTCTCGACACATGAGTAGGTGGTTCTTTCTTAGAAAATGAATGGTGGAAGTGGGCATGTTCTGATTGCTCTCCTCGCGAATGAGGGATGGGTCGAGGGGTATATATAGCCTCCACACAAAATCTAGCCGTTACACACAATTCACCAAACTCGGTGGGACCGAATCGAGAAACTCGGTAGACCGATATGGTTCAAAATGTGAACGTTAGGATTTTCGGTGGGACCGATATGATCAACTCATTGGGACCGATGTGTTAGGGTTAGGGTAAAACCTTCACTCGGTTTTGACCGATTACACAAACTCGATGAGACCGATTTTGGTAATAAGGAAAACAGAGAGTTGGTCAAGCAAACTCGGTGGGACCAATTTGCATATCTCGTGAGACTGAAATTATTACATCAGGTAACAGAGAGTTTGCAAGCCCATCTCGGTGACACCGAGATCCCATCGGTGAGACCGAACTGATTAGGGTTTCTGGCTATGACTATGTCAAATGAACTCGGTGGCGCCGGCTAGATCAAATCGGTGGGGCCGAGTTTAACTTTAGATTTGGGACATATGTAAAAATGGGAAAGTGGTTGAGGGCTTTGGAGCATATTACTAAGCACTTTGAGCAAGCAAGTCATTAAGCAACACCTCATCCCCTTTTAATAGTATTGGCTTTTTCTATAGACTTAATGTGATCTTTAATCACTAAAATATAAATGAATAGTCTTGAGCTTTTGCCAATCTTTGTCCTTAGCATCTTGAAGGGGTCACATCCTCTTGTCCATGTCACGCCTTTGTTAAACATTCTGAAATATACTAGATAAAAATATTAATTCAACAAAAAATATGTTAACATTAATTATCAAAATTATTTAGGAAGCACTTGTACTTTCAGGTTTGAAGCCGGCGCACGAAACAACGTCAGCGAAAACTAAAACCTAACACACAAAACGGGGTTCCCGCACCTCCCGTCACGAGAGCAATAGGCGTGCCGAAAGAGAACCGCCGGCCTTGCCCGCGGGGAAGGGTGGAGATCTGAAGTGAGGGGGGTCTAGGAGGCGTCAACTAGGCAAGTATTTTCTCATTTAGTTTTTTTCCATCGACTTTCTGATTTAGTTTAGAAACACACATGTCATTGTGGGAATGTGTCCCCCGTAATTTGATCGCCATTTTGTATCGTGTCGCAGTATGGAAACACGACGCAAGCGTATGGGCACGTAAAGGGAAACTGGATGGTTCCGTGCCGGAGGAGGACGTGCATGCACGTGCACCGGTCCATCCATCATGTAAGAACGTAGGAACTGTACACCAATGGCAAATTTATGGCTTATAAATAGCACGCATCTGCGTCGATCTCCGGCCACCACCACCCAACCCGCGGCCCCAAATCTCTCTCCCCGCTTTCCCGGAGACAGATCCAGCCATGGGCGCCGCGGCGAGGAGGGCGGCCGAGCAGGAGCAAAGCTGCAAGGCCACGGAGGACTTCGACGCCGCCAAGCCGCCGCCCTTCCGCATCGGCGACGTGCGCGCCGCCGTGCCCGCCCACTGCTGGCGCAAGAGCCCACTCCGGTCCCTCTCCTACGTCGCCCGCGACGTCGCCGTCGTGGCCGCGCTGGCCATGGCCGCATGGTGGCTAAACAGCTGGGCCGTGTGGCCGCTCTACTGGGCAGCGCAGGGCACCATGTTCTGGGCGCTCTTCGTCCTCGGCCACGACTGGTACGCGCCTCTTCCTTCCTCCGGCCGACCGGCCGCCGCAATCGAGCGATTAGTTAACCAGATCGTCGCCGTCCCAGGCAATGCTGATTACTATTGAGATGCAGTAACGACTATTCTTGTAATGCAGTGGTCACGGGAGCTTCTCGGACAGCGGGACGCTCAACAGCGTCGTCGGCCACCTGCTGCACACCTTCATCCTTGTCCCATACAACGGATGGTTAGCATCTTTCGATTTATCTCCGCTTATAACATAAACACAGACAGTTTAGTATGCAACCATATGCTGAACCTGCACAGATTAGGAACACAAACGCTGCAAAATTTGGAGCATAAGTGATGCAGTTTGGTACTACAAATTCTGAAACTCTACGAATCGGGCTGCAATGCAATTTTCTATCATGAGTTTATTTAGGAAACAAATAAAAAATCATGAAAGGAGCTAAAATTTGGAGCAAACCGATGCAATCGACAAGATGCGAAACAGAGTTTCTCCCCCCATTATATTATATTAAACATAAAAGAAAAGAAAAGGTTGAGAGAAATATCTCCCGACAACAGTTTGAGTTGTTTAACACTAGTGCACAGTCCCCTACGTCGGCCACATTGAAAATTACACCCACATGGAGACGAAAACGATGGGCACAAGCCATGCGTCGTGCATGCCATGCAAGATTCTGAATTTTATTTTACTACTTATTTCGCAAGGTTCTGCATTTTCTTGTGCAGCAATTTATTTATTTATTTTTGCAGGGCAGCATCTGCATTTTCTTGTGCAGCAATTTATCAATTTTTTGCGGGGCAGCAATTAACGTTGATGCATTGATCTAGTGATGCTTTAGTTAGCTTTGGCTGATGGAGCATTTATGTTTGTTATGGCATAATTCAGGAGGATCAGCCACAGGACGCACCATCAGAACCATGGCCACATCGACAGGGACGAGTCATGGCACCCGGTTAGTAGTCCTACCCACATCGTACAAAACACTAGTACCCGCCAGCATTATTGCAATTCAGATTCAGAGCTGCTAGACCGCTTGACAGATATTTGTAGTCTAAGATATTGAATTATTCATATGTATACATTCTACTACTAGTAGGTAGTAAAAGGTTTGTGAGAGTTTGGCAGATTTGAGGTGAAGGGTGAAAAAGGACAAGCAAGCATTGCTTTCAGCTCAGCCTGAGATGCAGAGTGCACATGCAGTGGAGCAGGAGAGGGGAGAGAATACTGCTGCTAGTATATATGATTGATTAGGCTGCCAAACTAAACTGCCCCTAAAGATCCATCCATCCCAGCAAAAGCTAGCTAGCGAGATGTGGTCCGTCCTTTCCTAGATACTACTACTAATAATGCCAGCCAAGCACAAGCTGCGAGTGCCCGCTAAGTAGATCTACTCATCATGTCTGTCACGTGATCAGATCTGCATCCTGCCGCTGCCTGCTAAGTTGATCGCCGTATATCAGCAAAGATGCGCATCGAATCTTACCTTGGCTTTGCTTTGCTCTGCTAGTCTCCCACCAAACCAGACCATTTCATAATGCAAAGGTCCCTTTCATGTCGATTGCATGGCTGTCATTATCATAGTCATATCATAGACCAGCAGGCCTTGCCCTTTTCAGTCAGCCTCAGCTGCTTGTTGTGGAGTTGTGGTTGTGGCATCAGTCAATTGCAACTTTAACCAAGATCCTTAGCATTTAACCTCAGCTGATGCGGATATAACTGAATTGAGCAGATTACCGAGAATGTGTACAAGGAGATGGAGCCAAGCACCAAGAAGCTACGCTTCTCACTGCCATACCCGCTCCTGGCTTTCCCTGTCTACCTCGTAAGAATCTCCTTCTCTGATGATCGATTGTGCTCTGCATCCCCGAGTCTCAGCTGAAAAACTGCACTGAATCCGTCTTCTGCAATGGCTCAACACCTGCAGTGGTACAGAAGCCCGGGCAAGAACGGCTCGCATTTCAACCCAAGCAGCGATTTGTTCAGCCCCAAGGAGAGGCTTGACGTGATCGTCTCCACCACTTGCTGGTTCACGATGATCGCGCTGCTCATCGCCATGGCGTGCGTGTTTGGGCCGGTGCCGGTGCTCAAGCTCTACGGCGTTCCATATGCTGTAAGCGATTGCTAACGGTTTTCTTAGTACTGCTTGCTTCCAAGCTACTCGGACTGAACAACTAACTTGATTGTGGTATCATCCAATGTGTATCATATAAAACAGGTGTTTGTGATGTGGCTTGATTTGGTGACGTACCTTCACCACCATGGACACCAGGACCTCCCTTGGTATCGCGGCGAGGTACTTTCTATATTGATTATTGTTATTTTGGGGAAAATATATCAGTTAATTACAAGTATGTATATGAAAAACATCCATCTTCTACGCATAGTTCATGAGTTAGCAGCCTATTTCTCATGGCAGGTGGAACAGACATAGTTACAGAAAAATAGGATTACCTCATCTTCTGAACATCTTAGCTACTATTAGTGTTGATATTCAGTGAAAAATAATTATGCTACATAAACGTGTCTGTAATGTTGTTCCTTTCTGCGTGTTGAACTAGAATTTTCCCCCAACCACGGATGCAGTTTCGCCCTACCATGGTTTTACTATTTCACCAGCGCTCAATGTTCATTTGTCAACAACTAAACATATATTCTATGTAATCATCATTGCAGGAATGGAGCTACCTCCGTGGTGGCCTGACGACCGTGGACCGGGACTATGGATGGATCAACAGCATCCACCATGACATTGGCACTCATGTCATCCACCACCTCTTCCCTCAAATACCTCACTACCACCTAGTAGAAGCAGTAAGCGCACTACTACTACTATGCTAAACATATATATGCACTTACCTACTAATGCTGAGTACTGTGTACTGAAACTACGGCTTTCTCCTTATTTTGTGAACAAAAAACAGACCAAGGCAGCAAGGCCAGTTCTGGGAAGATATTACCGCGAGCCAGAGAAGTCAGGTCCACTGCCACTTCACCTCTTCCATGTCCTCCTCGGGAGCTTGAGAGTCGATCACTTCGTAAGCGATGTTGGAGATGTTGTATTCTACCAAACTGACCCAAGCTTGAATGGCGATAACTGGACGAAAAATGGCAAGCACAAGTGATGTAAGATAGAGAGATATCATAGCCTGCTGGAGAAATTAGCAGAACGGGCTTCCTGCTAAAATCAAAGCATGTGGGTCTGCAACAACAGACAGGCTGTGTTGATTGGTTGATGAAATTCAGACCATTCATTAGAATTAGCATTCTCCAATTGTGGTTGTAGCTAGCAATGTTATTTTCAATCTTACCAGTTTTGGTTGTGGAGTTATGTAACAAATTAATGAACCTTCTTAGACTATTGATCAGTCTGGAGTTTGTATGTGCCGGGCCTGGGAGAGTGGGCATTAATTTTGTGAGCCAGATTAAGTGCTCTGCGCCGTTTTTCTGATCTGAGTTATATGCTTGCTAATTAGAGTGTACAGATGGGCTACTCATCTTTGTGTACTAGATTAACTAGATTGCTGGAACAGGGTTATGCATAATTATTACAAATTTCAACATGAACCTACACCACCATAAGCATAACAAGTTGGCAAAATTCCCAACACTGAAAATATGAAATGTTGGCCCACTAACCTTAAAATTTTCAATTTGAACCTTCGTTGCAAAACAAGTTGGCCAAACTCTTAGATGCTAAGTAGAATGTGAGCCACTAGCATTTACATATTTCAATATGAACCTACAAATTAGCAGGAGAAGTTGGCCAAACCTGGAATTACCCACTGATTATGGACTTCAGTACTCTACCTCTGCATCACCATATATAACAGTGATATATTGGCAAATCCACAAGTGTTACAATCAATATATACTTGCCGATATATATGAAGGCAATGCATCATCAACTATGCTACAAATTATTTCCCGGCAAAATAATGCTATACTATTGTGGACTAATAGCTAGAAATAATTACAATTATCCCTATACAGATACCATCATTTCACCATTCTAGAATTATTCTGGAGGGGAGCAAACCTCCAAAACCATTGTCTTCCCTGACTGCTGCCATGTCCTCACAGGCCACTAGTATAAGAGTGGAACTGCTGGCATGCTTACCACACTTGACCTTCAGTTCCCCAAGGCTTCCAGCGAACACCTGATCCAGCCAGGCCTGGAGAGGCCTCTTGCCCTCTGATGCCCATGCCGCTGCAATTATTTGCTCCATTGCACCGACATCAATTTCCAATGTGCAGCCGGAGCCCAGAACTTTGCGGAGTGTATTGCTCAACTCCTGCAGTACGTAGTCGGCGACTTTGTCAAAGTCAAATGGCTTGAAATCGATGGACTCGTCAACCAAACACAAGAGGCTGTCCATGGATCTCTCCGGAGTGCCATATGAGTTGTCATTGCTGCCGCTGTGGTCATCAGCATCGCTCGAACCATCCTCGTCGATGGGGAGGTTCAGGTCGAACGGAACACTTGATGTTCTGTGCAGTCGCTTGGAAATGCTCGGTGATTCTTGCTGCAGCTTTTCTTGGTCATCAGAAATGTTGAACTTTCGCTTGCTGACTGAACCCCCACAGTACAAAGATGCATGAATTTTGGCTAGAGGGTGCCCGGGGGAAACTATCACCTTATCACCGTGGCCTTCACCGGTGATCGCCGTACATGATTCTACCAGGATCTTCAGTTGATGTCCACTAGCTGCCAGGATCTTATCTTCAGTGAAAGTAAGACCCTCTTCCATTCCAACAGACACGCTTTTGGAGCCTCTGGTTGTTCTTGTTGACAGCACAACAATGGAGTCATTAATGTCAACTTCCTTGCCACGCAAGTCTCGGAATCTACCAGTCTTACTGGCATGAGTCAGAGTGTCCTGGAGAAGGCAGTCAGCTTTATCGACATTATCAAGGAAGATGACAGATCGCCGTTTCTTGCTCAGCTCGTCAACAATATAGTCAGTGCCAGTCTTTCCTCTGTAACTTGAGTCAGCCCAATCCTTGAGACTCAGGTCCAGATAAATCATGTTCTCTTTGCTGCCATGTACGAGCTCTGCAAGCGCCAAAGCAACTCTGCGTTTGGCCATGCAATCAGAACCATGAAAGCTAAACCACATGTCATTCTTCCTGCTTGCACCACGGCGCCTCTCCATTGACTTGCACCGCACAATGGAACCACAAATAGCACTCAAGGCTTCCTCCTGCCTTCCAACAACCTGGAACAAGCGTTCCACAAGTAGCTTGTAATTACTCAAATCAGAACCTTGTGCTGCGAGGTGTGAAGGTTTCTGCCAATGACCAAAAGCAGACAAACCTCCAGAAGCTGCTGAATGCTGAGCACTAGGTGATGTTTGCCCCATATTTGTGGAACTCTTGGAACAAGCAAAGGGTTGCGCAAAGATCTGCGGAGGCTTCAGATTCAAATTATCAACTTTCTTGGGTACAGATATCTCTGCATCAGCTACATGTTTGCAGCTGGCAGAATTTGTGCCCTTGGAAGAAGATTCATGAGGCGTGCCTAAAACCAAGTCAGTTGCCACAGATACGGCAGATGATGGTGACACGTGATCTTCGTGATGATCATGACAGTATGACAGGGTTTCATGTTGGGACTGCTTTTCATCACTCTTTGAAAACCCAGCTTGAAGCTCCAATGTAAGGTTGTCATTCCTTTGGTTAGAGATAGATGGGGGTGAAATACTCTTTGTGGTAGCATTGGTATGTGGAACAGACACTACAGAAGGTCTAATAACCTCCCTTTGAAGTGCAACTGATTCAGAACCTTTGCTCAGATTTTCTGCTCTTTCCCCATTGGCTGGAACACCAATATAATGCGGAAATAACTGGTATGGAACACTGTTGATCCTATGGCAGCCTTGGTGGAGCCGCAGGCAGTACTCGTTCCACTTCTTCTGTAGATTCGATATTTTTGAATTCAATACCATCTGATCTCTAACCTGCACTGAAGAAAAACTGTACATCTTTTATACCAATGATATTCAAAATTAAGCATCTATCAAAACGACGGCATATGCAACAATTATTTTACTTAGAAGTCACAGAATATGTAAGCCGCTTCACACCTTGACTGCATCAAATCCATTGTTAGCACCTATCGTGCTGCCATTCTGCAGCAGCGAAGGTAGACCTCCCTGGTGATGGTCTTCAGCTGTAATGCCACTTCCTCTAATGATAGTAGCAACTTCTTGCTCGTATCTATCATTGCACTGTTGACACCGAAGGGCCGGAGGACAAGAATTTGCTGTGAGGCTGTTAGCTTCGTAGGTATCGCTGACAAGTCCCCCAAAAGGAAGGAGCGCATCCATAAAGCTGCAAACACAAGTTTGACATCGTTAGGCCAAGATGACAGGAGCAAAATGAAGTACAGAGAACCCACATCAAGTCCTACTTCAATACGCCTATTCTGACTCTGCAGTTGCTTAAGTATAGAGGCTGGCATTTTTGGGTTCAATACATCAGAACCTCATTGTTCAAACAGTACTTGCTGTATCAGAATAGAATAATGTCTTTTCATGAAAATGCATTTCTTTAATGTTTAAAACCTTGTTTGTTTCTCTCCTTTTATCTTTAGTGCCTTTAAATTTTTTTTTACCGAGGTACTCTGAATTCTTACACCCGATGACGGTGGAACAACAGGAATGATATACATACGACGAATTTCCGTACGACGACGGTACGACAGTACTCCATCACCCTTCGATGGAATAGCCGGATCAATATCTGACGCGGGATAGTAGTATCATACAGAGATCGTATAAAAAATGTCAGACGCAAAGCAATATTGGTGGAACAAACCATCTACCTTATGAATTAAATAGGACAGCTTAAAATTGTCAAAGGAGCAAAGAAGTTCTTTAAAATAACCTAAATGAACAAACAAGAAGCTAATGAATGAGTAAACAAACGAGCAAAAAACATCAATACATCACACAAAAGGAAGATGGTCAAGAAGAATTTAAAATAGTAACCCGCTCCCAGAGAGTGGAAATATGTAATCTTCTCGTTGATATTTGAAATAAACCGGTCATGTATAAAAAAATAAAAAAAATATATATAACATGGAGCAGAAACACTAGGGGTCTTTAGCACAGGTAATCAGGGATAGAGGTATCACTGTCAATCTTAGAAACAGAAGTTGCAAACCCTGATTGTGATGATCTATAGTATCTGAACTGAAGATGTACCCACTGTGGAAAAAAAAACTTCCAGGTGGCAAACTCCTTACCATTGAAACCTCTAAAGGACAACGGAATCACGCGGATGAAAATCAAAACCATGACATCCTCAGTAACACAACTTCAGTCTGTACTTTACTCGAGCATCAACGTAACCTCCAAAGGCCATAACAACACACCTCAAGATAAGAGGCCATAACAACACACCTCAAGATAAGAGGCACGCTTATAAGTCAATAACTTAAGCATGCATATTACCAGGTCAAGCACTGAGAAAACAACTGTACTAGTACTAAACGGGATGAGTAAAAACATTCAGAAAACAATCGACATCACGAAAAAGCTGTATCCATGTAGAATATTTAAAGACCTCTGTATAAACTCGACCAATCAGACATGGTAGAAAAATAATCAGGCCAATGGGCATACAGACAAATCTGCACTCAAAACATTACTAAACTAATAGTACGCCGATCATTGGAGTAAGAACTACTGTAGTAATCCTTGTTAGTAGTAACCAGACATCTAAGGAACATCCGAATATGATAAACAAAAGGTGCGCACGCGCACACGCCAGTCACCACAATGGATGCCAATCAACTCAATCCTAAGCATAAACAATTGGCGGAAGGTAGAAAGAGAAGAGAATAGGATTCACCTTGCAGGCTTGGAGAAAGCCGCGGCGGTGGTTGCCTGAGGGATGAGCGCAGCGGGGCTGCCTCCGGCGCGCACTGCCGTGATCGGCAGCAGCTGGAGCTCCCAATCCTTGTCGAGCAAGGGGAACTTGGACAAGAAGGTGAGGTAGGTCTCGTACGTGGCCGACCAGCCCATCACCCAGACACGGCCAGCTCTGTGCGTCTCCAGCACTCGCGTCACCTCCGCCACCACCCGGCGCCCCATCTCCTGGAGCTCGCCGTCGTCGGGGACCAGTTCTTTGAGGTCACCGATGCTTATGATGAGGCCGGAGGTGGCGCTTGCCATGGCGGCCGCCACGCCGAGCTCCGTCTGGTCGATGGAGCTTGGACCGACGGGGAGGACACGGTACGGCGAGAGGGCGGCGAAGTCGGCAGCGGCGGAGGCGGCCCCGACGCCGACGAGCATGGGGTTGCGGCCTCGGGCGAGGACCTCGCCGATGCGGCGGAAGTTCTCCTCCCCGGTGCCGCCGGCGAGGCTCCCTGCAGCTGGCGAAGGCACGTCGGCGTCGTCGGCGGCGGCGAAGCTGCAGAGGAAGAGAGGCGGCGGGCGGCTCCGCGTGGGGAGGCGGCCGAGCATGGGCATGGGCGGCGCAGGGCGGAGGATGGCGAGCTTGATGTCGCCGCTGTGGAAGCCCGCGTCGCCGAAGACGCGGCTGACGAGGGGGTCGTCGAGGATGGCGAGCACGAGCTGCGAGAGCTCGACCTTGACGGCGGCGGGGGCCTGCGCGGTGGCCGCCTGGTGGTAGAAATGGAAGGTGTCCGGGTTGCGGCGCTGGTTGGCCTGCGAGCGCTTGACGGCCGCCATGAGCGAGTTGGAGACGGGCGGCTCCGCGTCGTCGGCGCCGGAGGCAGAGGAGGCGGAGGGGAGCCTGTCGAGCGAGACCGCGAAGCAGAGCTCGAGCGCCTTGAGCTGGACGCGCGGGGCGTAGGCGGCGCTGCGTGCCCGCGCGAGCGCGTCGCGGAGGAGCGGCGGGGCGGGAGGGGCGAGCAGGGCGGAGATGAGGTGGAGCGAGGTTGTCTGCGCGTGGGCGCGGCGGCGCGCGGAGACGACGGCCGCGTCGAGGGCGGTGACGGCGGCCGGCGAGAGGCACTGCCGCGCCGTGGCCACCGGCGTCGGCATCGCCGGCGCACGCACGCGTGGAGGGCTGGGGCTGGGATTGGGATTGGGGTTAGGGGAGTCGAGCGGGCCAGTGACAGGTGGTAATCACCGGAGGGACCTGGCTGCTATTACTTTTCCGCGCACGCACACTGATCACTGGACGGGTGACGAGGCCGAAACTTCTGAGGGGCGGATTGCTAATAGAGGAAACATCCGGGGGCCGACGGTCGCTGGAACCTGGAAGAAAAATAATTGGCAGGAAGGCAGGTGAAGGGGTTTATATATGCCATTTGGGTGATGATGATATCTGCTCTTCCTCTTTTCGGTGATGCGGTGGGGGCCACCTGACAGCGACGGTGATGGCGACAGTGAGTGCTGCTGCTTTCTGGAGTGGGGGAAAATGAAAAATATTAATTTGGTGGAGGGAGCACCAAGGCATCGCATATATGCAGCTGAGCTCAGTGGCAGTACAGATTCTTCTTTTGGGTAGACCACTGTGCTGCGCTGCAGCCAAGCTTGATTGTTCTCTTCTCCTGCAAAAGTGGGCGAAAGACAGTACCACCACCACCCATGAGATATGCAAAATCCTTCTAGGAAACTTGTTTCAAAAAAAAAAATCCTTCTAGGAAAGGCACCGGGATCTAGCGCTATGGATACCCCCGGCTGGGACAGCACAAGGCTTGGGTTTACTGCAAATTTTGGCTCATTGGCCTATCGGCAAAGATGTCATATTAATTGAAACGAAATGATGCAAAATTGCTGTGTTGGCGGAAAGATAAGGTTTACATCATTTCAGTTAGTTTCCCTCTCCTTTTCCCCGTCTCTGCATGTGAAATCATTCATGCAAACAAAAGAGTTTCCTATCGCGAAAATAGCCCTCAACTTTAGTTGGACAGGGACACCTGCGCTGCTCTTAGGATTCCACTGGTGCACCCGGTTGGTTTATTCTCAGCTCACATCTCATCCAAAAAGGTGTACAGGAAATATCTCTACCCTGCAAGCTGGTGTATTTTACATGTCGTGTTGTAACTAAGAGTATCTACAACGGGGCGTCCCAAACCCTTCTCGTATGTCCGGCAGATGGCCCGGTCAGTGACCGGTAAAAAAAATATCAAGACGGGCACCTCAAATCGGCATAAACGTCAGGGCCGACCGGCACCCCTCATATCTAACCTACATATAAGGAGGATATGAGAACACCTGGGCACGCCCAGACGCGTCCGCCACGTCGGTTCCGGCCCACACCGACCCACCCGACCCCACGTATAATCATCCATATCCACTCTCCGGACCAAACGCTAGCCACTTCATTTCACTTCACTCTGCCCACAAAACTCTCATTCGGCTTTCTCCGGCATGGGCAGCGGATCCGAGTTCTACACTTTCAGATCCGTCGACCCCGAGCTCATCCAACGCGATCCCGAGAAGGAGATTGAAAGCACAAGTGCTTCTTGGGTGATTTTGATAATTAATGTCAACATACCTCTTGTTGGACTAATACTTCTACCTAGTATGTTTCAGGTAAGTTCAACAATGGAGTGGCGTGGACTAGAGGATGTGGAACCCCTTCAAAATGCTGAGGACAAAGCATTGGCTCAAGCTCAAAGCTCAGGACTCTACATTTTATTTTAGTCATCCAAGATCACAATTGAATCCATAGGAAATCCAATACTATTTAGAGGGGATGAGGTGTTGCTCAATGGCTTGCTTACTCAAAGTGCTTAGTGATATGCTCCAAAGCCTTCAACCACTTTCTCATATCCACATATATCCCAAACCAAAAGTCAAACTCGGCCCCACCAAAACTTTCTATCCGGCGCCACCGAGTTCTCTTGACATAGCCACTGCCAGAAACCCTAATCAATTCGGTCTCACCGATGGGATCTCGGTCTCACCTAGATGGGATTGCAAACTCTCTGTTGCCTATTGCAATAATTTCGGTCCCACCGAGACATACAATCGGTCCCACCGAGTTTGCTTGGCCAACTCTCTGTTTTGCTTATTACCCAAATCGGTCCCACCGAGTTTGTGTAATCGGTCAAACCGAGATGAGGCTTTACCCTAACCATAGCACATCGGTCCCACCGAGTCGATTATATCGGTCCCACCGAAATGCCTAACGGTCACATTTTGAACTAAATCGGTCTGACCGAGTTTCATGATTCGGTCCCACCGAGTTTGGTAATTTGTGTGTAACGGTTAGATTTTGTGTGGAGGCTATTTATACCCCTCCACCCACTCTTCATTCGTGAAAAAGCCATCAGAACATGCCTACACTTCCAACATACATTTTCTGAGAGAGAACCACCTACACTTGTGTTGAGGTCAAAATATTTCACTCCAACCACATAAATCTTGATCTCTAGCCTTCCCCAAGTTGCTTTCCACTCAAATCATCTTTCCACCAAATCCAAATCATGTGAGAGAGAGTTGAGTGTTGGGGAGACTATCATTTGAAGCACAAGAGCAAGGAGTTCATCATCAACACACCATTTGTTTACCTCTTGGAGAGTGGTGTCTCCTAGATTGATTAGGTGTCACTTGGGAGCCTCCGTCAAGATTGTGGAGTTGAACCAAGGAGTTTGTAAGGGCAAGGAGATCGCCTACTTCGTGAAGATCTACCCGAGTGAGGCAAGTCCTTCGTGGGCGACGGCCATGGTGGGATAGACAAGGTTGTTTCTTCGTGGACCCTTCGTGGGTGGAGCCCTCCGTGGACTCGCGCAACCGTTACCCTTCGTGGGTTGAAGTCTCCATCAACGTGGATGTATGATAGCACCACATATCAGAACCACGCCAAAAATCTCTGTGTCTCCAATTGCGTTTGCACACTCCAATCCCATCCCCTTACATACTTGCAACTTGCATGCTTTACTTTCCGTTGCTCATATACTCTTGTCATGCTTGCTTGATATGTATTGTGAATGTTTAAACTTGTGCCAAAACTCCACTTCAACTTAAAGAAATTAAAAACTGCAACTTTTCTTACTTAGAGTCTATTCACCCCCCTCTAGACACCTCTTCTCGATCCTTTCAATTGGTATCAGAGCTTTGGTCTTCATTGCTTTGGTTTAATCACCATTGGAGGAAGATGGATGAGTCTATGTTGGGGAGTCTTAGACGTAGAGTGCCTATTCTTGATGGAGAGTTCTTTCATGAGTGGAAAAATGAGATGCTTGAGATTTTCAATGAATATCATTTGACCAAGTACATTACTACTCCTTGTGCTCGCATTGTTGATCCTTTGCATCCTATCCTTGATGAGTCTATTGACATGATCCGTAATCTTAGAACGGTCAATTTAATCACTAGAGGTTTGCCTAGAAACTTGATTGCTAGCTTGCCTACTTTTGATTGTGCCTACACCTTATGGAGATTCCTTGAGGAACGATTCCCAAATTATTCCTTGAAAATTCTAGATGAGATTCGTCATAAGTCTATTGCCTTGAGTAAGATGAGTTCTAATGATCCCAAGTTTCGTGATTGCTTATTTGAGCTTACTAATCTTACGAGTGCAAAAGGAAATGTTGGAATTATTAGCAATATCATTTCCGAAGTCATTAGAATCCATAGAGATGAACATTGTTACGGTCATACTTCTAATGAATTACCCTCTCTAGGAGTTGATCCATCACATGACGATGTTGAACATGGATACTATGATGAGGATGAGGATAGTGACCATGATCTTGATGATGCGATGAGAAACTTTGGTCTTATGGCTAATCTTCGCGGCTACATGGCTGGAGGAAAGGAATGGGTCCTTGATAGTGGATGTACTGATCATATGACCGGAGACAAAGATATGTTTCGTGAGCTTGCTGAAAACGACGACCCTCGAAAGTATGTCACTTTTGGTGATAACTCAAAGGGTACGGTGGTTGGCCTCGGTAAGGTGGCCATCTCACATGATAGCTCCATACAAAATGTCATGCTCATTGAATCTCTTGGGTACAATTTACTTTCAGTATCTAGACTTGCTGATTTCGGTTTCAATGTCCTATTTACTGAAGTAGACTGCCAAGTGTTTCGAAGAGACAATCATAAAATGGTCGTTACCGGTATACGTAGAGGTGATCTTTACATTGTTGATTTCACTAAAAAGGCTCGACCTAGAACTTGCTTAATTGCTAAATCCTCTAAAGGCTGGTTGTGGCATAGAAGGCTAGGTCATGTGGGCATGCGAAATCTTGATAAGCTTATTAAAGGTGATCATATCCTTGGAGTAAAATATGTCATATTTGACAAGGATAGACTTTGCAGTGCTTGTCGGGCAAGAAAACAAGTTGGAGGGAGTCACCCCGTGAAGAACATCATGACCACGAGAAGACCGCTCGAGCTACTTCACATGGATCTCTTTGGTCCCAATGCCTACAAGAGTCTCGGTGGTAACTCATTTGGTCTAGTTATAGTCGATGATTTTCAAGATTTACGTGGGTGTTCTTCCTTGATGATAAATCGCAGGTCCAAAAGATCTTCAAAAACTTCGCTAGGAAGGCCCAAAATCAATTTGAAGTGAAGATCAAGAAAGTTCGGAGGGACAACAGAACGGAGTTCAAGAACGCAAATGTGGATACCTTTCTTGACGAAAAGGGGATTTCACACGAGTTATCGGCTACGTACACACCTCAACAAAATGGAGTTGTTGAGAGGAAGAACCGGACCCTTATTGAGATGGCAAGAACGATGCTTGATGAGTACAAGACTCCAAAACACTTTTGGGCGGAAGCGGTTGAGACAGCTTGTCATGCAACAAATCGCTTGTATCTTCACAAGCTACTCGGCAAGACGGCATACGAGCTCCTCACCGGTAACAAACCCCAAGTTGGATACTTTCGAGTATTCGGCTCAAAGTGCTATTGTCGGTGTCAAAACCGGCGGATTTCGGGTAGGGGGTCCCGAACTGTGCGTCTAGGCCGGATGGTAACAGGAGGCAAGGGACACGAAGTTTTACCCAGGTTCGGGCCCTCTTGATGGAGGTAAAACCCTACGTCCTGCTTGATTAATATTGAACATCTGGGTGTTACAAGAGTAGATCTACCACGAGATCAGAGAGGCTAAACCCTAGAAGCTAGCCTACGGTATGATTGTATGTTGTGATTGTTGTCCTGCGGACTAAAACCCTCCGGTTTATATAGACACCAGAGAGGGTTAGGGTTACACAAGGTCGGTTACAAATGAGGAGATATCCATATACGTATTGCCTAGCTTGCCTTCCACGCCAAGTAGAGTCCCATCCGGACACGAGACGAAGTCTTCAATCTTGTATCTTCATAGTCTAACAGTCTGGCCAATAGAGATAGTCCGGCTGTCCGGAGACCCCCTAATCCAGGACTCCCACAGTAGCCCCTGAACCAGGCTTCAATGACGATGAGTCCGGCGCGCAGTTGTCTTCGGCATTGCAAGGCGGGTTCCTTCTCTGAATACATTACAGAAGAAGTTGAATACGAGGATAGTGTCCGACCCTGCAAAATAAGTTCCACATTCCACCATAGAGAGAATAATGCTTTCACAGATCTAATCCGCTAGCTTGTTTTGGCAATATGACGTTACGTCGTGGCCCGGTGATTATTCGAACCGTTTCTCTTAACCAGCCCCGCACATAACGCGAGGCAGTTTCTTGACATGTCTTGCCAAAGCAGAGATCATGTTCCCCTGATTACGGGATTCTCATTAATGCGGTTCGTGGGTAACCCAACCGTGTCTAGGACTCCTAGATTATAGCTAAGTCCAAAACGGCTACGGAGAGGACGCTTGAGGTTCACCCTCTTTATAAGGGGACAAGGTTTTCGCTTTTTCCCTCTCGTGCTCAACCAAACCCTTCCCCCGCCTCAAGTTCTAACACCCAAAGCCTAGGTTAGGTGCTCCGGATCTTCAATCATGTCCGGATCCAGCCTTCAAGGTCGATGGATGCCCTCCTCCGTGATGGAAGAGGACATTAAGAAGTTGAGGGAGGCCAGATACCTGACCGCCGAGGTTTCGCATCGGCTGCCTGCCCGAGGGCAGGTCATCCCTACTCCCGAACCCAATGAGAACATTGTGTTCGTCTCCCACTTCCTCCGAGGTCTAGGCCTCACTCTGGATCCTTTCGTCAGGGGCTTGATGTTCTATTACGGGTTAGATTTCCACGATCTAGCCCCGGACTCCTTTCTCCACATCACGACATTTATCGTTGTGTGTGAGGCCTTCCTCCGTGTGACCCCTCACTTCGGCCTGTGGCTCAAGACCTTTGAAGTACAACCGAAGGTGATCGAGGGGCAGCATGCAGCGTGCGGAGGTGCATCAATAGGCAAGATGGCAGGAGCTCCATGGTCGAAAGGTTCCTTTCCAGAGGTATCCGAATTATGGTAACGGGAGTGGTTCTATGTCACGGCTCCCAGAAGTGCCAAGTGGGCGGCTGCCCCCGCTTTCCACCCGGGCCCCCCACCACAACTGATGTCATGGATTAGCTGGGGCCTGAGCTGGGGTCCAGCCAAGGACGTGCCTATGCTGCAAAGCCGCATCCGAGATCTCTTCGAGGGAGATTTCAATTTGGTTGCGGTAATACAAGTTATGCTGGTTCGCCGAGTCCAGCCTTGCAAACGCCGGTCCCTGCGCTTGTGGGAGTTCAACCCAGAGGGACCACGTGCCATTCAAAGTTTTCTCGGCCTGACGCGCGAGGAGATGTACAAGTCATTCTTCGGACCTCAAGTGGAGTGTCCGGATATCACCGAGGACGTGGGCCTGAGGAGTAACCGCGCCGCCGAACAAGTAAGAAATCCTCTAGCCGAACACACTGTCTTTTATTCAAGGTTATTTTTGAGAGTTCGCCTTTTGACCAGGACTGGCTAACAAAGGCGAAGATGATTCGGTGTTTGGCCCCCCTCCCTGAGGGTTTAGAAAATCCGGTTTTGGAGAAGATGCTCGAGGTCGCACCTTGCCCGGAGCCCTTGAAGGAAGATACCGGGGGGAATAATACGGGCGAACGCGGGCCCCCATCGCTACCCGCTCCGACAGAGGGAACGAGCGTTTCCACAAAGGAGGACGACCGGGGGAGGAAAAGGACTGCTTCCGAGGATCCGGAAGCCGAAGCCTCCAAATGGGAGAAGAAGTCTCCCACAGAGGGTCCTGCCTCGGGGGTGCTTCTGCCGCACAAAGTCTGCGAGGGGATCTGCCCTCCAACGAGTCGTAAGTGATCCAAAATATTTTAATAGTACGAGTATGCTATCTTTTTCCTCTGAGAAAACAACTACCGCATATATCTTGCAGTTCGGGCCTCAGCCCCTCTCAAATGAGTTCGTCTTCAGGGGATCTTCTTTCGGAGATGATGGAGAGCGAAACGCCTCCCCCGGACTCCTCTGCTCCAGAAGCGGGCGACCACGAAGTGTCGTCGCGGAGGGCCTCTCCGGATCCGGTGAGGCCAGAAGATAGTCCCGTAGACCCCAGAAGTCCCCAGTGTCCGGCTCCCGAAGAGAGCATACGAAAGAGTCCGGCACCGTCTAGTGTGCGGTCGGACGTTCTGAGGGAGTTGGTGGGGCGAGCGGCCATCTCAAAAGAGCACCGTACGCTGATGGGTACGGTGATGGAGATAATCTCGTCCGCTGAAAGCGGATTACATGAAGCCTTTATGAGTCTATTGACAGGCTTTGAGGTATGTGAGATAATATGTGATAGTACTGCACATGTTATAGTAGCCCCTGAGACTCTGGTTGTCGTCGAGAATGGCGGCGAACAGAGGATCAAATTCCCAGGCAATAACCAATCTGCTTTTATGCGCAGGTGGTGGGAGCTCCGGTGGCTAGCCGGACTAGGGAGTTTGCCCAATTAAAACGGCAACTGGATGCGGTAGACGCCGACATCGAGCTTGTTAACAAGAGGCTTGACGAGGCACAAGGTAAGTGTTATTATCCGGTGAACGCCACATAGTAAGAGCAGCATAATGCCAGTATCTTTAATATGTTGTGACTACAGATGGGGCTGCCACCGTGGAAGCCTTGCTGGCGGAACTTGCCCGAGCCAAGGAACAAGCGAGGAGTAGTAATGCGGCTGCTTTGAAGGCGGCCGAAGAGTTGAAAGCCGAGAAGGCCGCACATTGCAAGAGCCAAGAGAAGATGGCCAAGATGGCCGTAGAATTGAAAGACACTGCCGACCGTTGCCGGGTCCTTGAGAAAGAGAACCAAGCGAAGGCAACGGACCTTGAGAAGGCCGCGGCGGCAGACAAAGACACCCGTTCTGCTATGAGAGCGAAGAAGGAGGAGCTGCGGGAAGCCGGGGATATTGCGGCTGGAAAACCCTTCATGTTACGGAGGAAGTTCGGAGATCCACGGTATGCCCCTCTGGATCGGCTGTGGAGCTCGGCAGATGCGTATATGGATTTGGCGGCGAGCACTGCCGATGCGGCCAAGTACTTCCAAGGTCAGACAGATCGTGAAGTGGACAAGCTGTTCTAGACGCAATTCCACGTTCCAGAGCATCCGCTTTCATTGACTGACCGGCTAGCCGAATGGGCCGAACTGAATAGGTTGTCCGGACTCGCCATGAGGTCTCTTGTGGATCAATTATGGTCGGAAGGGCCTAAGCCGAACAGCTATTTCAGCTTAGTGCAGCAGCTCCTTGATGCGGTGCCGCGCATTAATATGATGAAGAGGTCGGCGTGCATAGAAGGCTCGCGGATGGCCCTTGCCCGTGTTAAAGCATACTGGGCGGAGATGGACGCTACCACTGTTGTGGCGCAGGGTTCGGCCATAGGCCATGTGGCTGCCGAACACTATTTCGAGGAAGTTCTCGAGGGTGCTCGTTTGATAGAGGCCCAGTGCTCGAAAAATATTATGTTTGAGTGATATGTATTCTCATTATAAACATAATGCTTTTGTGAAGTTTTTATAAGGCTGTGTTTATACTTTTGCCTGAAAGTAGTATGATGCCTCCTGTGCGGCCGTTTACGTATACATGTGTATAACCTGAAAGATGGCAGCCGTCGGCTTCAACCCCCATGCATATAATGCAGAGGTGCTCGAAAAAAACGCGTGTTCACACTTAACCCAACGTCTTGGTCCTGATAAGGAGGTGATAGCACATCGAGCGAGGCAACCGGACTATAATGCTTGAACACTTTCACGTAGCCATAGGAGTTTGACAGTGGGGCTACTAGATAGCCCCTGGTGGCTCCGCACTCTCCCGATCGCGGGGTGCACATATGCCTGGCCGGAAAATGGCCCTTCGTTAAGGCGGAGGAATTCTAAAATTCCGATAGGTCATCGAGTGGTTGACCAGTCTCACGCTATATCATGACAGTCAGTTTTCAGCTTTCTCTACGGAGGCGCTCGTCCGGATGAACCAGGGCACAATCACAGTAGTTCTCCTGGTGCTACGTTAGCCGGCAAAGTGGAACGTAAGGCACCAAAACACAGGAGCCGGGAAAACCCAACATTTGACCAAAGACAATGATTCGGAGCTGATGCATATAAGGCCGAACTTGCGACACCGAACACTCCCTAAGGTATTCGGTCTTTATGGTATAAATCGGGCCGAAATAGTGCCGCTTGTAAGAAGCCCCTTGTGTCCAGGTACGTGCGTTATTCTGACGTGGCCACATGCCAAGACGTCAGCATCCTTCTCAATTATGTTGAGAATTCAGTGGATATGTATCAACAAGAGACAGTAAAAAAAGGTTTACGCAGGGTCTTAATCTAAAAAGAATCCTTGGAGCGGGTCCCTGCTGCACGTCTGCGCCTGTGTCTCCGTTGTGACGTATCCTGGACGGGTGTAGCACGATGATTATCTGTAAAAGAGAGGAGCTTAGGTAAAAAAGCTATCGTGCAAAAAGATAGTTTTTTAAAATAAATCATGTATAATTCAAGGTGAGTAAGAATTGCCACTTGTCTGCGCCCGTTGAGCCCCTTGTATTGTAATAGGGGACCTGTTAATTAGTTGGTGAGGCCGTTTTTAGTGTGGCCGCACGCTCTTCGGCGCGCAGAAATCGCTTAATATTTCCGTTCACTGTAATGATGCCACGTGGACCGGGCATCTTGAGTGTGAGGGAAGCGTAGTGTGGTATTGGATTAAAGCGAGCGAGAGCTTCGCGTCCGAGTAGTGCTTGATAGCCACTTTGGAACGGAGCGATGTGGAAGGTTAGATGTTCGCTACGGAAGTTATCGGGGAAGCCGAATATAACGTTTAGTAGTAGGGAGCCCGTGCAACGAGCCCCTGGGCCTGGCATTACTCCTTTAAAGGTAATATTGCTATGGTGAATTTTTGTTGGGTCTATCCCCATTTCGCGGATTGTATCCTGGTATATCAGGTTTAAACTACTGCCACCGTCCATCAGGACTCGTGCGAGGCGGTATCCGCCAATTATTGGGTCTAATACTAGGGCAGCCCATCCTGCACGCCGGATACTTGCTGAGTAATCACGATGGTCGAAAGTGATCGGTTGAGACGACCAGTGGCAGGACTCCGCGGTGATAGGCCTTCGGGCGTATTTTTTTGGGAGTGTCATTTTGTTTTTTCCATTGATCACGTGTAGCACGTTTACTGTTTTGACTTCTGGTGGAAATTTCTTTTGTTTCCTAGCATCTCCCTTGAGAGGCTCATTCTCATCTTCGCTTGGTGTATCCTCCCCCTTGTGTACAGCGTTGAGCTTGCCGGACTGCTTGAAGACCCAACATTCTCTGTGGGTATGATTGGCTGGTTTGCCAGGGGTGCTATGGACCTGACATATTTGTTCCAGAATTTTATTCAGGCTGGACAGTTCGTCTCTAGCGCCTTTAGAGGGCGGCTTTTGACCTGGCCGAGAGCTTTTGAATCCGGCGTTTACTGCCGTGCTCTTCGTGCTGTCTCCTTTGTTCCGGCGTTTGTTATTGCTGTTGCGCCGTGATTTCCTGTTTCCATCTCTAACTTTGGATGTACTGGGGTCGCTGGTGCTGCATCTGGCTAGCCAGCTGTCCTCACCCGCGCAAAAGCGGGTCATGAGGCTTGTTAATGCTGCCATCGTTCTCGGCTTTTCTTGGCTGAGGTGTCTGGCGAGCCATTCGTCACGGACGCTATGTTTAAAAGCTACCAATGCTTCGGCGTCCGGACAGTCGACAATTTGATTCTTTTTAGTAAGAAACATGTTCCAAAGTTTTCGGGCTGACTCTCCGGGCTGTTGAGTTATATGGCTCAAATCATCCGCGTCCGGAGGCCGGACATAAGTTCCTTGGAAATTTGCCCGAAAAGCGTCTTCAAGCTCTTCCCAACTTCCAATGGAGTTTTCGGGGAGGCCTTTAAGCCAGTGGCGGGCTGGCCCTTTGAGCTTGAGGGGTAAGTACTTGATGGCGTGGAGATCATCTCCTCGAGCCATATGGATATGGAGGATATAGTCCTCAATCCAGACCCCAGGGTCTGTTGTTCCATCGTATGCCTCTATGTTCACGGGTTTGAATCCCTCTGGAAATTCATGATCCAGCACCTCGTCGGTGAAACAGAGGGGGTGTGCGGCGCCCCTGTATCTGGGTGTACCACGTTGTTCGGCTGTTATATCGTATTCTAGGGCGTGCTTGCGTGGTCCATAGATGGATCTGGTTGCGCTGTTCTTTTGGTGCAAGCCCCCGCGTGAATCGCGTATTGTCTTGTGAGTGGCATTATTGGCTGCTCTATGTTGGCCGTGAGGTCGTCTATCCGGCCAGGTGGCAGTTTTGATTTTTGGTTGTGAGGGGTCTGAGGCCTCCTCATCGAATTCAGGTAGCAACTTCCGCTTTGGGTAGCTCTTGGTGGGGCGATTATCGCCGTACTTCGCAGCTGTGTTGAGTACTTTACTCCATCTGATTTGGAGTGTGTCCTGCGCAGCCTTGAGCCTTTGCTTCTGCTTTTTTAGGCTCCTCGCGGTGGCAACAAGCCTTTGACGGGCATTCTGCTGCTCCGGGTGCCTGTCCGGCGTTGTGTCGTCCGGACTATTATCTTTGACAGAATTGTTTTGTTTGGTTTGATTTTCCATATTGCCGTGGTCCAGCGGTGATTCGCCCTGCTCCAACGCTGGGTCTGTGTGGTCATTATTTCTGGTGAGGCGGGATTTGGGGCGGCGCTTGCACCGCCGCTTTGACTGCTTCTCGAGGGAACAAGCCTTCGGTGCGTCCTTCCGTTCCTCGTCGTCGTTTTCTTTTGGTGTGTCCACCATGTATACGTCATATGATGAAGTGGATGTCCGGCGCCCTGTGGGCGGTGGTTCATCTTCGCCTCCCGCATCGTTGTCCATACCGTCGATGTCTGCGGAGTCGAGGTCAAGCATGTCGGTTAAATCCTCGACAGTGGCTACAAAGTGGGTGGTGGGTGGGCGTCGAATTTCTTCGTCGTCCGCATCCCAATCCTGTTGGCCATAATCCGACCAGGGCTCTCCTGACAAAGAGAGAGATCTTAGTGAATTCAGGATGTCGCCGAAGGACGAGTGCTGAAAGATATCCGCGGTGGTAAATTCCATGATCGACGCCCAATCAGATTCGATTGGCGGGGGCGCGGATGATTCTGGGTCCGGAAGAGAGTCCGGCACCTTGGAGTCACGGGTCGTGCAGAGGATTATGTTGGTGTTTGGCTCGATCGCCGTCGAGACTGCAGCCCTTGAGGTGGTGTCTAGCCACCCGTCCACGATGGGCGCAGTTGGCTCCGAGCTAAGGGTCGGAGCTGGTGTCGGCGCGGCCTCTGGAGTACCATCCGGTGGCAGAGCTAGGTCATGCCCATCGAGACAGTGCGGCGCGCCCGGCTGTGGCTCGAATCCGTCGAAGATCAAGTCTCCGCGGATGTCGGCCGTGTAGTTCAAACTTCCAAATCTGACCTGATGGCCAGGGGCGTAGCTTTCAATCTGCTCCAAATGGCCAAGCGAATTAGCCCGCAGTGCAAAGCCGCCAAATACGAAGATCTGTCCGGGGAGAAAAGTCTCACCCTGGACCGCATCGCTACCGATGATGGTAGGAGCCATCAAGCCTAACGGCGACGACACAGAGGAACTCTCAATGAAAGCACCAATGTCGGTGTCAAAACCGGCGGATCTTGGGTAGGGGGTCCCGAACTGTGCGTCTAGGCCGGATGGTAATAGGAGGCAAGGGACACGAAGTTTTACCCAGGTTCGGGCCCTCTTGATGGAGGTAAAACCCTACGTCTTGCTTGATTAATATTGAAGATATGAGTGTTACAAGAGTAGATCTACCACGAGATCAGAGAGGCTAAACCCTAGAAGCTAGCCTACGGTATGATTGTATGTTGTGATTGTTGTCCTACAGACTAAAACCCTCCGGTTTATATAGACACCGGAGAGGGTTAGGGTTACACAAGGTCGGTTACAAAGGAGGAGATATCCATATACGTATTGCCTAGCTTGCCTTCCACGCCAAGTAGAGTCCCATCCGGACACGAGACGAAGTCTTCAATCTTGTATCTTCATAGTCTAACAGTCCGACCAATAGAGATAGTCCGGCTGTCCGGAGACCCCCTAATCCAGGACTCCCACAGCTACATTTTTTATAAGCATCGTCGTTCTAAATTTGCTCCTAAATCTCATGAAGGTTTCCTACATGGTTATGGCTCAAACTCTCACACTTACCGTGTCTACAACAATTTCACCCGAAAGGTTGAAGAGACGGTAGATGTGAAGTTTGATGAATCTAACGGCTCGCAAGTAGAGCAATTGCCAATTGATGTAGGAGACAAAGACCCTTCAGAAGCAATCCAAGACTTGTCTATTGGCAAGATTCGTCCAACGGAGGTGAAGGAGAGTACCTCGTCCGTCCAAGTGGAAGCTTCCACCTCACGACAAGGTGAACCAAGAGTTGATACGGAAGCATCCACAAGTGGGACACACCAAGACGAAGAAAACAAGGAAGTACACCAAGATGAACATCAACAACCTCTTTCTCCACCACAACAAAAGAATGACAATGTCAACAATGAAAAGGCCAAGAAGAAGAACAAGATGAAGAGGATGTTCCACCCCGAGCCAAGCAAAAGCTCCCACGAGTTCGAGCAAGAGTCGCCAAAGACCATCCCGTCGAGCAAATCTATAATGATATCCAAACCGAGAGAATCACTCGCTCTAAAAGTCGTTTGGCTAACTTTTGTGAAAATCATACATTCATCTCTAGCATTGAACCTATGAAGGTTGAAGAAGCATTGGAAGATTCAGATTGGATAAATGCCATGCATGAAGAGCCACACAACTTTGAGAGAAATCAAGTGTGGACATTGGTCGAGAAGCCCGACAACAACCACAACATCATTGGTACCAAATGGGTGTTTCACAACAAGCAAGACGAAGATGGTCAAGTTGTTCGCAACAAAGCATGTTTAGTCGCCCAAGGCTACACTCAAGTCGAAGGTATGGACTATGGTGAGACATATGCCCCTGTTGCTAGACTTGAGTCCATAAGCATCTTATTTGCTTATGCCAATCACCATGATATCACCTTGTACCAAATGGACATTAAAAGTGTTTTTTTATGGTGAAATTGAGGAGGAAGTTTATGTTAAGCAACCTCCTGGCTTTGTCAATCCTAAGAAACCTAATCATGTTCACAAACTTCACAAAGCTCTTTATGGTCTTAAACAAGCTCCTAGAGCGTGGTATAAATGCTTAACCAAGTTCCTTATTGAAAAAGGCTCTGAAATTAGAAAAATATATTATACTCTTTTTACTAAAAGGGTTAATGAAGAACTATTTGTGTGCCAAATTTATGTTGATGATATAATATTTGGTTCGACTAACCCTCATTTTAGTGAGAAGTTTGGAAAGCTAATGTCGGAGAAGTTTGAGATGTCTATGATGAGTGAACTCAAATTCTTTCTTGGTTTGCAAATCAAACAAACTAAGGAAGGTACCTTTGTCTCTCAAACAAACTACACCAAGGACTTATTCAAGAAGTTACATGCAAGAATGCAAAGGTATGACTACACCCATGCCTACTAGTGGACATCTTGATTTGACCAAAGATGGTGAACCAGTTGATCAAAAGGTTTACCGCTCCATGATTGGCTCATTGTTATATCTATGTGCCTCTCATCCCGATATTATGCTAAGTGTGTGCATGTGTGCACGATATCAAGCGGCTCCTAAAGAATGTCATCTTAAGGCTGTGAAAATGATAGTGAGATACTTAATACACACACCAAATTTTGGCATTTGGTATCCTAAGAGGTCTTCTTTCAATCTTGTTGGTTACTCCGATTCGGACTATGCCGGAGACAAGGTTGATAGAAAGTCCACTTCGGGTACTTGTCAATTTCTTGGTAGATCTCTTGTGGCTTGGTCCTCCAAGAAACAAAACTCGGTATCAGTATCCACTGCCGAAGTGGAATACATTGCCGCTGGTTCATGTTGTGCTCAATTACTTTGGATGACCCAAACTCTTAAAGATTATGGGATATATGTGAAACATGTTCCATTGCTTTGTGACAATGAAAGTGCTATCAAGATTGCTCACAATCCCATGCAACATTCTCGAACTAAGCATATTGAAGTTCGTCATCATTTCATTCGAGATCACGTTGCCAAAGGGGACATTGATCTTAAGCATGTTCGCACCGATAAGCAATTGGCGGATATATTCACCAAACCGCTAGATGAGAAAGTCTTTTGCTGTTTGAGAGGAGAATTGAACATCATTGATGCTTCAAACTTGGAGTAGAAACTCCATTTGGATACATGCAAGGCATGAGCCTTTGACTAATCCTTGACATTTTTTTCATGATGCTATTTATATGTCTTGGATATATTTGCACCCTTGCATGCTATCTAACCCTTGTAGGTACTTGGATGAATCTAAATCTATGAGATTGCAACCCACTCACATCATGAGTAATTTCTACATCACCAAGTCTCTACACAATGGTGGTTGAAGTCAAGTAAGCACGAAACCCTTCAAACATATCCCTTGACAAATTCTACATTAAGTTTTATGATTGTCATCTTGGATATACAAGTGCCCTTCCTTGCAAAGCTAACCCATGTAGGAAGATGAACTCAAATTCCAAGTGGTGCTCCCAACTCTTGATGAGCTACATCAACCTTGAGCAACCCACACAAGTTCAACTACGTGATCAAGATCAACACCACCACTCAAGGTATGTTATTCCATCTTAGAGAAGCTTTACTCCAAGACATGGATCAAAGCAACTCAACAAGATGTGAATACATCAAGATGCTTAAACGAAAAATGGTAACCCCATTTTGAGCTTAAACGATGAGTATGACCTATGATCAAGTGTCCTCACTTGACTCCTAAGTAAATATACTCTAATATATGTGACTTTATCGCCGACCAATTCTAGATGAATTTCTCTTGTGTTTCTCTGTGCTCTTGCATTTGTCTCGTGCATATTTATTTCCCCTTTCAAAAAAACTTCATCTAGATTTCCTTTCTGATTATTTGTGTTATGCATTCCCTGCATCCAATTCATTGCAAATCTTTCAGCTAATTCCTTGTAAATCCTTGTGAGATCTAAATTGCCTAGTGAGCTGAGGTGACAAGTGTTTTCTCTGTGATGGACTCGGTCACACCAGTTTGTTTCCTTCGGTCCAACTGAATTCTTTCGGCGCCACCGAAGTACACAACTCGGTGCCACCAATTTCACTACAGGAAAGACAGCTTGCCACTTGATTCCTGCATTCTTTTTGTTCCAGCTCCACTCAATGTTTCTTGTCCTCTACCAGCATCACATTCGACTTTCTACTTTGCATTGTGACTCAAGGACCGAACCCATTTGTAATAACAATCCAGAAGAGCCCTTCTTGGAAATTGATGTTAAAGGGAGAGAGAGAGATCACATCAAAGCTTAAGCTTAATCGTTTCTATAGGGAGAGAGAGATCACATCATAGCTTAAGCTTAATCATTTCTAGGGGGAGAGTGTAAGAAACCCTAGATGCTTGTTGTTCAAGAGGAGAGAAGTCACATGTCTTTAAGAGGGGAAAGACATGTTCATAGTTGATTGTTTGCATTAGCTTTGTTTCCTTTCATTGATCTGATTTTCTGTTCCTTATCTTTAGGGGGAGCAAGACATCCAAGGGGAGGAAATCCTTGAATTCATTGCACATCTTTACCTTTGGGGACATGTCTATAGAGTACTCAGTACTCACTCTCTACATGTCATCCCAGTCTTGGTACTCTTGTGGTTTCTTTTGTTCGCTCTGGCTAGTAGGTGTATCTGTGTTATCTAACCTTGTTTACTCAGGTTCATTCCTTCCTAAGCCAACTCAAGACAACAAGGTAAGTATATGCATCACAGTCATGTGTATGAGGATTTCTTGCTGATGTACATACTGTTTGCAAGAAGGACTCATGAGCATGAAGGTACATTTCCTATATTCACATCATTTTCTCTTATGCATATAGCCAAGATACATCTAACACATTGCTTACTCTGTCATGCTTATGTAGGGTTTCGTAGTAATTTCAAAAAAATTCCTACGCACATGCAAGATCATGGTGATGCATAGCAACGAAAGGGGGAGAGTGTGATCTACGTACCCTTGTAGATCGACAACGGAAGCGTTAACTTGGTTGATGTAGTCGTACGTCTCCACGACCCGACCGATCAAGCACCAAAACTACGACACCTCCGAGTTCTAGCACACGTTCAGCTCGATGACGATCCCCGGACTCCGATCCAGCAAAGTGTCGGGGAAGAGTTCCGTCAGCATGACGGCGTGGTGACGATCTTGATGTACTACCGTCACAGGGCTTCGCCTAAGCACCGCTACAATATTATCGAGGACTATGGTGGAAGGGGGCACCGCACACGGCTAAGAATATGATCATGTGGATCAACTTGTGTCTCAAGGGGTGCCCCTTGCCTCCATATAAAAAGGCTCAAAGGGGGGGGGGCGGCCAAGAGGTGGCGCGCCAGGAGGAGTCCTACTCCTTCCGGGAGTAGGACTCCCCCCCCTTTCCTAGTTGGAATAGGATTCGCAGAGGGGGAAAAAGGAGAGAGAGGAGGAAGGGGGGCCGGCCCCCTCTCCTTGTCCTATTCGGACCAAAGGGGGGAGGGGCGCGCGGCCCATCTCTGGCCACCTCTCCTCTCTTCCACTAAGGCCCACTAAGGCCCATATACCTCCCGAGGGGTTCCGGTAACCTCCCGGTAATCCGGTAAAATCCCGATTTCACCCGAAACGCTTCCGATATCCAAATATAGGCTTCCAATATATCAATCTTTATGTCTCGACCATTTAGAGACTCCTCGTCATGTCTGTGATCACATCCGGGACTACGAACAAACTTCGGTACATCAAAATGCATAAACTCATAACTATCATCGTAACCTTAAGCGTGCGGATCCTACGGGTTCGAGAACAATGTAGACATGACCAAGACACGTCTCCGGTCAATAACCAATAGCGGAACCTGGATGCTCATATTGGCTCCTACATATTCTATGAAGATCTTTTATCGGTCAGACCGCATAACAACATACGTTGTTCCCTTTGTCATCGGTATGTTACTTGCCCGAGATTCGATCGTCGGTATCCAATACCTAGTTCAATCTCGTTACCGGCAAGTCCCTTTACTCGTTCCGTAATACATCATACCGCAACTAACTCATTAGTTGCAATGCTTGCAAGGCTTCAGTGATGTGCATTACCGAGAGGGCCCAGAGATACCTCTCCGACAATCGGAGTGACAAATCCTAATCTCGAAATACGCCAACCCAACATGTACCTTTGGAGACACCTGTAGAGCTCCTTTATAATCACCCAGTTACGTTGTGACGTTTGGTAGCACACAAAGTGTTCCTCCGGCAAACGGGAGTTGCATAATCCCATAGTCATAGGAACATGTATAAGTCATGAAGAAAGCAATAGCAACATACTAAACGATCGGGTGATAAGCTAATGGAATGGGTCATGTCAATCAGATCATTCAACTAATGATGTGATCCCGTTAATCAAATGACAACTCTTTGTCCATGGTTAGGAAACATAACCATCTTTGATTAACGAGCTAGTCAAGTAGAGGCATACTAGTGACACTCTGTTTGTCTATGTATTCACACATGTATTATGTTTCCGGTTAATACAATTCTAGCATGAATAATAAACTTTTATCATGATATAAGGAAATAAATAATAACTTTATTATTGCCTCTAGGGCATATTTCCTTCAGTCTCCCACTTGCACTAGAGTCAATAATCTAGATTATACTGTAATGATTCTAACACCCATGGAGCCTTTGTGCCGATCATGTTTTGCTCGTGGAAGAGGCTTAGTCAACGGGTCTGCTACATTCAGATCCATATGTATCTTGCAAATCTCTATGTCTCCCACCTGGACTAGATCCCGGATGGAATTGAAGCGTCTCTTGATGTGCTTGGTTCTCCTGTGAAATCTGGATTCCTTCGCCAAGGCAATTGCACCAATATTGTCACAAAAGATTTTCATTGGACCCAAAGCACTAGGTATGACACCTAGATCGGATATGAACTCCTTCATCCAGACTCCTTCGTTTGCTACTTCCGAAGCAGCTATGTACTCCGCTTCACATGTAGATCCTGCCACGACGCTTTGTTTAGAACTGCACCAACTGACAGCTCCACCGTTTAATGTAAACACGTATCCGGTTTGCGATTTTAGAATCGTCCGGATCAGTGTCAAAGCTTGCATCCACGTAACCGTTTATGATGAGCTCTTTGTCACCTCCATATACGATAAACATATCCTTAGTCCTTTTAAGGTACTTCAGGATGTTCTTGACCGCTGTCCAGTGATCCACTCCTGGATTACTTTGGTACCTCCCTGCTAGACTTATAACAAGGCACACATCAGGTACACAGCATTGCATACATGATAGAGCCTATGGCTGAAGCATAGGGAACATCTTTCATTTTCTCTCTATCTTCTGCAGTGGTCGGGCATTGAGTCTGACTCAACTTCACACCTTGTAACACAGGAAAGAACCCTTTCTTTGCTTGATCCATTTTGAACTTCTTCAAAACTTTGTCAAGGTATGTGCTTTGTGAAAGTCCAATTAAGCGTCTTGATCTATCTCTATAGATCTTAATGCCTAATATGTAAGCAGCTTCACCGAGGTCTTTCATTGAAAAACTCTTATTCAAGTATCCCTTTATGCTATCCAGAAATTCTATATCATTTCCAATCAGTAATATGTCATCCACATATAATATCAGAAATGCTACAGAGCTCCCACTCACTTTCTTGTAAATACAGGCTTCTCCGAAAGTCTGTATAAAACCAAATGCTTTGATCACACTATCAAAGCGTTTATTCCAACTCCGAGAGGCTTGCACCAGTCCATAAATGGATCGCTGGAGCTTGCACACTTTGTTAGCTCCCTTTGGATCGACAAAACCCTCTGGTTGCATCATATACAACTCTTCTTCCAGAAATCCATTCAGGAATGCAGTTTTGACATCCATCTGCCAAATTTCATAATCATAAAATGCGGCAATTGCTAACATGATTTGGACAGACTTAAGCATCGCTACGGGTGAGAAGGTCTCATCATAGTCAATCCCTTGAACTTGCCGAAACCCTTTTGCGACAAGTCGAGCTTTATAGACAGTAATATTACCGTCGGCGTCAGTCTTCTTCTTGAAGATCCATTTATTCTCAATTGCTTGCCGATCATTGGGCAAGTCAACCAAAGTCCACACTTTGTTCTCATACATGGATCCCATCTCAGATTTCATGGCTTCAAGCCATTTTGCGGAATCTGGGCTCACCATCGCTTCTTCATAGTTCGTAGGTTCATCATGATCTAGTAGCATGACTTCCAGAACAGGATTACCGTACCACTCTGGCGCGGATCTCACTCTGGTTGATCTACGAGGTTCAGTAGTGTCTTGTTCTGAAGTTTCATGATCATTATCATTAGCTTCCTCACTAATTAGTGTAGGTGTCACAGAAACAGTTTTCTGTGATGCACTACTTTCCAATAAGGGAGCAGGTACAGTTACCTCGTCAAGTTCTACTTTCCTCCCACTCACTTCTTTTGAGAGAAACTCCTTCTCCAGAAAGTTTCCGAACTTAGCAACAAAAGTCTTGCCTTCGGATCTGTGATAGAAGGTGTATCCAATAGTCTCCTTTGGATATCCTATGAAGACACATTTCTCCGATTTGGGTTCGAGCTTATCAGGTTGAAGCTTTTTCACATAAGCATCGCAGCCCCAAACTTTAAGAAACGACAACTTTGGTTTCTTGCCAAACCACAGTTCATAAGGTGTCGTCTCAACGGATTTTGATGGTGCCCTATTTAACGTGAATGCGGCCGTCTCTAAAGCATAACCCCAAAATGATAGCGGTAAATTTGTAAGAGACATCACAGATCGTACCATATCAAGTAAAGTACGATTACGACGTTCGGACACACCATTACGCTGAGGTGTTCCGGGTGGCGTGAGTTGCGAAACTATTCCTCATTGTTTCAGATGTAGACCAAACTCGTAACTCAAATATTCTCCTCCATGATCAGATCACAGAAACTTTATTTTCTTGTTACGATGATTTTCAACTTCACTCTGAAATTCTTTGAACTTTTCAAATGTTTCAGACTTATGCTTCATTAAGTAGATATACCCATATCTACTTAAATCATCTGTGAAGGTGAGAAAATAACGATATCCGCCACGAGCCTCAACATTCATCGGACCACATACATCTGTATGTATGATTTCTAACAAATCTGTTGCTCTCTCCATTGTACCGGAGAACGGTGTTTTAGTCATCTTGCCCATGAGGCACGGTTCGCAAGTACCAAGTGATTCATAATCAAGTGGTTCCAAAAGTCCATCAGTATGGAGTTTCTTCATGCGCTTTACACTGATATGACCTAAACGGCAGTGCCACAAATAAGTTGCACTATCATTATCAACTCTGCATCTTTTGGCTTCAACATTATGAATATGTGTGTCACTACTATCGAGATTCAATAAGAATAGACCATTCTTCAAGGGTGCATGACCATAAAAGATATTACTCATATAAATAGAACAACCATTATTCTCTGATTTAAATGAATAACCGTCTCGCATCAAACAAGATCCAGATATAATGTTCATGCTTAACGCTGGCACCAAATAACAATTATTTAGGTCTAATATTAATCCCGAAGGTAGATGTAGAGGTAGCGCGCCGACTGCGATCACATCGACTTTGGAACCGTTTCCCACGCGCATCGTCACCTCGTCTTTAGACAATCTTCGCTTAATCTGTAGTCCCTGTTTTGAGTTGCAAATATTAGCAACAGAACCAGTATCAAATACCCAGGTGCTACTGCGAGCATTAGTAAGGTACACATCAATAACATGTATATCACATATACCTTTGTTCACCTTGCCATCCTTCTTATCCGCCAAATACTTGGGGCAGTTCCGCTTCCAGTGACTAGTCTGCTTGCAGTAGAAGCACTCAGTTTCAGGCTTAGGTCCAGACTTGGGTTTCTTCTCTTGAGCAGCAACTTGCTTGCTGTTCTTCTTGAAGTTCCCTTTCTTCTTCCCTTTGCCCTTTTTCTTGAAACTAGTGGTCTTGTTGACCATCAACACTTGATGCTCCTTCTTGATTTCTACCTCCGCAGCTTTCAGCATTGCGAAGAGCTCGGGAATAGTCTTATTCATCCCTTGCATATTATAGTTCATCACGAAGCTCTTGTAGCTTGGTGAAAGTGATTGGAGAATTCTGTCAATGACGCTATCATCCGGAAGATTAACTCCCAGTTGAATCAAGTGATTACAATACCCAGACATCTTGAGTATATGCTCACTGACAGAACTGTTCTCCTCCATCTTGCAGCTATAGAACTTATTGGAGACTTCATATCTCTCAATCCAGGCATTTGCTTGAAATATTAACTTCAACTCCTGGAACATCTCATATGCCCCATGACGTTCAAAACATCGTTGAAGTCCCGGTTCTAAGCCGTAAAGCATGGCACATTGAACTATCGAGGAGTCATCAGCTTTGCTCTGCCAGACGTTCATAACATCTGGTGTTGCTCCAGCAGCAGGCCTGGCACCCAGCGGTGCTTCCAGGACGTAATTCTTCTGTGCAACAATGAGGATAATCCTCAAGTTACGGACCCAGTCTATGTAATTGCTATCATCATCTTTCAACTTTGCTTTCTCAAGGAACGCATTAAAATTCAACGGAACAACAGCACGGGCCATCTATCTACAATCAAACATACATAAGCAAGATACTATCAGGTACTAAGTTCATGATAAATTTAGGTTCAATTAATCATATTACTTAAAGAACTCCCACTTAGATAGACATCCCTCTAATCCTCTAAGTGATTACGTGATCCAAGTCAACTAAACCATGTCTGATCATCACGTGAGATGGAGTAGTTTCATTGGTGAACATCACTATGTTGATCATATCTACTATATGATTCACGCTCGACCTTTCGATCTCCGTGTTCCGAGGCCATATCTGTATATGCTTGGCTCGTCAAGTATAACCTGAGTATTCTACGTGTGCAACAGTTTTGCACCCGGTGTATTTGAACGTAGAGCCTATCACACCCGATCATCACGTGGTGTCTCAGCACAAAGAACTTTCGCAACGGTGCATACTCAGGGAGAACACTTCTTGATAATTAGTGAGAGATCATCTTATAATGCTACCGTCAATCAAAGCAAGATAAGATGCATAAAAGATAAACATCACATGCAATCAATATAAGTGATATGATATGACCATCATCATCTTGTGCTTGTGATCTCCATCCTCGAAGCACCGTCGTGATCACCATCGTCACCGGCGCAACACCTTGATCTCCATCGTAGCATCATTGTCGTCTCACCAATCTCATGCTTCCACGACTATCGCTACCGCTTAGTGATAAAGTAAAGCATTACATCGCGATTGCATTGCATACAATAAAGCGACAACCATATGGCTCCTGCCAGTTGCCGATAACTCGGTTACAAAACATGATCATCTCATACAATAAAATTTAGCATCATGTCTTGACCATATCACATCACAACATGCCCTGCAAAAACAAGTTAGACGTCCTCTACTTTGTTGTTGCAAGTTTTACGTGGCTGCTACGGGCTTAAGCAAGAACCAATCTTACCTACGCATCAAAACCACAACGATAGTTTGTAAAGTTGGTGCTGTTTTAACCTTCGCAAGGACCGGGCGTAGCCACACTCGGTTCAACTAAAGTTGGAGAAACTGTCACCCGCTAGCCACCTTTGTGCAAAGCACGTCGGGAGAACCGGTCTCGCGTAAGCGTACGCGTAATGTTGGTCCGGGCCGCTTCGTCCAACAATACCGCCGAACCAAAGTATGACATGCTGGTAAGCAGTATGACTTATATCGCCCACAACTCACTTGTGTTCTACTCGTGCATATAACATCAACACATAAAACCTAGGCTCGGATGCCACTGTAGGGTTTCGTAGTAATTTCAAAAAAATTCCTACGCACACGCAAGATCATGGTGATGCATAGCAACGAAAGGGGGAGAGTGTGATCTACGTACCCTTGTAGATCGACAACGGAAGCGTTAACTTGGTTGATGTAGTCGTACGTCTCCACGGCCCGACCGATCAAGCACCGAAACTACGGCACCTCCGAGTTCTAGCACACGTTCAGCTCGATGACGATCCCCGGACTCCGATCCAGCAAAGTGTCGGGGAAGAGTTCCGTCAGCACGACGGCGTGGTGACGATCTTGATGTACTACCGTCGCAGGGCTTCGCCTAAGCACCGCTACGATATTACCGAGGACTATGGTGGAAGGGGGCACCGCACACGGCTAAGAATATGATCACGTGGATCAACTTGTGTCTCTAGGGGTGCCCCTTGCCTCCGTATATAAAGGCTCAAAGGGGGGGGGCTGGCCGGCCAAGAGGTGGCGCGCCAGGAGGAGTCCTACTCCTTCCGGGAGTAGGACTCCCCCCCTTTCCTAGTTGGAATAGGATTCGCGAAGGGGGGAAAAGAGGAGAGAGAGGAGGAAGGGGGGCCGGCCCCCTCTCCTTGTCCTATTCGGACCAAAGGGGGGAGGGGCGCGCGGCCCATCTCTGGCCACCTCTCCTCTCTTCCACTAAGGCCCACTAAGGCCCATATACCTCCCGGGGGGTTCCGGTAACCTCCCGGTAATCCGGTAAAATCCCGATTTCACCCGAAACGCTTCCGATATCCAAATATAGGCTTCCAATATATCAATCTTTATGTCTCGACCATTTCGAGACTCCTCGTCATGTCCGTGATCACATCCGGGACTCCGAACAAACTTCGGTACATCAAAATGCATAAACTCATAACTGTCATCGTAACCTTAAGCGTGCGGACCCTACGGGTTCGAGAACAATGTAGACATGACCGAGACACGTCTCCGGTCAATAACCAATAGCGGAACCTGGATGCTCATATTGGCTCCTACATATTCTACGAAGATCTTTTATCGGTCAGACCGCATAACAACATACGTTGTTCCCTTTGTCATCGGTATGTTACTTGCCCGAGATTAGATCGTCGGTATCCAATACCTAGTTCAATCTCGTTACCGGCAAGTCTCTTTACTCGTTCCGTAATACATCATCCCGCAACTAACTCATTAGTTGCAATGCTTGCAAGGCTTCAGTGATGTGCATTACCGAGAGGGCCCAGAGATACCTCTCCGACAATCGGAGTGACAAATCCTAATCTCGAAATACGCCAACACAACATGTACCTTTGGAGACACCTGTAGAGCTCCTTTATAATCACCCAGTTACGTTGTGACATTTGGTAGCACACAAAGTGTTCCTCCGGCAAACGGGAGTTGCATAATCTCATAGTCATAGGAACATGTATAAGTCATGAAGAAAGCAATAGCAACATACTAAACGATCGGGTGCTAAGCTAATGGAATGGGTCATGTCAATCAAATCATTCAACTAATGATGTGATCCCGTTAATCAAATGACAACTCTTTGTCCATGGTTAGGAAACATAACCATCTTTGATTAACGAGCTAGTCAAGTAGAGGCATACTAGTGACACTCTGTTTGTCTATGTATTCACACATGTATTATGTTTCCAGTTAATACAATTCTAGCATGAATAATAAACTTTTATCATGATATAAGGAAATAAATAATAACTTTATTATTGCCTCTAGGGCATATTTCCTTCAGCTTATGTATTCGCATGCTCCTATATTCCATATTTACATGATTGCATACATGTAGGGGGAGCCTATGCATGTTACATGTCTTTCCAAAGCTTTACTTGTTATTCTCTATATCTTTATCTAAAGATTTGATGTATGTTGTCATCAATTACCAAAAAGGGGGACATTAAAAGCACAAGTGCTCCCTGGGTGATTTTGGTAATTAATGTCAACATGTCTCTTGTTGGACTAATGCTTCTACCTAGTATGTTTCAGATAAGTTCAACAATGGAGTGGCATGGACTAGAGGATGTGGTACCCCTTCAAGATGCCGAGGACAAAGGATTGGCTCGAGCTCAAAGCTCAGGACTCTACATTTTATTTTAGTGATCCAAGGTCACAATTGAGTCCATAGGAAAGCCAATACTGTTAAGAGGGTATGAGGTGTTGCTCAATGGCTTGCTTGCTCAAAATTCTTAGTGATATGCTCCAAAGCCCTCAACCACTTTCTCATATCCACATATGTCCCAAACCAAAAGTCAAACTCGGCTCCACCGAAACTTTCTATCCGGAGCCACCGAGTTCTCTTGACATAGCCACTGCTAGAAACCCTAATCAATTCGGTCTCACCGATGGGATCTCGGTCTCACCGAGATGGGCTTGCAAACTCTCTATTGCCTATTGCAATAATTTCGGTCCCACCGAGACATGCAATCGGTCCCACCGAGTTTGCTTGTCCAACTCTCTGTTTTGCTTATTACCCAAATTGGTCCCACCGAGTTTGTGTAATCGGTCAAACCGAGATGAGGCTTTACCCTAACCATAGCACATCGGTCCCACCGAGTCGATTATATCGGTCCCACTGAAATGCCTAACGGTCACATTTTGAACTAAATCGGTCTGACCGAGTTTCATGATTTGGTCCCACCGAGTTTGGTGATTTGTGTGTAATGGTTAGATTTTGTGTGGAGGCTATTTATACCCCTCCACCCACTCTTCATTCGTGAAAAAAGCCATCAGAACATGCCTACACTTCCAACATACATTTTCCGAGAGAGAACCACCTACACTTGTGTTGAGGTCAAGATATTCCACTCCAACCACATAAATCTTGATCTCTAGCCTTCCCCAAGTTGCTTTCCACTCAAATCATCTTTCCACCAAATCCAAATCATGTGAGAGAGAGTTGAGTGTTGGGGAGACTATCATTTGAAGCACAAGAGCAAGGAGTTCATCATCAACATACCATTTGTTACCTCTTGGAGAGTGGTGTCTCCTAGATTGGTTAGGTGTCAGTTGGGAGCCTCCGTCAAGATTGTGGAGTTGGACCAAGGAGTTTGTAAGGGCAAGGAGATCGCCTACTTCATGAAGATCTACCCGAGTGAGGCAAGTCCTTCGTGGGCGACGACCATGGTGGGATAGACAAGGTTGCTTCTTCGTGGACCCTTCGTGGGTGGAGCCGTCAGTGGACTCGCGCAACCGTTACCCTTCGTGGGTTGAAGTCTCCATCAACGTGGATGTACGATAGCACTACCTATCGGAACCACGCCAAAAATCTCCGTGTCTCCAATTGCGTTTGCACACTCCAATCCCATCCCCGTACATACTTGCAACTTGCATGCTTTACTTTCCGCTGCTCATATACTCTTGTCATGCTTACTTGATATGTATTGTGAATGTTTAAACTTGTGCCAAAACTCCACTTCAACTTAAAGAAATTAAAAACTGCATCTTTTCTTACTTAGAGTCTATTCACCCCCCTCTAGACACCTCTTCTCGATCCTTTCAGAGATGACTGCTAGGCTTGCGCTCCGCCGCTCCCGGGAGGAGGCCACTCGACGGCAGCGCTCGGACTCCTTCCGTCAGGAATCCATTGTGTCCGTCCAAATGGCGCATGGATCCGCCGGTAGGTGTGTGGCATCGTAGTCCGTCTGGCATCCGAACTCAGTGGCGGACACGCAACCCTTCCGTTGGCGCGTCGAGGCGCAGGACGCACCATGGGCGTCGTCCGATGCAAACATGGCGCAAAGTGCCCTGCCGTACGAGGCAGCGGGCGCGGGAGGCAGCAGCAGCCCTCGCGGCGGTGGAAGTTGACAAAGCGAAGTCACATTCTCCAGCGCCCCTTATGGTTCACTAACCCGGGTGCCACAACCGCGTCATGGTGGATGTCGCCGGCTCGTCCCAGGATGGATCCATAATCGATCCGACGTTCACCGGCACCGTCAGGGTTCTGGGCTCCGACAAGGAAGAGTAGGGCATGGAAGACAACGATGCCTTGAATCCCATGAGCCAGCTCGTGTACCGTGTCCTACTATACCTCGTCGGCAACCAGATCAACACTCCGGGGAGCGGAGCTGGCCGCCGAACATGGGCACGGCGGAGCCGGACAAGATCCACTTAAAGATCGATTTACATTGCATGTGATAGTATGGATTTAAAGTTTCTAGTTTGCGGTATCCGCCCGTAGAATAGATTATTTGAGACGCAATCAGCTATTGTCTATGGATGCGTCCGGACGCATCAAAGGGCGTTTGAGGGTCAGATTCACCAAGTCCATCTGTAGATGCTCTAACCCCACACACGAATTCCATTTGGTTTTATGGGCGTGGGTCACGCTGTGCTGCTCGTAGGAGTGCTGAGAGCAATAATAGTGTTATTTGTGTGAGCATAAAATGGCAGATGGTGTGTCCACTTGAATTGGTGGCACTGTGTATATGGTGGCTACGACCCCACCCACTAGTGACAAGTGGTGTGCTGCTGTTCGTAGGTGACTCGTGTAATGCAAGGGAAAAGTGAAGGTGTTTGGATCCTTCACGCCATGCAATGCATCTACTATGTCATATGTGGGTAGTATTATTTACGCATGCAATTTGTTGAATGGATACTCTATCGTCTCATTAAAGAAACTCGATGCAGTACCAAACCATAAGAGCCCAAGGCTCTTATACAAAAAAATCAGAAGAAAAAAAATGTGGCCTAATCTCTAGTCCATGTAAATAGGTTTGAGAATGTAGAAATATATTGTCCACACATCTCTCCGCTGGTTTGAGTTTTTCGGTGAGCTAGTCAGGTACACAACTAAATGTATGGTGTCAAAAACGAGATCTTGAGTTTGAAATCTATGGCCAACATTGTCTTTAATATAATTAATACTCCCTCTGGAAAGAAATATAAGAGCGTTTAAATCAGGAGTATATTTTTGACATATGATGATGACACACCTAAGGGCTGCCAACGTATAGACTTGAGGATGGGGAGTTGAGATATAGTGTATGTTTTCATTTGTCAATTCTGTGGAGAAATCTAGCGCCATGGACATGAAAATTGTTGACGTATGTTACACATATTTTTCTGAAAAATTTAGGCTTTACCATATAGGCATGCAATTTAATTGTAGTTAATTCTTATATGTGCCTCCCCGCAAAAATAATAATTCTTATATGTGCCATCGAACTTCAAGTAGAATGATTGTAAATGTTGCTCATACATGCTTCATGTCACGTCGGTGGTAGGCAACATCCTCATTTTTCTTTGATGTGTGGAATGTGCCCATGAAGCTATATTTTACAGAAATATAAACTATGCTAATTCCTGAACTTAAGATAACAACTTACTTATTTTAGTAGGAGAGCTTGATGCATACTACACACCCACTCAGTTTCATTCATAGGTGAAGTACAGTTCGAAATTCACATATAGTGAACCAAAGTATGACGTGCTTAATGTGAACTTTGTCTGCTTTGCTTATTAGTCATTGTTCTTTGGCACAGACCATGTTGTGTGCTCTGTGAAAATGTGGAACTCATGGGTGCCTCTCGACATCAAGGTTCTCACATGGCTGGCTCTTAAGAATGGGCTCTGGATTGTCGACATGCTTGCTCGTTGATTGCCCCTTCCTCCTCCCCAGTTGTAAGCTTTTGTTTCATGGAGGATATCTAGCACGTCATGCTCTGATGTCCCTTTTTGTGCTGGGGTGGGATGGGGTCGTTCTTTGTTTTCCTGCCATGTTGGCTCCATATGTGTCGACCGCCATCACGAAATGGTGGTCCAAGATCATTGCATCAATAACTCAGCCTTTCCGTGCGAAGGTTAGCTCGTTCATCAATGTCTCTTTTTATGGTTTATATGGCCAGATTTGAACAAGCGTGTCTTCGAGAATGTGTCCACTCCCCCCCCCCCCCCACTCGCTCAGGTTGCTGGCACATCAAGGTGGAGTTCGTGCTCTGAGGACTGGCCCGCGCGAGCGGGTATGATATCGAGTAATATATTTCTGCTCATTTGTTATGTAGCTACGTAGTCGTATGTGCGATATTTTTAGTATGTAATGTAACAAAACCTCTCTCTCTCACTCTTAATAAAAAATGTGCAAGTATAGTGTGTGTTCTTAAAAAAACTCAAAATAATCATATAGTAAAAAGTAACCAGTTTGTAAGAAAAAACAATATCATGTCAAGGTAAAATTCAAAATGACAAAAGAGAAAAAGGTTTTTTGATAGAGTGGTAGCAGCTTGACACGAAAAAGAGAATTTTAGTATAAAAGGTTGATTTTCACTCACTTGTCAAAGGGCCTTTCCATGGATAAGCATCTCTTGTCTTTATTCATTCCTTTAAATTATGATGTAGCTTAACACTAAATCTTTGTGGGCCCCAATAAAATCAATTATAATGTAGCACAAATACATATATCATAAGCACGTCATTGTCCTTCCTTTTTCACATTCGTAAAATTTTATGCACAAACCAACGTCGCAAGAGCTGAATTTTAGTCTAAACTAGATAGAGACAAGTCAATAGGACATGTGGGGACTGGGAAGCAGACAATATTTCAAACATTGGAGCTCACCAACTATAAATAATAAATAAAAAGTGTACAATAAAAAAATTGCATGGTGGTGTACGCTAGAGGGTACAATGTGAGCGTCAGCGAGACATGGGCCCACACGTGAGGAAGATTAAATAAATTATACTCCCTCTGTCCCAAAATAAGTGTCTCAAGCTTAGTACAATTTTGTACTAAAGTTAGTATAAAGTTGAGACACTTATTTTAGGACGGAGGGAGTATGTGGGTAGCTTCACTTTCAAATATGCAGGGTTGTTCTGATTATGAATTATTTCTCACAATGAACACTATGAGTCGACAAAAAAAGGCCATGTTAACTTTTAACCTAAAGGTAAAAGAGTTGGGTGCTAGATGATATGGTTTTGCTTTGTACTTGTCGTGGATTTTCCTTTTAGGCAGATCTAGTGCTAATCTTGCTAGTACTTCTACTTTTTTGTCCTTGTCATGATGACCAGACCAATATAATATATTTAGGTGCGCCTCAAAAGGATTGGGCTAGATCAGACATGAACCACCCGTTGATGCGTGTCCACTTGGAAAACCATTTGGAGACCCTTTCTTTCTTTCCATCATCATCACCCCTGGTTTAAGATGACAACTATGATCCATTGTTTGTTTAAACTTGAGCAAAATTTTCTTTATGAATTGTTTTTGAGTGACCAGTGCATACTTCAAGGGCACCTTGGTATGACTGTGTAAATTGTATAGATCTCTGTAGAGCGTGCCGTATATGATAAAATAAATAGGTGATGCGAAAGGGGGTTTGAGGAAGACAAAGAGTTCTCGTGCACTTTGGTTTAGTTGTCACTGATATTTTTGTTTGCTGGCCGTTTTTTGTCTTGTTATTTTTTTCATTGTATTGTCTATAATTTTTCTATTTTGAGTGTCTTTCCTCCCAACAAATATATTTTTAACTCAGGTGTTTGTATCGATTCATCAAGCTGATACAAAAGCATATAGCAGTATCTCTGTCCAAACAACATATCAAAACATCAAGGATCCACATAGGTTTATTACACTAGCAAACATATACAATCTCAAGAAGAAGAACATTGAAGGAATAATACAAATCAAAACTGCTAGATTAATCATCAAATGTGATTTCTTTTTCACGAATACGCTCTGAGGCGTATCATTCCATTGACAGAAGAGGGTAGAATACCGAGTTTGGGTTCCCAAATTGTTGTGCATAGAGAGGCGACATTTGGGAAACCCTTGAGCCGGAGAAATGGGGTTGCTCAGCCCCAATATACATAAGTCAAGCTACAGGAATGATCCTATCAAGTCCCTTGGCGCCAGCCCGAGCCCAGCACTTGGCCTCGGCCTTGATCGCATCCAGCAGCTCGCCAATCGAGGGTTGAATGCCATCAAAGATAATGGCGTTCATGTGCTTCCAAATGGCCCAAGCGAATCATCAAATATGATTTCATATGATATATATTTAGTATTGTATATATGCAAATAGTTTCATCTATAAACTTGGTCAAATTCATGATTTTTGACTCTTGAGAAAACCAATTTGCATTACATTATGGGCCTGGGGGAGTACAACTTAGAAACTCTGAAACTATGCGTTTAAAAAAAAGAACTCTGAAACTATGTATTCAGAGCACCGATGTGTATCTCGAGTAAAAGCTAATCTACTACTATTTGTAAAATTTTGAGAACATGGAGGTTCTGCACTCGAGCTCAAATGCACCCTCATGAATAGTAAAATCAAGAAATATTAAATATTTTTTAAATAGTCGGATGTTCTTTTGGCAACAAACATAGTTGAATGTTCTCCACACATGCAAATTTCCTTGAAGAGAAATATTTCTACTGCATAGGGCAGAAAAACAAAATTGATGCTTCAAAAGACTATTTTTAAAAAGCGTTTCGGGGTGCTAGTTTTGTTATTTTCACCAGACCTCTACGAATGTGATTTCATCATGAAAATGTGCATGCAAAAAAGAAACCTATGCAATGTTTATTGTAAAAAAATGGAATTTTTTTATTTCTTTGGTTTGTTTTAATGTTCGTAGAGGAGCATTTGAGCTCCAGATAGAAGAGCAAATTTTTTATCCTTTGTTCACTTTGCATGCACACACTTGCACATCAGTGGGGGAGAAAATCTTTTCGGCTTGAGCGAATCTACTCGATCTGTTTCCTTACAGTTAAATTGTATGTTAGTGGGGGAAGAATGTCAAAAGAAATCCCACCAATTGATATGCCGCCACAAACATCACCTTCATAGCTTTATAGTGTAAAAGCTATGGATGGTGAAACTTGGGCCTACATCATTTTCACGCTACATGAAGCTAGCCTCATTTGGATGTCGTAACCATGGACTGTCACCCACAATAGAGGATGTTAATAACATCGTTACAAAATTAATAGTATGGTGATCTAAACATTCCTATATTTCTTTGCAGAGGGAGTAACCAATAATATGCATACGAAACTAATTAACTAATTGCACCAAGTAGGAAGGATGGCATATGACTCTACCAATAATGTTTTCCTTTTCCTTTTGTACCGGCCAACATAGAAAGGTAAATCTAATTGATTAAGCGGGTCATATGGTTGGTGGAAACCAATTCAGCTGGTGTTTGCTGAGTGAAGCGAGAAATGATCCATCCCCTGAAAGGCGCTAGCGGGGCCCACAGGCACAGGTAGGGGTATGTTGTACTATCATGTATTGATGCCTATCAGGTCAGGCACCTTTCGTTGCATTATTGGTGAGACCCCTGGTCCTTTTGGAGACAATGATGTTCAAAGGAAACTTGTGAATTTAGCGAAAAGGCAGGCCTTCTGTTGCATGTGAAATGAAGGAAGCGGATTTGTAGCACCCGGATGCTTCACACCCCTATACGAACATTAAATTGAAAAAACATACCAAGAAATTTGAAAAAAAAAATCTCAGATTTTAGGATATCAAACCTAGGTTCCTGATCTACTCCCGCATGAAATTTCGTGAAAAAATACCAGGAAGCGTATTTGTGGCAAAAAGACAAAACATTCCTATGTATAGAAAAAGAGCTGTTTGGATAGATTTTGGTTCGACAATATTTCCTTCGTCACGGATACGTTTCCAGTTTTCTTTTTCACAAAATTTTACACGGGAGTAGATTGAGTCATCGAAAACCAAGGTTTGATATCCCCAAATTTCAGATTTTTTATTTTTTTTGATATTTTTTACGTTTAATATTCGTATAGGGGTGTGGAGCACCCAGGAGCTCCTGTGTATTTTCCGTGAACCCAAACCTTTCTTTAAGCAAATTAGCTTGTTATATAGCAAATATCCATTTCTGAGCACAGGCTCATTTGCATCCGGTCAAGAAAAAATTAATTTTTTTATATGATAGGTAATTTGGTGCGTGAGGTGTGCTCCAAATTTCAGATCATTTGGACATATGAGTAGCTCTCAGCAAAAAAGATAAATTGGGTCAGAATAGTAGATGAACAGTAAACATTTTTACAGACCCAAAATTTATCTTTTTTGCCGAGAGCTACTCAAATGTCCAAATGATGTGAAATTTCGAGCGCACCTCACGCACCAAATTATCTACCATGCACTTTTTTTTTTGAATTTTTTTTAAAATTTCTAATTTTTCTTTTGATTTTTGTCTTCAGCGCATATGAGCAGCAGATGAGCCTGGGCACCGGATCGATGCTCTTGTTATATAGAATCTTCACATACAAATCAAAGAAACATTATTCGGGGCGCCCTTTTTATAACACCATCGACCCTGAAAGGAAGCATTTTTGTAAAGGAAGAAAATTCGAAAAGCATCAGTACCTTTTCTAAAAAAATCTTTCACGAGTGCATATACATACATACAAAATATGCTTGTTGCGCGGTCATCGGTCAACAGATTTGCAAAGCTTTCACGGGTCACGGGGATGAAAAGAGCACCACGCACAAAGAGCAGCAGCAGCACCACCACGGGAGGAGGAGAGGAATCTTAGCTAGCTTGAGCGAGATGGCAAAGACTAGAAATTGGGTCCGGTACGTGTTGAACGGTGGTGGATGCTTTGCGTTTGCGCTCCTCCGTGCGTGCGTGCGTGCCTGCCCAGTGTCCACGACGACCATCTCCGGCCAGTTGGTCTACCCCCTCGGTCCGCGACCGGGCAGCCCGGGCAGGAGGTATCCGCTTCGCCGCGCGCAGCGACTGACGACAGCATTCCATTCCAGGAGCCGAAAGGCTACGCTGCTGTACGTACGTTGTGCAGCGACGGGTGTCGACACTTTTCCCTGAAGCTGACAGTCATCGCTTGCAGCCGTTCCCAACGTGTAGCTGCCCGGCTAGCCGCTGTTTCTTTCATCATTGTGCTGCTATATTTTTCCACGCAGAAAGACATAATTTGTTTTTCCTTTCCGACTACTTTTTCTTCTGCCACGATCTACCTCCTTTAATTAATCATTATATATTAGTATAATCTGCCGTGTCCATTTGTCAGAAACGAGAAACATGCTGTTATCAGGCGACAGTTGACACTTTAATCTTACCCAATCTAGCTAACTGATGCATGCACGCACAACTGGACGTCCTTCGCTAACTAATTAAACCCACGCTTGAGTCAAGCAGCCTAGGTTGGAGTTGACTCCGTCCGCAGCGCAATGCGAACAAAACTGAAGAATATGTCGCCCTGTCTATCAGCTCCCGCGAACGGACACACAAATTCATCAATTTATTCCCTCATCTGGATGCTTAAACCATGGTTTATATTCCACATCTCGATGAACAAACACAAAGGGAACTAAAGGGCATCTCCAACGTCGATCATATCCTTAACGAACATGGGACCAATATGCAGACACGGATACGAGAGCCGGCCATCCAACCGTAAACACAAATGTCCGGAGACATTTCAAACGGAATTTAATGAAAATAAACAAGTTTGATGCATATCTAACCAAACAGAACGATTTTCATTCATACTTAGATAATTTTTATATAAAATCTGATGTTTTTCATCTAAAATTCTAAACCGAAGCAAATTCATTATATTTTGACATATTTCAACTAAACTGTACTCTAAATGACCTTGGACCCGTTCCCATGTCCGGCCGACCATGAGCGCCAGGAACTAAAGCTCCGCCTCCGCGGCCTGCAAGTGGCTAATTGGCCGACGATGATGATCCCGCCAAGCTTAGCTTCAATAAGAGGGGAGGAGTGGTGACCTTCTTGGGACCTGAGCACTGACAGTCTCCCATGCTCTACCATTCCTCGCTGCCGGTGGCGCCCGCAGATGTGTCGGCTTCGTCGTCGTGGCGGCGGGGCGCGACCGAGGAGCTGGTGATGTCATCCTCGTCCTTGTCGTAAACTTCATCCGCCGCCTCGTCTATCTCCTTAAAGGCGACTTCTAACTCGCCTGATAGACACGGTACTGCAGTGATCGCGGCTGATGTCACGGCAGAGCGGTAGGATTGGAGCAGCATCGCTTGCTCAACCACGTCCATGTCCGCCGCGATGCCCCTGCCGGCAGCGAGTTGCTCCTCCGTGTGCCCGTGCTCGTTGAGGAGGCGGAAGTTGTAGGCTTGGTCGGCCTATGCTTGCCGGAACGCGACCTCCCGCTATGCCAACACCATGTCGGTGTAGTGAGCACGGGCCTCACCCAGGGTGATTTTGTCATGCGTCGGCGACGATGATGGCGTTGGCTCGTCATCGGTCAACTCTTCCTTTGGGGCGTCCATAGCGCAGGCCTCCGGTGAGCTCATCCATCTGCCGGCCTGCCAGCCGGCCGCAATGGTGGTGATCTCCTTCTTCTGCTCGGATGAGAGGCTGTCCCAGAGGGCTTTAGAGCTCGAGAAGGCCATGGCGGGCATGGTCCCGAAAGGAGATAGGGTGCAGAGGAGGTTGGATGTAGCTGTTGCCGGGCCTCGAGTTTAAATAGCGGGCGGATGGCAGGGCAGGCGGTGAGGTAGTTAATGGTGGGCGACAGACTGATACGTCTCCATCGTATCTACTTTTCCAAACACTTTTGCTCTTATTTTGGACTCTAATTTGCATGATTTGAATGAAACTAACCCGGACTGACGTTGTTTTCAGCAGAACTACCATGGTCTTATTTTTGTGCAGAAAAAAAGTTCTCGGAATCGGACGAAACTTTGCGGAGATTTTTTATTGAATATATAAAAAATATAGGAATGAAGATCCACCGGAGGGGGCTACCAGTTGCTCACAAGGCAACAAGGCATGCCTACCCACCAGGGTGTGCCCTGATGCCTTGTGGGTCCCACAGGCGACCGTATGACCTAATTCCAAGCCTATAAATTTCGTTTTCTCAAGAGATAAAAAAGAAAAGAAGTTTCATCGCGTTTTATGGTATGGAGTCGCCGCCACCTTCTGTTCTTCATTGGGAGGGCTGTTCTGGAGTCCATTCGGGGCTCCGAAGAGGGGGATTCGTCGCCATCATCATCACCAACCCTTATTCATCAACAATTTCATGATGCTCACTGCCAGGAGTGAGTAATTCCTCTATAGGCTTGCTGGACGGTGATGGAGTTGGATGACATTTATCATGTAATCGAGTCAATTTGTTAAAGCTTGATCCCTAGTATCCACTATGTTCTGAGATTAATGTTGCTATGGCTTTTCTATGCTTAATTCTTGTCACTAGGGCCCGAGTGTCATGCTTCCAGATTTCAGCCCTCTATGCTTTCATGAATATATTTGAGTTATTATCCTATCCGATAGTTATATGCACTTGTTATTGTTCTGATCCGTAGACCCCAAAGTGACAATAGTTGGGATATTCTCCGATGATGACTGTCATTTGAGGAGTATGGATTTAAGGTATCAAATATGAGCTATTCAGATGCAGAGAAGGAAAACTGAGGGTTGCTTTTGGTCACTACCCGAAGACGTGCCCGAACACATCCTCCGACGTCTAAGGGCCCAAATTTGGTGTTTATGGTTGTAGATTCTCTAAGGTGTGGGTAGAAATATTCCCTTTTGCGAGTCGATGTGGCAGCCCATTTCACATATATAGGAAAAGGGTCGAAAGTATATTGAACAAGAGTTATTTACTAGCCTGGAGAAACATCATAACAAAATTACATCTCCCTCAAGCATTAACACAACACGTGCCTATTTGGTTCCTTCAATGACTCGATGAAAGCACATTTGCTCCTTTGGTGGTTCTAGTAATTAATGTCAACATACCTATTGTTGGACTAACACTTTTACCTAGTATATTTCAGACAAGTTCAACAGTGGCATGACAAGGACATGAGGATGTGGACCCCTTCAAAATACAAAGGATAAAGATTGGCAAAGCTTCAAGACTGTTCATTTTTGGTTTAGTGATCCAAGATCAAAGTGAGTCCATAGGAAGCCAATACTAATAAAAGGGGATGAGGTTTTGATCATGACACAATTGCTCAAGTGCTTTGTGATATTGCTCCAAAACCCTTGAATATTTCTCCACTTCCATCCTATCCAAAACCCTAAATATCCATCTTGGTCCCACCGAAACACTCCGACCCGGACCCACCGAGATGATATCATATACTGCCACATGCCAAGCCCTAATAATTCGGTGCAACCGAATCGGATCCCGGTCTCATCGAGATGGCCTGACCAAGTTTCTGTGATGAAGTCGTTTCATTTCGGAATCATCGAGATGAACCGATCAGAATTTCTAAAACGAGGTTTTTCCCGTCGTACTTCGGTCCCACCGAGTTAGTATGATCGGTCTCACCGAAAATCCTAATGGTCAAGTCTTTTGCACTAGTTGGTCTCACCGAGTTTTTCATGTCGTTGTCACCGAGTTGGGTCAAAGACTTGCAACGGTTGGATTTTTGGTGTTGCCTATTTATACCCCTCCACCACCACCTACACTCTATGAGAGCCATCAGAACAAACCACAACTTCCATTACTCATTTTCTGAGAAGAGAACCACCTACTCATGTGTTGAGATCAAGAGATGCCAATCCACCCATTTGAACCTTGATTTCTAGCCTTCCCCAAGTTGTTTTCCATTCAATCCCCTCTCCTACCAAAGCCAAATCCGTGGGAGAGTGTTAGAGTGTCGGGGAGACTATCATTTGAAGCACAAGAGCAAGGAGTTCATCATCAACAACATCATCTATTACCTTTTGGAGAGTGGTGTCTCCTAAATTGGTTAGGTGTCACTTGGGAGCCTTCAAGATTGTGGAGTTGAACCAAGGAGTTTGTAAGGGCAATGTCACATCCCTAGTTCTGGTATGACCTAGACCAGCTAGCCATTTGTGCAACATGTTTAAATTCCATTTAAATTTGAAATGGGGATTTGTGAAAACCTCAGAATCATTTCTGGAAATGACCCAGATAAAAAAAATTCTCCAAAAAGGTCCAAGAAAATCTTCATGATGCTCTCTAAAAATATTGGACAGAGATAAAAATCAAACCAATATCTTTAGGAGCTCATAAGTATTTATTTTGGACATTTGGAATTAATCCAGTAATTATTTGTGTTGGATAAATATTTTATTATATATAAAATATTGTCCAATAATTCTGAATTGTGGTGAGGGGCTTTGGAGTGGTCCAACCAGTCCCTACTAAAATTTACAGAATAAAATAAAATGATTTAGTATTTTTATTAAATCAAAACAAATGTCAGAAAAATAGAAAAGAAAATAGGAAAAGGAAAAGGCTTACCTGGCCTTACCTGGCGGCCCAGCTGGCCAGCCCACCTGGCGGCCCAGCCCACCAGGGGCAGCCCCGTCTTCTACCTCTTGCCAGTAGGCAGAGGAGAAGCCGGGCACGACGCACGCCGCGGCCACGTCTTCCGCCACCTCCTGCTTCTCCCTCTCATCGCCTGGATCACCTGCGCGTCGCCACGCGCCGCCCCGTTTCCCCCTCACTCTCCCGTGCCCATTCTCTCCTCTCACTCGCTCTCCTCACCGCGCCCGAACGCTGCCGTCACCGCCGTTCGCCATAGTCGCAGCCACCGCCCCGGCCTCGCCACACCGACGTGCCCACAAGCTCCGCGCCACCTTCCTCGTCCTCTCCGTCAAGCCAGGCAACTCCAGGCGCCTCGTATCGTCGTCACTGCCGTCGTCTTCTTCGTCAGCCACCCGAGGTCGCCGGCGACGTTCCGGCTACACCGAGCCTTCCCCGAGCTCGCCGACCCTGCCGTTGGATCCGCTGTGAGCCCCGCCGTCGAACCCCCCTCTTCCCTACCTCTCCGGCGCCCTCTAGCCCCTCTGCCGCTCGAGCCGAGCTCCGGCCGCCGCCGCGAGCTTCGCTCCGGCGAGCTCTGACCACCCCACGGTCTCCCGCGTGTCCCACTGGATGCGCGCGAGCCTGGGCTTCGCGTAGGTGGTCTCCGCCGCCCGAATGGTCACCGGAGCGACGAATCCGAGGCCCTCCATCGCGTCTGGCTTGCCGGCGTCAAGCCGTCGGCGGGTTTTGACCCCGCTGACCAGGAGGTTTGACCTCCCATGGGTCGCTGACATGTGGGGCCCGGCCCTATTAATTTTTAGTTAGGATTAGTTTAACAACTAATTTAACCCTGTTAACTAATTAGGTCACTGACGCGTGGGCCCAACCCCATTAACTAAGCCAGTTTAGGTTTAATTTAATTAGGATTAGCCACAGACACTGACGTGTGGACCCCACACGTCAGGTTTGACCTGGCCAGCCACCGTTGACCTGCTGACGGAAGCATGACGCAATGCTGACGCAGTTATTCTTTTCTGGAATTATTTTTAAACAGGAAATTCCAGAAAATGTTCAAAACTTCAAAAATTCATAGAAATTCAAAAGTAGCTCAGATTGAAATAATTTATATATGAAAAATGATCAGAAAAATTCAATCTATCCATCTGTACCATTTTCATGCATGACAAACCCACCTATACATGCTGTATATATGAAAACACACTTATGGCATATTTAAGGGCTTATTTTGGAGTTGCATTTGAACCCTTGGTTCAAATGGACCTCAACTAGATAAATGCTAGATGCATTAAATCAAACAACATCACATATTCATGCCATGATCATGCATCATATTGTTGCATATACTTGTGTTTGATTTTCGACACCGTTCCTTCTCGATAGGTCCTGCTCCGGAAAGTGTTCGGGAGCACCTATCAGTGGAGCAGTGCCCCCCCTATTGATCTACCAGGCAAGCAACCCCCCCTTGTTCATTCCGATACAATCCTACTCCCTCGCTCCTGCTCTCAGTTATTGCATTAGGACAACAACGATTCAACTGCTACTTTATGCTGCGGTAGTTGAACCCATTCCTCTTCATGACCTGTCATTGCCACAGTAAATAGTTAAAACCCACTAGCATGTGTAGGAGTTGATTTAGCCATGTTGTGTTCTTGCCATGCCATGCCTGCTATTGCTTAGAGTTGTGTCAGGTCTGATTCATCGGGAATGAATTGGAATGTTATGATATGTTCTGGTAATGAGAGTTAAGCATCTGAACATGTTTTGGTAAAGGTAGCGGTGAGAGGCCATGTAGGAGTACATGGTGGGTTGTCTCATTGGGACCGTCCTTAAGAACTTAGTTCTGTGTAAGTTGTCCAATGACTAGCTACTACCACACAATGGGCTCCGGGCGCTCCAAGCTCTCTCGGCTTATTAACCGCCTTGATCTCTGTCCAGGAGTTGCAAATAGTTTTTGGTGTTTGTAGGTAGTGCTATTTTTCTACCGAGTGGCACCCGGCAGGGTGGGCTCGGGACAGACTAGGCACAGGTGGCACGGTGTACCAAGTGGCACCCGGATGGTGGGCTTGGGAACCCTGCTCACATCGTTTGGGGCCGTGAGCGACACCCCGGACGGATCTCCTTGCGGATGGAACCCAAATAGGTGATAAACCTGGACTAGAGTCTTGCGTGGTTAGTTAGGTCGTGGCCGACACCCTCGCCAGGCTTCCGCTTGAAGGTTGCCGAGATACATGACGGGTATATGGTGATAAGTGGTGAGAGCGTGTGTGATGAAGTACACCCCTGCAGGGTTATCATGATCTATTCGAATAGCCGTGTCCTCGGTTATGGACTTCTTGGATGCTTACGTGGTACATAGACAACTTAAAGTGGATACTCTAAAATGCTCAAGATAAGTGTGAGTGCTATGGATGGCCTTCTCGTAGGAGAGACGGGGATGAATCCATAGTAGTGTATTGATGTGGTGATTAGTGGACTCGTGTGCGCCACCTCAAAAGAGTTACCAGCAGTCATAGTACAGGATAGCCACTGAGTCAAAGCTGGCTTGCTGCAACTAAACTCCACTTCACCTTCTTGATACAAATGCATGTATTATAGGATTTGATGTAAGTCTTGCTGAGTACCTTTGTACTCACGTTTGCTTTATTTATGTTTTTGCAGCTAGACTTCGGTCTTACTAGTTTACGTGGACTTCGACAAGTAGCTTGTACCTCAGCTACGATCTTGATCGGATGTTGTAGATAGTCAGGCTCTTCAGCCTTTTTCATTTGTAGTTGTCTGTACTCAGACATGTAATGCTTCCGCTTGTTGCTTGTATGCTCTGAATGATGGGTCATGTGACCCCTGTTTGTATTTAATGCTATGTGGTTCTTCTGAGCCTTTATCTATATGAGTTTGCGTTATGTTGTGATGCCATGTTGTACCTCACATACTTGCATGTTATGCGTACGTGTGACGTGTATTGCTATGTGTGGGATCCGACAATCTAGTTGTTTGTCCTTGGCAGCCTCTCTTATGGGTAAATGTAGTCTAGTGCTTCCTTGAGCCATAGTAGTCCGCTACAGCCCGGTTCACCGGAGTCCTGCTAGCCCAGCACTACTGTTCAGGACACTTGACTGGCCGGCATGTGTTTCACTTCATTCCTGTGTCTGTCCCTTCGGGGAAATGTCACGCGGTGACATCCGGAGTCCTGCCTAGCCTGCTACAGCCCGGGTTACCGGAGTCCTGTTAGCCCAGTGCTACAGCTCGGATTCACACGCTGCTGACCGACATGCTCGAAGTTGATTCATGTATGCCTGTCCCCATGGGTTAGTGCCGCTTAGGGTTCACGACTAGCCATGTCGGCCCGGGTTCTCTGTCATATGGATGCTGGCGACACTATCATATACGTGAGCCAAAAGGCGCAAACGGTCCCGGGCCATGGTAAGGCGACACCCGTGGGAATACCGTGCGTGAGGCCGCAAAGTGATATGAGGTGTTACATGCTAGATCGGTGTGACTTAGAATCAGGGTCCCGACAGCTTTGGTATCAGAGCCTGACTGCCTGTAGGATTTCCGAGCCAACCTGGTTGAAGTTGAGTCTAGAAATTCTTTAGTTATGTAGGGGAATTGATTGTGGAAGGGAACATAAGGCTCTTTTTACTCCTTATACCTCATGCCTTCTGATCTGAGTCATCCTATCTTTCCTACGGGGTTAAGGAACTAGGCTCTCTCTTCCGTCTATCAAGATCACGTGTTACTACTCCATAGTCTCTAAAGTTTGGTTGGTCTGAGTCATATCCCAGTTTGAGTACCTCCGGTGTAACCTATTTAACAATATCTCAGAACCTTGAGTGATGATGTTGAGTATGGTGCTACTCCATCTTTTGCAGAATGTCTCATTTCGAGCATTTTACTGTCGTTATGCTGCCGGAATTGTCCTAGGAGTTCAAGAGATAGTATTTTCCTCGTACTATATTCTACATCCTTATGATGATGCTGAATCCATCCTTGTTTCCTTGGTTGGTTCTTCAGGATGTTGCCGGTTAACCGAAGTTCTGTTGCTCGTATCCGGAACCACGGAGATGGTAGGGATGAGGATCCTCCCGACCAGTCTTCGTTGGCAGCGTTCATGTTAGAGGTTGAGAAGAACAAGCGAGAGTCCAACCGCTTGTTAGCACGTATTGAGGAGAACACCTCCCATCAGCACCAAGAGTTTGTGGTCATCCATGACTTCATCGGTCTGAAACCACCTACCTTCCATCATTCCATTGAACCACTCGATGCAGATGACTGGCTACGTAGTATCACACACAAGCTGCGTTCTGTGAACGTAGCTGAAGGTGACAAGGTCACCTATGCTGCTTATCACCTGGAAGGTCCTGCTAGTATTTGGTGGCAGAACTATGAGGCTATGCTTCCAGCTGGCCAGAAAACCACCTGGAGAGATTTCACTGAGGCTTTTCGCGAGCATCACATTCCTGAAGCTCCCATCGATCGCAAGAGAGAAGAGTTCTGTAGTTTCACCCAGGGTAAGATGGCTGTTGATGCTTACAGTAGAGAGTTTGAGAACCTCGCCCGCTATGCTACAGAAGAAGTGTCCACGGACGCCAAGAAGCAGGCTAGGTTCCGGAAGGGTCTCAACCCCAAGTTGCATCGTGATCTCCACTTGCATCATTGCAATACATTCCAGGCTCTTGTGAACAAGGCCATTAACGCAGAAACAGCTCAACTCACTTACGAGGAGTCTCGTAAGCACACCCGAGATTTGGGTTCTTCTTCCGATTCTACTTCGCAGAAGTGCCGGATTTGGGTTCCGAACTCCGCTCTTCCACCCGGATATTCACCGAGGCCATCTTATGTGGAGCCTCACCCAGTTCAGTTACATACTCCACCCAGGCCTATTGGTAGACCGCTTGTCAATGCGGGTCCACGTCCTACTTCAGGGACTTGTTTCACATGCGGAGAGCCAGGACACTATGCACGTGACTGCTCTCAAACCAACTATGCTCCACCCCAGCCTGAGAAGTCTGTTGGCCGTGGTAAGCCATCACGCAATATGATTAGTGTCAAGTCATCTCCCACTGAACGTGGATGTGTGCATCACATCTCAGCTAAAGACACTCATGATGATCCGGATGTCGTTCTTGGTACACTCCTTGTCAACTGTCATCCAGCTTCGGTTCTGTTTGATACCGGAGCATCTCATTCCTTCATTTCCGAAAGTTATGCCAGCTTGCACAACATATCCTTCTGTGATATGCCCTCTCCACTAGTAATTCAAACTCCTGGATCCAAATGGCAAACTTCTAGTGTAAGCCATGGTAATGAAATCCTTGTTGACAGACTTGTATTCCTTGCGTCACTTATAGCCCTCAAGTCTATGGATATTAACATCATCTTGGGTATGGACTGGATGAAAGCTCATTATGCCAAGATTGATTGTTACACTAGGTCTGTTCAGCTTACACACCCATCTGGCAAGATAGTCACTGTCTCCACCAGAGTGGCAAAGCGTCAGCTCTATTCTCTTAATGCCAACCCTCTTCCTGACCTTGAAGATATCCCGGTAGTCCGTGACTTTCCGGATGTTTTTCCAGAGGAACTGCCAGGTATTCCACCTGACAGAGATGTAGAATTTGTCATAGATCTTATCCCAGGAACCGCTCCAATCTCTAGGAGACCTTACAAGATGGCACCCTTAGAACTAGCTGAGCTTAAGAAACAACTCGATGAATCCTTGCAAAAGGGTTTCATCTGTCCTAGTTCTTCTCCCTGGGCTTGCCCCGTTCTCTTCGTCAAGAAGAAGGATGGTACGGACCGGATGGTTGTAGATTATCGTCCCGTTAATTTGGTCACGATAAAGAACAAGTATCCGCTCCCCAGGATCAACGACCTGTATGATCAGCTCGCTAGATCCTCAGTCTTTTCCAAGATGGATTTGAGGTTAGGCTACCACCAAATCAAGATCAGAAATGGGGACATTCCTAAGACGGCTTTTGTCACTCGTTATGGTCAGTACGAGTACACCGTCATGTCGTTTGGTCTAACCAACGCTCCAGCTACTTTCTCCCGCTTGATGAACTCGATCTTCATGGAGTACTTAGATAAGTTCGTTGTGGTTTATCTCGATGATATCCTTATTTAATCAAAGAACAAGGAAGATCATGCCGAACATCTTAGACTTGTGCTAGAAAAACTCAGAGAGCACCGCCTTTATGCCAAGTTCTCCAAGTGCGAATTTTGGTTGCCAGAAGTGACCTATCTCGGCCACGTAATCTCTGGTAAGGGCATTACTGTCAATCCCAAAAGATTTCAGGCCGTTCTTGATTGGACTCCGCCTGAAACAGTTAAGCAAGTTAGGAGTTTCCTTGGTCTAGCCATTTATTGTCGCCGCTTCGTTGAGAACTTCTCCAAAGTGGCCAAACCTCTCACGAAACTTCTCAAGAAAGATAAAAAGTTTGAGTGGTCCCCACAGTGTGAGCACAGTTTTCAGGAACTGAAAAGACGCCTGACTTCTGCTCCCATACTTGCGCCACCGGATTTCACTAAGGACTTTGTTATCTATTGTGATGCCTCACGACAGGGACTAGGTTGCATTCTTATGCAAGATCGCCATGTGATTGCCTATGCATCTCGACAGTTGCATCCACATGAGGAGAATTATCCTACACATGATCTAGAGCTTGCAGCCGTAGTCTATGCACTTAAAACATGGAGACATTACCTTCTTGGTAAACGTTGCGAGATTTACACCGATCACCAGAGTCTCAAATATATCTTCACCCAACCAGATTTGAACCTTAGGCAAAGACGTTGGCTGGAGTTGATCTCAGATTACGACTTAGGGATTACCTACACCCCAGGCAAGGGGAATGTCATGGCTGATGCGCTAAGTCGTAAGTCCTATTGCAACAATCTCATGTTGCAGCAGGGCCAACCACTTCTCCATGAGGAATTATGTAAGCTTAACCTCCACCTTGCTCCTCACGGATTCCTTTCTACCTTGGTGGCGAAACCTATTCTTGTGGATCAAATCATCTCTGCTCAGAAGCAGGATACGGGAATTTCCCGGATCAAGAGAAACATTAACAAAGGAGTTGGTGGTAGTTTCTCTATAGATGATCGTGGTGTTGTTTTCTTTGAGAGTCGCTTGGTGGTTCCAAAGAATCAACATCTTCGACAATTAATCCTTAAGGAGGCGCATGAATCTCCTCTCACGATTCATCCCGGTAGTACTAAGATGTATCAGGACCTACGCCAGAGGTTCTGGTGGACTAGGATGAAGAGAGAAATTGCTCAGTTTATTGCTAACTGTGATGTCTGTCGTCGCGTGAAGGCAGAGCATCAGAGACCTGCTGGCACCCTTCAACCTTTAGCTATTCCTGAGTGGAAATGGGATAAAGTTGGTATGGACTTCATCACCGGCTTTCCCAAGACCAAGAAAGGGAATAATGCTATCTTCGTAGTCATTGATCGTCTTTCCAAAGTGGCTCACTTCCTACCTGTTCGAGAGAGTATCACTGCTAGTTAGCTCGCTGACTTATATATTTCTCGAATAGTATCACTTCATGGTGTTCCACTAGAGATCAATTCAGACCGTGGTAGTCTTTTCACTTCTCATTTCTGGGAGAGTTTCCAAACTGCCATGGGCACCCATCTTTCCTTCAGTACCGCTTTCCACCCTCAATCAAGTGGTCAGGTGGAAAGGGTCAACCAGATTCTTGAAGACATGCTTAGAGCTTGTGTTATCTCATTCGGTATGGATTGGGAGAAGTGTCTTCCCTTCGCCGAGTTTGCTTATAACAATAGCTACCAATCCAGCCTCAAGAAAGCTCCTTTTGAGGTTCTGTATGGACGAAGATGTCGAACACCTTTGAACTGGTCAGAAACCGGTGAAAGACAATTCTTTGGACCGGATATGATCCAGGAGGCAGAAGAGCAAGTTCGCATCATTCGTGAGAATTTGAAAACAGCCCAATCTCGTCAAAAGAGCCAGTATGACCGTAGTCATAAGGAAGTGGCTTATGAAGTTGGCGACAAAGCTTACCTTCGGGTTACCCCTTTGAAGGGTACCCATCGATTCGGTATCAAGGGCAAGTTGGCTCCTCGTTACATTGGTCCTTTTCGCATTCTCGCTAAACGAGGAGAGGTTGCCTACCAGTTGGAACTACCACCACATCTTTCTCGAGTTCATGATGTGTTCCACGTCTCTCAACTCAGGCGTTGCTTCTCGGATCCCATCCGCGGAGTGGACCACGAAACGCTTGATCTCCAAGATAACCTCACTTATCGAGAGTACCCTGTTTGCATCCTTGATCAAGCAGAGCGTGTCACCCGACGTCATAACATCAAGTTTCTCAAGGTTCAGCGGTCTCATCATTCCGAGAGAGAAGCTACTTGGGAGCGTGAAGATCGTCTTCGACTTGAGTACCCCACTTTCTTTCCGCTGACTCCTGAATCTCGGGACGAGATTTCTTCGAGTGGGGGCGAGTTGTCACATCCCTAGTTCTGGTATGACCTAGACCAGCTAGCCATTTGTGCATCATGTTTAAATTCCATTTAAATTTGAAATGGGGATTTGTGAAAACCTCAGAATCATTTCTGGAAATGACCCAGATAAAAAAAATTCTCCAAAAAGGTCCAAGAATATGTTCATGATGCTCTCTAAAAATATTGGACAGAGATAAAAATCAAACCAATATCTTTAGGAGCTCATAAGTATTTATTTGGGGCATTTGGAATTAATCCAGTAATTATTTGCATTGGATAAATATTTTATTATATATAAAATATTGTCCAATAATTCTGAATTGCGGTGAGGGGCTTTGGAGTGGTCCAACCAGTCCCTACTAAAATTTACAGAATAAAATAAAATGATTTAGTATTTTTATTAAATCAAAACAAATGTCAGAAAAATAGAAAAGAAAACAGGAAAAGGAAAAGGCTTACCTGGCCTTACCTGGCGGCCCAGCTGGCCAGCCCACCTGGCGGCCCAGCCCACCAGGGGCAGCCCCGTCTTCTACCTCTTGCCAGTAGGCAGAGGAGAAGCCGGGCACGACGCACGCCGTGGCCACGTCTTCCGCCACCTCCTGCTTCTCCCTCTCATCGCCTGGATCACCCGCGCGTCGCCACGCGCCGACCCGTTTCCCCCTCACTCTCCCGTGCCCATTCTCTCCTCTCGCTCGCTCTCTCTCACCGCACCCGAATGCTGCCGTCACCGCAGTTCGCCATAGTCGCAGCCACCGCCCCGGCCTCACCCCACCGACGTGCCCACAAGCTCCGCGCCACCTTCCTTGTCCTCTCCGTCAAGCCAGGCAACTCCGGGCGCCCCGTAGCGTCGTCACCGCCGTCGTCTTCTTCGTCAGCCACCCGAGATCGCCGGCGACGTTCCGGCTACACCGAGCCTTCCCCGAGCTCGCCGACCCCGCCGTTGGATCCGCTGTGAGCCCCGCCATCGAACCCCCCTCTTCCCTACCTCTCTGGTGCCCTCTAGCCCATCTGCCGCTCGAGCCGAGCTCCGGCCGCCGTCGCGAGCTTCGCTCCGGCGAGCTCTGACCACCCCACGGTCTCCCGCGTGTCCCACTGGATGCGCGCGAGCCTGGGCTTCGCGTAGGTGGTCTCCGCCGCCCGAATGGTCGCCGGTGCGACGAATCCGAGGCCCTCCGTCGCGTCTGGCTCGCCGGCGTCAAGCCGTCGGCGGGTTTTGACCCCGCTGACCAGGAGGTTTGACCTCCCATGGGTCGCTGACATGTGGGGCCCGGCCCTATTAATTTTTAGTTAGGATTAGTTTAACAACTAATTTAACCCTGTTAACTAATTAGGTCACTGACGCATGGGCCCAACCCCATTAACTAAGCCAGTTTAGGTTTAATTTAATTAGGATTAGCCACAGACACTGACGTGTGGACCCCACACGTCAGGTTTGACCTGGTCAGCCACCGTTGACCTGCTGACGCAGGCATGACGCAATGCTGACGCAGTTATTCTTTTCTGGAATTATTTTTAAACAGGAAATTCCAGAAAATGTTCAAAACTTCAAAAATTCATAGAAATTCAACCGTAGCTCAGATTGAAATAATTTATATATGAAAAATGATCAGAAAAATTCAATCTATCCATCTGTACCATTTTCATGCATGACAAACCCACCTATACATGTTGTATATATGAAAACACACTTATGGCATATTTAAGGGCTTATTTTGGAGTTGCATTTGAACCCTTGGTTCAAATGGACCTCAACTAGATAAATGCTAGATGCATTAACTCAAACAACATCACATATTCATGCCATGATCATGCATCATATTGTTGCATATACTTGTGTTTGATTTTCGACACCGTTCCTTCTCGATAGGTCCTGCTCCGGAAAGTGTTCGGGAGCACCTATCAGTGGAGCAGTGCCCCCCTATTGATCTACCAGGCAAGCAACCCCCCCTTGTTCATTCCGATACAATCCTACTCCCTCGCTCCTGCTCTCAGTTATTGCATTAGGACAACAACGATTCAACTGCTACTTTATGCTGCGGTAGTTGAACCCATTCCTCTGCATGACCTGTCATTGCCACAGTAAATAGTTAAAACCCACTAGCATGTGTAGGAGTTGATTGAGCCATGTTGTGTTCTTGCCATGCCATGCCTGCTATTGCTTAGAGTTGTGTCAGGTATGATTCATCGGGAATGAATTGGAATGTTATGATATGTTCTGGTAATGAGAGTTAAGTGTCTGAACACGTTTTGGTAAAGGTAGCGGTGAGAGGCCATGTAGGAGTACATGGTGGGTTGTCTCATTGGGACCGTCCTTAAGAACTTAGTTCTGTGTAAGTTGTCCAATGACTAGCTACTACCACACATTGGGCTCCGGGCGCTCCAAGCTCTCTCGGCTTATTAACCGCCTTGATCTCTGTCCAGGAGTTGCAAATAGTTTCTGGTGTTTGTAGGTAGTGCTATTTTTCTACCGATTGGCACCCGGCAGGGTGGGCTCGGGACAGACTAGGCACATGTGGCACGGTGTACCAAGTGGCACCCGGATGGTGGGCTTGGGAACCCTGCTCACATCGTTTGGGGCCGTGAGCGACACCCCGGACGGATCTCCTTGCGGATGGAACCCAAATAGGTGATAAACCTGGACTAGAGTCTTGCGTGGTTAGTTAGGTCGTGGCCGACACCCTCGCCAGGCTTCCGCTTGAAGGTTGCCGAGATACATGACGGGTATATGGTGATAAGTGGTGAGAGCGTGTGTGATGAAGTACACCCCTGCAGGGTTATCATGATCTATTCGAATAGCCGTGTCCTCGGTTATGGACTTCTTGGATGCTTACATGGTACATAGACAACTTAAAGTGGATACTCTAAAATGCTCAAGATAAGTGTGAGTGCTATGGATGGCCTTCTCGTAGGAGAGACGGGGATGAATCCATAGTAGTGTATTGATGTGGTGATTAGTGGACTCGTGTGCGCCACCTCAAAAGAGTTACCAGCAGTCGTAGTACAGGATAGACACTGAGTCAAAGCTGGCTTGCTGCAACTAAACTCCACTTCACCTTCTTGATACAAATGCATGTATTATAGGATTTGATGTAAGTCTTGCTGAGTACCTTTGTACTCACGTTTGCTTTATTTATGTTTTTGCAGCTAGACTTCGGTCTTACTAGTTTACGTGGACTTCGACAAGTAGCTTGTACCTCAGCTACGATCTTGATCGGATGTTGTAGATAGTCAGGCTCTTCAGCCTTTTTCATTTGTAGTTGTCTGTACTCAGACATGTAATGCTTCCGCTTGTTGCTTGTATGCTCTGAATGATGGGTCATGTGACCCCTGTTTGTATTTAATGCTATGTGGTTCTTCTGAGCCTTTATCTATATGAGTTTGCGTTATGTTGTGATGCCATGTTGTACCTCACATACTTGCATGTTATGCGTACGTGTGACGTGTATTGCTATGTGTGGGATCCGACAATCTAGTTGTTTGTCCTTGGCAGCCTCTCTTATGGGGAAATGTAGTCTAGTGCTTCCTTGAGCCATAGTAGTCCGCTACAGCCCGGTTCACCGGAGTCCTGCTAGCCCAGCACTACTGTTCAGGACACTTGACTGGCCGGCATGTGTTTCACTTCGTTCCTGTGTCTGTCCCTTCGGGGAAATGTCACGCGGTGACATCCGGAGTCCTGCCTAGCCTGCTATAGCCCGGGTTACCGGAGTCCTGTTAGCCTAGTGCTACAGCCCAGATTCACACGCTGCTGACCGACATGCTCGAAGTTGATTCATGTATGCCTGTCCCCATGGGTTAGTGCCGCTTAGGGTTCATGACTAGCAAGGTTTACACAAAGAGGGAGAATACCGGCAGCTAGAATTCTGGACCTAAAAGAGCTATGTCAGAGATACCTATTCTACACATCTCCAAATGAGCTGAAATTTCACGGAGAATTATTTTGGAATATATAAAAAATATTGGAAAAATAAAGGCCAGAGGGGAGCTACCCAGGTGCCCACTAGGCACCAGGGCGCGCCACCCCCTCCAGGCGCGCCCTGGTAAGTAGTGGGCCCCCTATCCCACCTCAGGTACCTATCTTCTGGTACATAAGGTCTTTTGACATAGAAAAAATAAGGAGAGGACTTTCGGGATGGAGCGCCGCCATCTCGAGGCGGAACTTGGGCAGGAGCACTTTTGCTCTCTGGCAGAGCGATTCCGCCGGGGATACTTCCCTCCGGGAGGGGGAAATCAAGCCATCATCATCAACAACAACACTCCCACCTTGGGACGATTAATCTTCACCAACACCATCTCATCTCAAAACCCTATTTCATCTCTTGTGTTCAATCTTGTGCCAAAACCTTAGATTGGTAGTTGTGGGTGACTAGTAGTGTTGATTACATCTTGTAGTTGATGCTAGTTGGTTTATTTGATGGAAGATTATACGTTCAGATCCATTATGATATTTATTACTCCTGTGATCTTGGGCATGAATATTATTTGTGAGTAGTTAATTTTGTTCTTGAGGACATGGGAGAAGTCTCATCATAAGTAATCATGTGAATTTGGTATTCGTTCGATATTTTGATGATATGTATGTTGTGATTCCCTTAGTGGTGTTATGTGAACGTCGACTACATGACACTTCGCCATCTTCGGGCCTAAGGGAATGCATTATGGAGTAGTTATTATATGATGGGTTGCTAGAGTGATAGAAACTTAAACCCTAGTTTATGCGCTATTTCGTAAGGGGTTGATTTGGATCATATGTTTAATGATATGGTTAGTTTCTATCTTAATTCTTTTTTCGTAGTTGCGGATGCTTGCGAGAGGAGTTAGTCATAAGTGGGAGGCTTGTTCACGTAAGAACAGCACCCAAGCATCGGTCAACCCACATATCAAATTATCAAAGTAGCAAACGTGAATCAAACCAACATGATGAAAGTGACTAGATGAAATTCTCGTGTGCCCTCAAGAACGATTTGCTTACTATAAGAGATTGTTTGGCTTGTACTTTGCCACAAAAAGGATTGGGCTACCTTGCTGCACCTATTTTTACTATTGCCACTTGTTACTTGTTACAAGTTATCTTGCTATCAAACTACCTGTTACCGACAATTTCAGTGCTTGCAGAAATTACCTTGCTGAAAACCGCTTGTCATTTCCTTCCGCTCCTCGTTGGGTTTGACACTCTAACTTATCGAAAGGACTATGATTGATCCCCTATACTTGTGGGTCATCAAGACTCTTTTTTGGCGCCGTTTTCCGGGGAGTGAAGCGCTCTTGGTAAGTGGAAATTTGTAAGGAAAAATTTATATTACGTGCTGAAATTTACTGTTACTCGCTACTATGGAAAACAATCCTTTGAGGGGTTTGTTCAGGGTATCTTCACCCCTACCAGAACCACAAAGAGTTTTTCCTCAACCTACTGCACCTACTGAAAATATTGGTTATGAAATTCCTTCGGGTATGATAGAGAAACTGCTAGCTAACCCTAATGCAGGAGATGGAACGAAACATCCTGATATGCATTTGATATATGTGGACAAAATTTGTGGATTGTTTAAGCTTGCAGGTTTACCAAGAGATGAAGTTAAGAAGAAGGTTTTTCCTTTATCTTTGGGGGGAGCATTTACATGGTATATGATATGTGATGATACTAGAGCATGGGATTGGAATCGATTGAAATTGGAATTTCACCAAAAGTTTTATCCTATGCATATAGTGTTGGGGAACGTAGTAATTTCAAAAAAATTCCTACGCACACGCAAGATCATGGTGATGCACAACAACGAGAGGGGAGAGTGTTGTCCACGTACCCTCGTAGACCGAAAGCGGAAGCGTTAGCACAACGTGGTTGATGTAGTCGTACGTCTTCACGATCCGACCGATCAAGTACCGAACGTACGGCACCTCCGAGTTCAGCACATGTTCAGCCCGATGACGTCCCTCAAACTCCGATCTAGCTGAGTGTTGAGGGAGAGTTTCGTCAGCATGATGGCGTGGTGACGATGTTGATGTTCTACCGACGCAGGGCTTCGCCTAAGCACCGCTACAACAATATCGAGGTGGACTATGGTGGAGGGGGGCACCGCACACGGCTAAAAGATCAAACGATCAATTGTTGTGTCTATGGGGTGCCCCCCTGCCCCCGTATATAAAGGAGCAAGGGGGGTGTGGCCGGTCAGGGAGAGGGTGTGCCAGGAGGAGTCCTACTCCCACCGGGAGTAGGACTCCCCCCTTTCCTAGTTGGAATATGATTCGGGAGGGGGAAAGAGGAGGGAAAGAAGGAAGGGGGGGCACCGCCCCCTCTCCTTGTCCTATTCGGACTAGGGGGGAGGGGCGTGCGGCCCAGCCCTGGCCGCCTCTCCTCTTCTCCGTAAAGGCCCACTAAGGCCCATTTACCTCCCGGGGGGTTCCGGTAACCTCCCGGTACTCCGGTAAAATCCCGATTTCATCCGGAACACTTCCGATATCCAAACATAGGCTTCCAATATATCAGTCTTCATGTCTCGACCATTTCGAGACTCCTCGTCATGTCCGAGATCACATTCGGGACTCCGAACAACCTTCGGTACATCAAATCATATAAACTCATAATATAACCGTCATCGAAACTTTAAGCGTGCGGACCCTACGGGTTCGAGAACTATGTAGACATGACTGAGACACGTCTCCGGTCAATAACCAATAGCGGAACCTGGATGCTCATATTGGCTCCTACATATTCTATGAAGATCTTTATCGGTTAGACCGCATAACAACATACGTTGTTCCCTTTGTCATCGGTATGTTACTTGCCCGAGATTCGATCGTCGGTATCTCAATACCTAGTTCAATCTTCTTACCGGCAAGTCTCTTTACTTGTTCCGTGATACATCATCCCACAACTAACTCATTAGTTACAATGCTTGCAAGGCTTAAGTGATGTGCATTACCGAGAGGGCCCATAGATACCTCTCCGACAATCGGAGTGACAAATCCTAATCTCGAAATACGCCAACCCAACAAGTACCTCGGAGACACCTGTAGAGCACCTTTATAATCACCCAGTTACGTTGTGATGTTTGATAGCACACAAAGTGTTCCTCCGGTAAACGGAAGTTGCATAATCTCATAGTCATAGGAACATGTATAAGTTATCAAGAAAGCAATAGCTACAAACTAAACGATCAAGTGCTAAGCTAACAGAATGGGTTATGTCAATCACATCATTCTCCTAATGATGTGACCCCGTTAATCAAATGACAACTCATGTCTATGGTTAGGAAACATAACCATCTTTGATCAACGAGCTAGTCAAGTAGAGGCATACTAGTGACACTCATTTTGTCTATGTATTCACACATGTAATATGTTTCCGGTTAATATAGTTCTAGCATGAATAGTAAACATTTATCATGATATAAGGAAATAAATAATAACTTTATTATTGACTCTAGGGCATATTTCCTTCATATAGTTCATCGTGATCGAAATTTTATATATATAGCCCCGTGAAGGAGAAAGTATTGCTCTAGCTTGGGGGAGGCTTAAATCAATGTTATATTCATGCCCCAATCATGAGCTCTCAAGAGAAATTATTATACAGAATTTTTATGCTCGGCTTTCTCATAATGATCGACCCATCACCACTGTAGGATGCTGCTAACGCGACACTACGACCAGAGACCCTTCGACGAAACTGTGTGCGATGCAATAATCGCAAATGGTGGTGTAAAAACCATAAAAAAGGTGCAAAACATTTGCGATGACAGATGCATCAAACACAGTTCAAATTTTAGTTGTGTGTGCGATGCAGGGCATACGGTTCATTTCAATTAACTATTTTGCGAACCTGAACCTCAAGAATAGCGAAATACCAGTAGCAATCCAGGCTGAAATTATATACCCCAAAATGAATAAGTGAACAGCACCGCACACTCGTCCACCATACCTTCCTGCATGAAGGAAATATGCCCTAGAGGCAATAATAAAGTTGTTATTTATATTTCCTTATATCATGATAAATGTTTATTATTCATGCTAGAATTGTATTAACCGGAAACTTAGTATATGTGTGAATACATAGACAAACAGAGTGTCACTAGTATGCCTCTACTTGACTAGCTCGTTAATCAAAGATGGTTAAGTTTCCTAGCCATAGACATGAGTTGTCATTTGATGAACGGGATCACATCATTAGAGAATGATGTGATTGACTTGACCCATCCATTAGCTTAGCACTATGATCGTTTAGTTTATTGCTATTGCTTTCTGCATAACTTATACATGTTCCTATGACTATGAGATTATGCAACTCCCGAATACCGGAGGAACACTTAGTGTGCTATCAAACATCACAATGTAACTAGGTGATTATAAAGATGCTCCACAGGTGTCTCCGATGGTGTTTGTTGAGTTGGCATAGATCAAGATTAGGATTTGTCACTCCGATAGTCGGAGAGGTATCTCTGGGCCCTCTCGGTAATACACATCACTATAAGCCTTGCAAGCAATGTGACTAATAAGTAATTGCGGGATGTTGCAGTACGAAACGAGTAAAGAGACTTGTCGGTAACGAGATTGAAATAGGTATGATGATACCGACGATCGAATCTCGGGCAAGTAACATATTGATGACAAAGGGAACAACGCATGTTGTTATGCGGTTCGACCGATAAATATCTTCGTAGAATATGTAGGAGCCAATATGGGCATCCAGGTTCCGCTATTGGTTATTGACCAGAGAGATGTCTCAGTCATGTCTACATAGTTCTCAAATCCGTAGGGTCCGTGCTTAACGTTCGTTGACGATATATTATTATATGAGTTATGTATGTTGGTGACCGAATGTTGTTCGGAGTCCCGGATGAGATCACGGACATGAAGAGGAACCCCGGAATGGTCCGGATATAAAGATTGATATATGGGATAATAGTGTTTGGTCTCTGGAAGGGTTTCGGAATTCACCGGAAGGGGTTCCGGATGTTTCTCGAAATGTTTGGGTATGAGAACACTTTATTTGGGCCAAAGGGGATAGCCCACAAGGTTTTTGGAAAGCGCAAAAGGAAGTTTTGCAGAGTCTAGGGGCCAGACGCCAGGGTCCCTGGCACCTGGGTCCAGACGCCAGGAACCCTGGTGTCTGGTCCTGGAGTCCGAGAAGGACTCTTGCCTTTCGGGTGAAACCGACTTTGTGTTGGCTTTTACTCCAAGTTTCGACCCCAAGGCTCAACATATAAATAGAGGGGTAGGGATAGCACCCAAGACACATCAAGAAACACCAAGCCGTGTGGCGGCAACCCCGTCCCCTCTAGTTTATCCTCCGTCATAGTTTTCGTAGTGCTTAGGCGAAGCCCTGCGGAGATTGTTCTTCACCAACACCGTCACCATGCTGTCATGCTGCCGGACCTCATCTACTACTTGGCCCTCTTGCTAGATCAAGAAGGCGAGGACGTCATCGGGCTGAATGTGTGCTGAATGCGGAGGTGCCGTACGTTCGATACTTGATCGGGACGGATTTTGAAGGTGTACGACTACATCAACTGCGTTGATAAGCGCTTCCGCTTTCGGTCTACGGGGGTATGTAGACACACTCCCTCCTCTCATTGCTATGCATCTCCTAGATAGATCTTGCGTGATCGTAGGAATTTTTTTTGAAATGCTGCCTTCCCCATCAGTGGCATCCGAGCCGGGTCTATGCGTAGATGTTATATGCACGAGTAGAACACAAAGGAGTTGTGGGTGTGGGTATATACATATTGCTTTCCGCTAGTTGTTTCTTGATTCGGCGGTATTGTTGGATGAAGCGGCCCGGAGCGACATTACATGACCGCGTTCATGAGACTGGTTCTACCGACGTGCTTTGCACACAGGTGGCTGGTGGGTGTCAGTTTCTCCAACTTTAGTTGAATCGGATTCAATTAACAAGGTTCTTTATGAAGATAAAAAACAATCACTATACCGTGTTGTGGTTTTTGATGCGTAGGTAAGAACGGTTCTTGCTAAGCCCGTAGCAGCCACGTAAAACTTGCAACAACAAAGTAGAGGACGTCTAACTTGTTTTTGCAGGGCATGTTGTGATGTGATATGGTCTAGACGTGATTATATAAATTGTTGTATGAGATGATCATGTTTCGTAACACGGTTATCGGCAACTAGCAGGAGCCATATGGTTGTCGCTTTATTGTATGAAATGCAACCGCCATGCAATTGCTTTACTTTATCACTAAGCGGTAGCAATAGTCATGGAAGCAATAGTTGGCGAGACGACAACGATGCTACGATGGAGATCAAGGTGTCAAGACGGTGACGATGGTGATCATGACGGTGCTTTGGAGATGGTGATCAAAGGCACAAGATGATGATGGCCATATCATATCACTTATATTGATTGCATGTGATGTTTATCCTTTATGCATCTTATTTTTCTTAGTACGTCGATAGCATTATAAGATGATCTCTCACTAAATTTCAAGGTATAAGTGTTCTCCTTGAGTATGCACCGTTGCTACAGTTCGTCATGCCGAGACACCACGTGATGATCAGGTGTGATAAGCTCTACGTTCACATACAACAGGTGCAAGCCAGTTTTGCACAAGCAGAATACTCGGGTTAAACTTGACGAGCCTAGCATATGCAGATATGGCCTCGGAACACTAAAACCGAAAGGTCAAGCGTGAATCATATAGTAGATATGATCAACATAGTGATGTTCACCATTGAAAACTACTCCATCTTACGTGATGATCGGACATGGTTTAGTTGATATGGATCACATGATCACTTAGATGATTAGAGGGATGTCTATCTAAGTGGGAGTTCTTAAGTAATATGATTAATTGAACTTTAATTTATCATGAAATTAGTACCTGATAGTATTTTGCATGTCTATGTTGTTGTAGATAAATGGCCTGTGATGTTGTTCTGTTGAATTTTAATGCGTTCCTAGAGAAAGCTAAGTTGAAAGATGATGGTAGCAACTACACGGACCGGGTCCATCACTTGAGGATTATCCTCATTGCTGCACAGAAGAATTACGTCCTGGAAGCTCCGCTAGGTGCCAAACCCGCTCCAGGAGCAACTCCAGATGTTATGAACACCTGGCAGAGCAAAGCTGATGACTACTCGATAGTTCAGTGTGCCATGCTTTACGGCTTAGAACCGGGACTTCAACGACGTTTTGAACGTCATGGAGCATATGAGATGTTCCAGGAGTTGAAGTTAATATTTCAAGCAAATGCCCGGATTGAGAGATATGAAGTCTCCAATAAGTTCTACAGCTGCAAAATGGAGGAGAATAGTTCTATCAGTGAGCACATACTCAGAATGTCTGGGTACCACAATCACTTGACTCAGCTGGGAGTTAATCTTCCAGTTGATAGTGTCATTGACAGAGTTCTTCAATCACTGCCACCAAGCTACTAAAGCTTCATGATGAACTATAATATGCAAGGGATGGATTAGACAATTCCCGAGCTCTTCGCGATGCTAAAGGTTGCAGAGGTAGAAATCAAGAAAGAGCATCAAGTGTTGATGGTCAACAAGACCACCAGTTTCAAGAAGAAGGGCAAAGGGAAGAAGGGGAACTTCAAGAAGAACGGCAAGCAAGTTACTTGTTGGGGATATGACTACCAGGCATGACCCGCCCAGGAGGGGCCGGGTTAATTACAATGGAGGGTTACTTAAAAGAAGCCCGAAGAGTATACAAGGTGACAGTTTACGATAAGGCTTGTAGTAGGCCCAAGCCCAGAGGCGGCTTAAGGCCCGTAAGTGTAAACCGCCATGTATGAATAAGACTTGTAAAGTAAGGCATGTAAAAGATGTCACCGAGCCGGACATGTTCTATGAGCCGGCCGGGACTCTGTAGGCCACAGGGCGTCAACCTGTGTATATAAGGGGACGACCCGGCGGCGGCTTAGGAGAAGAAACATATCGAGGGCCAAGCTAGCGTGTTTTCGCTCCTTGTTCATCGAAACCTAGCAATACGACAACAACTGGACTAGGCTTTACCTTCCTCGTAAGGGGCCGAACCAGTATAAACCTCTCGTGTCCTTTGTCCCGATTAACCCCTTTAAGCTTCCTAGCTGTGATGGCTCCATGACTAAGTCCTTTCACTAGGACATCTGCCGTGACAATTTCACGACAGTTGGCGCCCACTGTGGGGCCAACGCACGGTGGATTTGAGCTCTTGAAGGGTAGCTTCGAAGGGCTCAAGGGATACGCTATGGGCCGGATGACCAAGAGTCGTCATGGCAAGCTCTACATCGACGATGCAGGCTGGGCCCCGACGCCGGCTCAATTGAGTATGTGTACCGGGTCCCCTTCGGCGGAATCCATGTCTTCATCGGCCAGATCGGCGAGCCGGGCCCTGAGTCGGACATCTGCACCGACCTCATCGAGACGGCTCAGTGCGCGAGATCCGCCCAGATTCATCCCGCCGTTTAGCGTGCCTTCGTGGGTTGCATCCATGGAGGGGAGTTTTCTGAAGGATCGGTGGACGGTGGTGAGATGGCTGTCTACTCCGACGGTGAGTCGTCCACAGGAGAGACGGATTCATTGTGTCAACTGCAAGATGGCAGGCTTGGGGGCTGTTCCGATGGCAGCAGTATTTCGGACCCCTTTGAGCCGCCGAACAAAGCGGGGGTCTTCGTGACTGGTACGCAGCCCGCTCAAAACTCTACGGCTGCGGCAGCAATAACCACCGGGTCGGCAGCGGCCGGGTCAGGAGACCCTGCGCTCTCGCCGGCTCAGGTGCTGATGGATCTCATGGATAGGATGACGGCCCTGTTGACCGCCGTGGTTGAACCGGCGGATAAGGCTCAGCATGATGCAGAGGTGGCACGACTACGTGAGGAGGTAGCACAAGCCAAGGAAAACTTGGCGGCGGAGGATGTCAGGATGGCAGCGGAGCGGACGGTTTTGGACGCCCGGGCTCAACAACTTCAATCAGAGGCTTTTCGGCTCACGATGGATCTGAATGCATCAAACGAGGTCATGAGGAGAAGGCACCAGAAGGCTCAATCACGACTGCCTCTGACTTACGATCCTAGGAACCTCTTCCACACACCCGGAGCTGGTCCCAGTAACCCGCCGGAGGCAAATCGGAATACAACACCCAGGGCTGGGGCGCCGGGTCAGCCACGGGCTATGGAACCCCCTCGTGTGAATACTTCTCCGCCTCGTTATGCACCAACGCCACCGGGTCATTTTCCTGGCCCTCTGGAGAATCTAACCGCTGCATCGGCACGTTTGGCGGCTCTCCCCATGGAAGATGACTCTCCGACGGCGATCGAAACGCGAAGGGTCAGAGAACTTCTTCAGACAGCCCTGGCACAACAGGAGTCATACTCTTATAGTCGGGACAGGATTCATTCAACCCCTCGCCCCAGCCGGAGCCCGAGCTACAGCAGGCATATGGATTCAGCGGCCATGTCAAGCAACGCCCAGCGCCGTGACCAGCCACACAGGCATGACCCGGCGTGTGATGGAGCTTTTAACTTGGTTGACCAGGATAGGATCTGCCAAGAGGCCGAGCGGGAGGTTCAATAGGCAGCTGAGCAGGCGGCTCATCAAGCTTTTCCGGTTTATCCGACGACCTCTGTTGAAGCAGGTGTGGGCACACGGACAGGAGGTGTCCCTTGCTTGGTGCCAGCTCTACGTAATGAGCGTTTGCCAAAGGATTTCAAGGGGCCTTGGAAGGTGCCTAATTACACAGCTGACTTACAACCCGGGGCATGGATTGAAAGTTATGAGATGGCCATGGAATTGCTGGAGGTCAGTGATGCAGCGATGGCCAAGTACTTCACCATGATGTTGGATGGAACAGCTCGCACTTGGTTGAAGGGGTTGCCACCCAATTCCATCGGCTCATGGGCCGAGTTAAAGGCCCGGTCTATTCAGAACTTCAAAGATACATGCAAGCAGCCCATGTCGATTGTGGACTTGACTAACTGCAAGCAATAGGAAGGTGAATCCACGACCCATTGGGTGCGCCGGGTGAAGGAAATAATACATTCATCTGATAAGATGGATGCCGGCTCCGCGATCTTAATGTTGGAGAAAAATTGCCGTTTTGAACCTCTGAAACAGAAGCTGGGGCGGCTCAAGCGTGATTGCAATTACATGGGCCAGCTGATGGCGGCTCTGGTCAAATACGCCGACTCTGATAGTACCAAAGATCCTGTGTCTGACGAAGAGAAGACAGGGAAGGGAAAGAAGAACGACAACGGCAAAGGTCACCAGCATAACCCGCCAAATCAAGGAGGTAATAATAAACGTAAGGCTGGCGGCAGTCTGGAGTTTGTGGCTAACACCAAAGCACATTACAACAATCAACGGTGTAAGGGGAGGCCACCTCCTCGGTCAGGCGGGTCAGGTCCCACCCTCGAGCAGTTGCTAAATGAACCCTATCCAAGACACGGCACCCGGGAGAAGCCGACCACCCATCTATGGAAAGACTATATGATCATGAAGGCTTCCGAGAATTCCAACATGTTCGACGGTAATCATGGACCTGGTAGCGGCTCAGGCGGTGGCGGCTTTCATGGCCCGGGCGGCAATTCAGGCGGTGGCGGTTTTCATGGCCAGGGCCCTCAAGGTAACCAAGGTGGTTATAATTAGCAATCTGGCCAAGGAGGTCAGCAGCAACACCAATCCGGGTTTCAGAGTAACCCAAAGTAGCTAAGTAGTGGGCAGTATCATGTGTTCACCACCAGCTTATGCAAAAGGGACCAGAAACTTCACAAGAGAGCAGTCAACGTTGTTGAGCCGGCGGTTCCTCGTTATTTGAGATGGTCTGAGCAACCTATTCTATGGAGTAGGGAGGATCACCCGCCCCGGGTTGACAATCCGGGTCACCTGGCTTTGGTGGTGGCGCCTCAGGTTGGTGGATATAAATTCACCAAAGTGCTCATGGACGGAGGCAGTAGCATCAACATCCTCTACTATGAGACATTCCGTCGCGTGGGGTTGACTGGCAAAAGTCTTAAGACGTCCAACACTGTTTTTCATGGAGTGGTGCCTGGTAAGTCGGCATATCCAGTGGGTAAGATTGAGCTGGAGGTAGCTTTTGGAGATGAACATGATTCCAGGGCTGAGAAATTAACCTTTGAGGTGGTTAAAATCAAGAGCCCATATCACGCCCTGTTTGGACGGCCGGTTTATGCAAAGTTCATGGCGCATCCATGTTATGTGTATCTGCAGCTCAAGGTGCCGGGTTATAAAGGTACTATCATAGTACATGGAAGCCGGAAAATAGCCTTGGAGTGTGAGGAAGGCGATGCTGCTTACGCAGAATCTGTCTGCGCGACGGAGGAGTTAAAATTCTACAAAGATAATTTTGACCCGGTAGACATGACATCTTTGAAGAAGCCAACTACGAAGCCAACAACGAAGTTTAAGTCAGCTGATGATACCAAGATGATTGATTTTTTGCCTGGCGACTCATCCAAAAAATTTATTATCAGTGCTAATTTGGATCCCAAATAGGAAGGCGCGTTCATCGGGTTCATCCGTGAGAATTGGGACATTTTTGCATGGAAGCGTTCTGACATGCTGGGTGTACCGAGAGAACTTGTTGAGCACACTCTCAATATTAATCCAAAGTTTAAGCCGGTCAGGCAGTTTCTTCGGCGGTTCAACGAGGAAAGGCGCAAGGTTATCGGTGAGGAGGTGGCCTGGCTCTTGGCCATCGGGTTTATTGTTGAAGTTTTTCACCTGAGTGGTTGGCTAACCCGGTGCTTGTGCTAAAAAAGAACGACACCTGGCGTATGTGTGTGGATTACACAGATTTAAACAAGGCTTGTCCGGCTAATCCTTTTGCTCACCCTCATATTGATCAAATCATTAATGTTACAGCGGGTTGTGAGCATTTGAGTTTTTTGGACGCTTATTCTGGCTATCATCAGATCTAGATGGCAGTTAAGGACCAGGAGAAGACGGCTTTCATTACACCGTTTGGAGCCTTCTGCTATGTGTCCATGCCTTTTGGGCTTAAGAGTGCCCAGGCGACTTATCAGCGGTGTGTACAGAATTGTCTTCATAATCAGATTGGGCGTAATGTTCATGCTTATGTGGAAGATATAGTGGTGAAATCTAGAGAGAAAGAAACCTTGGGAGATGATCTGAAGGAAACATTTGATAACCTCCGCGTTTACAAGATGATGCTCAACCCGGCCAAGTGCCTTTTTGGAGTACTAGTGCTACCTCTTGAGCACTGTGTTGGATTTCCTCGAAGAGGAAGGGATGATGCAGCAAAGTAGCGTAAGTATTTCCCTCAGTTTTGAGAACCAAGGTATCAATCCAGTAGGAGGTTGCGCGCGCGTCCCCTAGTACCTGCACAAAGCAAATAACTCCTCGCAACCAACGCGATAAGGGGTTGTCAATCCCTTCACGATCACTTACGAGAGTGAGATCTGATAGATATGATAAGATAATTTTTTTGGTATTTTTATGATAAAGATGCAAAGTAAAATAAAAGCAAAGGAAATTACTAAGTATTGGAAGATTAATACGATGAAGATAGACCCGGGGGCCATAGGTTTCACTAGTGGCTTCTCTCAAGAGCATAAGTATTCTACGGTGGGTGAACGAATTACTGTTGAGCAATTGACAGAATTGAGCATAGTTATGAGAATATCTAGGTATGATCATGTAAATAGGCATCACGTCCGAGACAAGTAGACCGACTCCTGCCTGCATCTACTACTATTACTCCACTCATCGACCGCTATCCAGCATGCATCTAGAGTATTAAGTTAATGAAAACAGAGTAACGCCTTAAGCAAGATGACATGATGTAGAGGGACAAATTCATGCAATATGATAAAAAAAACCCATCTTGTTATCCTCAATGGCAACAATACAATACATGCCTTGCTGCCCCTACTGTCACTGGGAAAGGACACCGCAAGATTGAACCCAAAGCTAAGCACTTCTCCCATTGCAAGACAGATCAATCTAGTAGGCCAAACCAAACTGATAATTCGGAGAGACTTGCAAAGATAACCAATCATACATAAAAGAATCCAGAGAAGATTCAAATATTGTTCATAGATAGACTTGATCATAAACCCAGAATTCATCGGTCTCAACAAACACACCGCAAAAAGAAGATTACATCGAATAGATCTCCACAAGAGAGGGGGAGAACATTGTATTGAGATCCAAAAAGAGAGAAGAAGCCATCTAGCTAATAACTATGGACCCGAAGGTCTGAGGTAAACTACTCACACTTCATCGGAGAGGCTATGGTGTTGATGTAGAAGCCCTCCGTGATGGATACCCCCTCCGGCGGAGCTCCGGAACAGGCCCTAAGATGGGATCTCGTGGATACAGGAAGTTACGGCGGTGGAATTAGGGTTTTGGCTCCGTATCTGATCGTTTGGGGGTACGTAGTATATATAGGAGAGAGGAGTACGTCGGTGGAGCAACAGGGGGCCACGAGGGTGGAGGGCGCGCCTGGGGGGTAGGTGCGCCCCCTACCTCGTGGCCTCCTCCTTTGTTTCTGGATGTGGGGTCCAAGTCTCCTGGATCATATTCGGTGAGAAAATCACGTCCTGGAAGGTTTCATTCCGTTTGGACTCCGTTTGATATTCCTTTTCTTCGAAACCCTAAAATAGGCAAAAAAACAGCAGTTCTGGGCTGGGCCTCCGGTTAATAGGTTAGTCCCAAAAATAATATAAAAGTGGATAATAAAGCCCAATAATGTCCAAAACAGTAGATAATATAGCATGGAGCAATCAAAAATTATAGATACGTTGGAGATGTATCAAGCATCCCCAAGCTCAATTCCTGCTCGTCCTCGAGTAGGTAAATGATAAAAACAGAATTTTTGATGTGGAATGCTACTTGGCATAATTTTAATGTAATTCTTCTTAATTGGGGTATGAATATTCAGATCCGAAAGATTCAAGATAAAAGTTCATATTGACATAAAAATAATAATACTTCAAGCATACCAACAAAGCAATCATGTCTTCTCAAAATAACATGGCCAAAGAAAGTTATCCCTACAAAATCATATAGTCTGGCTATGCTCTATCTTCACCACACAAAGTATTTAAATCATGCACAACCTCAATGACAAGCCAAGCAATTGTTTCATACTTTTGACATTCTGAAAACTTTTTCAATCTTCATGCAATACATGAGCATGAGCCATGGATATAGCACTATAGGTGGAATAGAATGGTGGTTGTGGAGAAGACAAAAAGGGAGAATATAGTCTCACATCAACTAGGCGTATCAACGGGCTATGGAGATGCCCATCAATAGATATCAATGTGAGTGAGTAGGGATTGCCATGCAACGGATGCACTAGAGCTATAAGTATATGAAAGCTCAACAAAATAAACTAAGTGGGTGTGCATCCAACTTGCTTGCTCACGAATACCTAGGGCAATTTGAGGAACCCCATCATTGGAATATACAAGCCAAGTTCTATAATGAAAAATTCCCACTAGTATATGAAAGTGACGAAATGAGAGACTCTCTACTATGAATATCATGGTGCTACTTTGAAGCACAAGTGTGGTAAAAGGATAGTAGCATTGTCCCTTCTCTCTTTTTCTCTCATTTTTTTCATTTGGGCCTTTTCTCTTTTTTATGGCCTCTTTTCTTTTTTTTCGTCCGGAGTCTCATCCTGAGTTGTGGGGGAATCATAGTCTCCATCATCCTTTCCTCACTGGGACAATGCTCTAATAATGATGATCATCACACTTTTATTTTCTTACAACTCAACAATTACAACTCGATACTTAGAACAAAATATGACTCTAGATGAATGCCTCCGGCGGTGTACCGGGATATGCAATGACTCATGAGTGACATGTATGAAAGAATTATGAATGGTGGCTTTGCCACAAATACGATATCAACTACATGATCATGCTAAGCTATATGACAATGATGGAGTGTGTCATGATAAACGGAACGGTGGAAAGTTGCATGGCAAAATATCTCGGAATGGCTATGGAAATGCCATAATAGGTAGGTATGGTGGCTGTTTGAGGAAGGTATATGGTGGGTGTATGATACCGGCGAAAGGTGTGCGGTATTAGAGAGGCTAGCAATGGTGGAAGGGTGAGAGTGCGTATAATCCATGGACTCAACATTAGTCATAAAGAACTCATATACTTATTGCAAAAATCTACAAGTTATCAAAGCAAAGTATTACGCGCATGCTCCTAGGGGGATAGATTGGTAGGAAAAGACCATCGCTCGTCCCCGACCGCCACTCATAAGGAAGACAATCAATAAATAAATAAATCATGCTCCGACTTCATCACATAACGGTTCGCCATACGCGCATGCTACGGGAATCACAAACTTTAACACAAGTATTTCTCAAATTCACAACTACTCAACTAGCACAACTTTAATATCACCATCTTCATATCTCAAAACAATTATCAAGCATGAAACTTCTCATAGTATTCAACACACTCATAAGAAAGTTTTATTATTATTGAATACCAAGCATTTTAGGATTATTTAAGAAAATTACCATGCTATTTAAGACTCTCAAAATAATCTAAGTGAAGCATGAGAGATCAATAGTTTCTATAAAACAAATCCACCACCGTGCTCTAAAAGATATAAGTGAAGTACTAGAGCAAAACTATATAACTCAAAAGATATAAGCGAAGCACATAGAGTATTCTAACAAATTCCAAATCATGTATGGCTCACTCAAAAGGTGTGTACAGAAAGGATGATTGTGGTAAACTAAAAAATAAATACTCAAATAATACAAGACGCTCCAAGCAAAACACATATCATGTGGTGAATAAAAATATAGCTCCAAGTAAAATTACCGATAGAAGTAGACGAAAGAGGGGATGCCTTCCGGGGCATCCCCAAGCTTTGGCTTTTAGATGTCCTTAGATTATCTTGGGGGTGACATGGTCATCCCCAAGCTTAGTCTCTTTCAACTCCTTGTTCCATAATCCATCAAATCTTTACCCAAAACTTGAAAACTTCACAACACAAAACTAAAGTAGAAAATCTGGTGAGCTCCGTTAGCGAAAGAAAACAAAAGACCACTTCAAGGTACTGTAATGAACTCATTCTTTATTTATGTTGGTGTTAAACCTACTGTATTCCAACTCCTCTATGGTTTATAAACTATTTTACTAGCCATATATTCATCAAAATAAGCAAACAACACACGAAAAACAGAATCTGTCAAAAACAGAACAGCCTGTAGTAATCTGTAGCTAGCGCAAGATCTGGAACCCCAAAAATTATAAAATAAATTTCTGGACGTGAGGAATTTATCTATTAATAATCTGCAAAAATAATTAACTAAATATCACTTTCCAAATAAAAATGGTAGCAGTTCTCGTGAGCGCTAAAGTTTCTGTTTTTTACAGCAAGATATGAAGACTTTCCCCAAGTCTTCCCAACGGTTCTACTTGGCACAAACACTAATTAAACACAAAAAACACAACCAAAACAGAGGCTAGGTCAATTATTTATTACTAAACAGGAGCAAAAAGCAAGGAATAAAAATAAAATTGGGTTGCCTCCCAACAAGCGTTATCGTTTAATGCCCCTACCTAAGCATAAAAAGCAAGGATAGATCTAGGTATTGCCATATTTGGTAGGCAATCCATATTCGGGAACGAAGTAATTTCAAAAAAATTCCTACGCACATGCAAGATCATGGTGATGCATAGCAACGAGAGGGAAGAGTGTTGTCTACGTACCCTCGTAGACCGTTCGCGGAAGCGTTATATCAACGCGGTTGATGTAGTCGTATGTCTTCACGTCCGACCGATCCATGTACCGAAAGCACGGCACCTCCGAGTTCTACACACGTTCGGCTTGGTGACGTCCTCGCCTTCTCAATCCAGCAAGAGGGGCGAAGTAGTAGATGAGTTCCGGCAGCACGACGGCGTGGTGACGGTGTTGGTGAAGAACAATCTCCGCAGGGCTTCGCCTAAGCACTACGAAAACTTTGACGGAGGATAAACTAGAGGGGACGGGGTTGCTGGCACACGGCTTGGTGTTTCTTGATGTGTCTTTGGTGCTAGCCCTACCCCTCTATTTATATGTTGAGCCCTGGGGTCGAAACTTGGAGTAAAAGCCTCCTCAAAGTCGGTTTCACCCGAAAGGCAAGAGTCCTTCTCGGACTCCAGGGCTAGACGCCAGGGTTCCCAGCGTCTACCCCCTAGACGCCAGGGTTCCTGGCATCTAGCCTCTGGTCTCCGCAAAACTTCCTTTTGCACAATCTAAAAGCCTCGTGGGCTTTCCCCTTTGGCCCAGATAAAGTGTTCTCGTGCCCAAACATTTCGAGAAACATCCGGAACCCCTTCCGGTGAATTCCGGAACCCTTCCGGAGATCAAACACTACTATCCACATATCAATCTTTACTTCCGGACCATTCCGGAGTTCCTCGTCATATCTGTGATCTCATCCAAAACTCCGAACAACATTCGGTTACCAACATACATAACTCATAGTACTATATCGTCAACGAACATTAAGCGTGCGGACCCTACAGGTTCGAGAACTATGTAGACATGACCGAGACACCTCTCTTGTCAATAACCAATAGCGGGACCTGGATGCCCATATTGGCTCCTACATATTCTACGAAGATCTTTATCGGTCAGACCGCATAACAACATACGTTGTTCCCTTTGTCATCGGTATGTTACTTGCCCGAGATTCGATCGTCGGTATCTCAATACCTAGTTCAATCTCGTTACCGGCAAGTCTCTTTACTCGTTCCGTAATAAATCATCCCGCAACTAACTCATTAGTTGCAATGCTTGCAAGGCTTATAGTGATGTGCATTACCGAGTGGGCCCAGAGATACCTCTCCGACAATCGGAGTGACAAATCCTAATCTCGAAATACGCCAACCCAACAAGTACCTTTGGAGACACCTGTAGAGCACCTTTATAATCACCCAGTTACGTTGTGACGTTTGGTGGCACACAAAGTGTTCCTTCGGTAAATGGGAGTTGCATAATCTCATAGTCATAGGAACATGTATAAGTCATGAAGAAAGCAATAGCAACAAAACTAAACGATCACGTGCTAAGCTAACGGAATGGGTCAACTCAATCACATCATTCTCCTAATGATGTGATCCCGTTAATCAAATGACAACTCATGTCTATGGTTAGGAAACTTAACCGTCTTTGATCAATGAGCTAGTCAAGTAGAGGCATACTAGTGACACTCTGTTTGTCTATGTATTCAGACATGTATTATGTTTCCGGTTAATACAATTCTAGCATGAATAATAAAAATTTATCATGAAATAAGGAAATAAATAATAACTTTATTATTGCCTTTAGGGCATATTTCCTTCAGTCTGCCACTTGCACTAGAGTCAATAATCTAGATCACATCGCCATGTGATTTAACATCAATAGTTCACATCACCATGTGATTAACACCCATAGTTCACATCGTCATGTGACCAACACCCAAAGGGTTTACTAGAGTCAATAATCTAGTTCACATCGCTATGTGATTAACACCCAAAGAGTACTAAGGTGTGATCATGTTTTGCTTGTGAGAGAAGTTTAGTCAACGGGTCTGCAACATTCAAATCCGTATGTATTTTGCAAATTTCTATGTCAACAATGCTCTGCACGGAGCTACTCTAGATAATTGCTCCCACTTTGAATATGTATCCAGATTGAGACTTAGAGTCATTTGGATCAGTGTCAAAACTTGCATCATCGTAACCCTTTACGACGAACCTTTTGTCACCTCCATAATCGAGAAACATATCCTTACTCCAGTAAGGATAATTTTGACCAATGTCCAGTGATCTACTCCTAGATCACTATTGCACTCCCTTGCCAAACTCAGGGCAGGGTATACAATAGGTCTGGTACATAGCATGGCATACTTTATAGAACCTATGGCTGAGGCATAGAGAATGACTTTCATTTTCTTTCTATCTTCTGCCGTGGTCGGGCTTTGAGTCTTACTCAATTTCACACCTTGTAACACAGGCAATAACTCTTTCTTTGACTATTCCATTTTGAACTATTCAAAATCTTGTCAAGGTATGTACTCATTGAAAAACTTATCAAGCGTCTTGATCTATCTCTATAGATCTTGATGCTCAATATGTAAGCAGCTTCACCGAGGTCTTTCTTTGAAAAACTCCTTTCAAACATTTCTTTATGCTTTGCAGAATAATTCTACATTATCTCCGATCAACAATATGTCATTCACATATAGTTATCAGAAATGTTGTAGTGCTCCCACTCACTTTCTTGTAAATACAGGCTTCACCGCAAGTCTGTATAAAACTATATGCTTTGATCAACTTATCAAAGCATATATTCCAACTCCAAGATGCTTGCACCAGTCCATAGATGGATCGCTGGAGCTTGCATATTTTGTTAGCACCTTTAGGATTGACAAAACTTTCTTGCTGCATCATATACAACTCTTCTTTAATAAATCCATTAAGGAATGTAGTTTTGTTTATCCATTTGCCAGATTTCATAAAATGTGGCAATTGCTAACATGATTCAGACAGACTTAAGCATAGATACGAGTGAGAAACTCTCATCATAGTCAACACCTTGAACTTGTCGAAAACCTTTTGCGACAATTCTAGCTTTGTAGGTAGTAACACCACTATCAGCGTCCGTCTTCCTCTTGAAGATCCATTTAATCTCAATGGCTCACCGATCAATGGGCAAGTTAATCAAAGTCTATACTTTGTTCTCATACATGGATCTCATCTCAGATTTCATGGCCTCAAGCCATTTCGCGGAATCTGGGCTCATCATCGCTTCCTCATAGTTCGTTGGTTCGTCATGGTCAAGTAACATGACTTTCAAAACAGGATTACCGTACCACTCTGGTGCGGATCTCACTCTGGTCTACCTACGAGGTTTCGGTAGTAACTTGATCCGAAGTTACATGATCTTCATCATTAGCTTCCTCACTAATTGGTGTAGTAGTCACAGGAACAGATTTCTGCGATGAACTACTTTCCAATAAGGGAGCAGGTACAGTTACCTCATCAAGTTCTACTTTCCTCCCACTCACTTCTTTCGAGAGAAACTCCTTCTCTAGAAAGACTCCGAATTTAGCAACAAAAGTCTTGCCTTCGGATCTGTGATAGAAGGTGTACCCAATAGTCTCCTTTGGGTATCCTATGAAGACACATTTCTCCGATTTGGGTTTGAGCTTATCAGGATGAAACCTTTTCATATAAGCATCGCAGTCCCAAACTTTAAGAAACGACAGCTTAGGTTTCTTGCCAAACCATAGTCCATACGGTGTCGTCTCAACGGATTTAGATGGTGCCCTATTTAACGGGAATGCAGTTGTCTCTAATGCATAACCCCAAAACGATAGTGGTAGATCGGTAAGAGACATCATAGATCGCACCATATCTAATAAAGTACGGTTATGACATTCGGACACACCATTACACTGTGGTGTTCCAGGTGGCGTGAGTAGTGAAACTATTTCACATTGTTTTAGCTGAAGGCCAAACTCGTAACTCAAATATTTTACTTCTACGATCATATCGTAGAAACTTTTATTTTTGTTACGATGATTCTCCACTTCACTCTGAAATTCTTTGAACTTTTCAAATGTTTCAGACTTGTGTTTCATCAAGTAGATATACTCATATCTGCTCAAATCATCTGTGAAGATCAGAAAATGATGATACCTGCCGCGAGCCTCAACATTCATCGGAGCACATACATCAGTATGTATGATTTCCAACAAATCTGTTGCTCGCTCCATTGTTCCGGAGAACAGAGTCTTAGTCATCTTGCCCATGAGGCATGGTTCGCAAGCATCAACTGATTCATAATCAAGTGATTCCAAAAGCCCATCAGCATGGTTTTTCTTCATGCGCTTTACACCAATATAACCTAAATGGCAGTGCCACAAATAAGTTGCACTATCATTATTAACTTTGCATCTTTTGGCTTCAATATTATGAAAATGTGTATCACCACGATCGAGATCCAACAAACCATTTTCATTTGGTGTATGACCATAGAAGGTTTTATTCATGTAAACAGAACAACAATTATTCTCTAACTTACATGAATAACCGTATTGCAATAAACATGATCCAATCATATTCATGCTCAACGCAAACACTAAATAACATTTATTTTATGTTTAACACTAATCCCGAAAGTATAGGGAGTGTGCGATAATGATCATATCAATCTTGGAACCATTTCCGATACACATCGTCACTTCACCCTTAACTAGTCTCTGTTCATTCTGCAATTCCTGTTTCGAGTTACTATTCTGTGACGCCCGGTTAATCAAGCTACAGTAACCCTCTGGTAATGATGCCACGTCACCACGATTACTGTTGATAATCTCGTGTTAGTTCAGATCCGAGCCAAATTCAAATTTCAATTGAAGTCAAACATTAAAAGTTTCCAATAGTCAAATCAAAAATGTTCAAATTGTTGCAACTAAATCATAATCAATTATGGTGGAGGAACCACACTTTTATGAAATGATTAAATACTCTAAAGTGAATAAAACCATAGCAAAATAATTATTCAAATGATTTTAAATAATAAACAAATGTTAAACTAGTTTAATTGACCACCAAACTTTTTATGGTAGAGGGATGTTCTGAAACCTTATTTTAGGAGCTATGGTCATGTTTTATAAAAAAACTAAAATAAAGTATGACTAAACTAGAACAGGAAAGAATAAATAAAAAGAAAAGACAAAAGGTAAAACAAAAAAAATAAAAGAGAGGGAGAGAACCCCCTGGCCATCTAGGCCTCGGCCCAGGAAGCCGACGGGCCGCCAGGCCAGCCCACCCCGCCCCTGCCTTATCCCCCCACCCCCAGGCAAACCCTAACCCACCCGATCCCCACTCCCCCCCCCACTCGCCCCACCCCGCTCGCCCCCCCCTCGCTCCCTCCCCCGATCTGGATCGGGGCGAACCCCCCGATCACAGGGGCCCGACCCCGTCGCCCCGGATCCCGTCGGCCGGAACGCCGCCTCGCCGCCCGCCTCCTGCCTCCCGCCCCGTCGCCCGCCCTCCGACTCCTCCCGCACAGCGCCCCCCCTCGACACGAGCTGGATCGGGGGCTGGACCCCGCGCCACCCCGAGCCCCGACGACCGCGCCCCATCCGCTGCCGCTCGAGGGCCTCCTCGACTCGCCGGACCGCTCCGCCATCGCCGGAGCCCTACCCCGCCGGACCGCATCCCCTGCGCCGCGTCGTCTCCGCCCGCCTCCTCGCCCCCCTGTTGCCCCTGACCCTACGGATCCACGGTGAGGCCCCCGGCCTCTCTTCCTCCCGGCTCCTCGCGTCGTCCCGCAGCCGTGCACGAGCACCACCGCGTCGGCCACGCCGTCGCCCGCGTCCCTGGCCGCCCGACTGCGCGCCAGGCCAAGCCCCCTCCTCCCCGCGCACGCCTCGCGCCCTGCGCGTGCGGCAGCCCAGGCCCGGCTCGCCGTGCCGCCCCTGCCCTTGCTGTCCGCCACCGCCGACGCTGGCCCCCCTGACCTCGCCTCCAGTCGCCCCCGCGCTCTCCTGGCCTCGCCCGTGCCTCGCCGCGCGAGCACGCGCTTGGCCGCCCGCGACCCCCCTGGTGCTGCGTCCCCGCCCGGTGCCGCGCCGGACCTGGCTGCCCCTGGGTGTGCGCCCGTTCGGGCTGGGCGCCAGCGCCCGCACGCCCGCGCGCCCGTTATGCCCCCTGGGTCACTGACCGGGTGGCCCCACGGCCCAGAACGTTTTATAAAAAAAGGAATTAAAATTAATAATAATAAAAATAATTAATTAATTAATTAAGGAATTAATTAAGTTAATTAATCATAATTAGATTAATCAAATTAACTAATTAGTCTAATTAAACTGTGATTAGTTTAGCTAAAACCTGATTAGCCTAAACAGGGTATGACAGGTGGGCCCCACTGGACCCACACATCAGGTTGACCAAGTCAACCCTGTTGACTGCTGACGTCAGCATGACATCATGCTGACGTCATAAATTCATTTTTCGAATTAAATAATTAATTAATTAAATTCCAGAAATTAATAAAATCTTTAGAAAATCATATCTTTTAATCCGTAACTCGGATTAAAATATTCTCAACATGAAAGTTGCTCAGAACGACGAGACGAATTCGGATACGCAGTCCGTTCGTCCGCCACGCATCCCTAACCTATCAAACTCGCAACTTTCCCCCTCCGGTTCACCGGTCCGAAAACGCGAAACACCGGGGATACTTTCCCGGATGTTATCCCCCTTCACCGGTATCACCTACTACCGCGTTAGGGCACCTCTAACGCCGTAACTTTTCATGTCATGCATCACTATGCATATGCTTGCATTATATTTATTGTTTCTTCCCCCTCTTCTCTCTCTAGACACCGAGACCGACGCCGCTGCTACCCCGTACGACTACGGTGTTGACGACCCCTCTCTCTTGCCAGAGCAACCAGGCAAGCCCCCCCTTTGATCACCAGATATCGCCTACTCTTCTCTATACTGCTTGCATTAGAGTAGTGTAGCATGTTACTGTTTCCCGTTAATCCTATACTGATGCATAGCCTGTCCTTGCTACTACTGTTGTTACCTTTACCTGCAATCCTAATGCTTAGTATAGGATGCTAGTATTTTCATCAGTGGCCCTACATCCTTGTCCGTCTGCCATGCTATACTATCGGGCCGTGATCACTCGGGAGTTGATCACGGGTACATACTATATGCTTTATACATGATACATGTGGTGACTAAAGACGGGTCGGCTTGTGGAGCACCCGCGAGTGATTCACGGATTGGGGGCTGAAAGGACCTTTGTCCCAACGGCCCTCTGTGTGGATCTTTGAGGCGGAGCGACAGGGCAGGTTCCGACCACCTAGGAGAGAGGTGGGCCTGGCCCTGGTCGGCGTTCGCGGTTACTTAACACGCTTAACGAGATCTGGGTATTTGATCTGAGTCTGGCCATTTGGTCTATACGCACTAACCATCTACGCGGGAGTAGTTATGGGTATCCCGGCGTCGTGGTATCAGCCGAAGCCTTCTTGACGTCAGCGACGGAGCGGCGCGCGCTGGATTGGACTGGAACGCCACTAGGCTAGGTCTGCTTCCGGCCGCCCACGCAACGTGCAGGTGTGCTAAGGGCGATGGGCCCAGACCCCTGGGCGCTTAGGTTTAGACCGGCGTGCTGACCTCTCTGTTGGTCTAGGTGGGGCTGCGACGTGTTGATCTTCCGAGGCCGGGCATGACCCAGGAAAGTGTGTCCGGCCAAATGGGATCGAGCATGTTGGGGTATGTGGTGCACCCCTGCAAGGAAGTTAATCTATTCGAATAGCCGTGATCTTCGGTAACAGGACGATTTGGAGTTGTACCTTGACCTTATGACAACTAGAACCGGATACTTAATAAAACACACCCTTCCAAGTGCCAGATACAACCGGTGGTCGCTCTCTCACAGGGCGACGAGGGGAGGATCATCGGTTAGGATTATGCTATGCGATGCTACTTGGAGGTCTTCAGTCTACTCTCTTCTGCATGCTGCAAGATGGAGGCTGCCAGAAGCGTAGTCTTCGAAAGGATTAGTTATCCCCCTCTTATTCTGGCATTCTGCAGTTCAGTCCACATATGATACCCTTACTCCATTTGATACCCATGCATATGTAGTGTAGCTCCTTGCTTGCGAGTACTTTGGATGAGTACTCACGGTTGCTTTCTCCTTCTTTTCCCTCTATCCCTTCTACCTGGTTGTCGCAACCAGATGTTGGAGCCCAGGAGCCAGACGCCACCGTCGACGACGACCCCTACACCGGAGGTGCCTACTACTACGTGATGCCCGCTGACGACGACCAGGAGTAGTTAGGAGGATCCCAGGCAGGAGGCCTGCGCCTCTTTCGATCTGTATCCCAGTTTGTGCTAGCCTTCTTAAGGAAAACTTGTTTAACTTATGTCTGTACTCAGATATTGTTGCTTCCGCTGACTCGTCTATGGTCGAGCTCTTGTATTCGAGCCCTCGAGGCCCCTGGCTTGTAATATGATGCTTGTATGACTTATTTTATTTGTAGAGTTGTGTTGTGATATCTTCCCGTGAGTCCCTGATCTTGATCGTACACGTTTGCGTGTATGATTAGTGTACGATTAAATCGGGGGCGTCACAAGTTGGTATCAGAGCCGACTGCCTGTAGGAACCCCCCTTCCACACTCCTTGGCCGAAGTCGAGTCTAGACATTGCAAAAACTTTTACTAACTTGGCTGTGTGCCTTACGGGCCCACGTCGCCATCGGGGGGTACTAGTATCTTTTACTCCTCGACCTTTACTCTGGGACTCTGAACTCTCTTCTACTCGGGTTAAACGAATTTACTAACTCTGACACTAGGATCCCGTTACGACATTCACCCCAAAGTTGGATAAGCCCTAGTTATTCTTTAGAATTGTATTTGAACATTATCCACATTGTCATTTGACTCCTGTGAAAACATCTGTGTTTTCAGATGGAACCCACGAGGCAGGTCGTGCACCACACGACGGCCATTGGTGCCTCAGGGTCACCTGCTGTGTTGGTTGAGATGATGACCTATCTGGGTTATCGCTGGCACCCTGAGTACACCGTCTATGAGGAGTATCAGGACTTCAACCAGGAGCAGTACCGTGCCATCGTCCACCTCTACTCTCGGGAGTATGACTCCACTACCGTGCTGCACACTGCTCATGGTGTTGGAGTGACTATCGATATGGCGGTCCACGATGCTGCTTATGCTGCTCTGACACGTCTCCGTGGCGAGTATCAGGAGTTGGACACCTCCCCCTTCAGGCACATTGCTATCGCATCCGATGTTGGTGCGGAGGGATACTACACTGCTGCCTACTCCACTGTCACCCGAGAGCCCTTCTACCATCAGAACCTGGTTCTGCATGCTGATGGGCTGGATCGCGCTAACCGAGCTCTTCGCCACGAGTTGTACACCACCCGTCAGCACCTGTATCGTGCTCTGACGCTGTTGCACCCCTCTGTCCGCTCTGGTAATCTGTCGCGTTCTGCGATCTACCCTGCCCGGACCGTGATGCCCCAGGGCGTCGGCTGGCCAGATGTGGGAGGCTACTCTCCTGCATTGGGCCCTCTCCTGCCACCTGTGCATCGGGTTCCGCACCAGAGTATCCGCGGACCCCAGGCTACTCGCGTGGAGGTCTTCCCTTCGCGTCACTGCCAGCTGTCGGGCTACACCTACCTCCGCAGTACCGCATGGGACTGACGTAGACTTGCTTATTAGTGTTAGATGCATTCGCCGCGAGCCTGCGTGCCGCCTATGATGTCTTAGTCTATGTACTGAACACTGTGTAACGAACTCTATGCATGATCTCTTTTGTAAGATATGCCGACTACTATGTGGTATCTATCGTGCTGCTTTCGTTGTGCATGTTTCATCATGAATGATTCTTGTTTTTACAATTCCTCAATGCTGAACTACCCCTGTTAAATATTAGCAGGATGGTTAGACCAGGTGGTCGTGGTCGTGGTGGCAACGCCCCACCACCGCCTGAGTACATGGCTGGTATGATCCAACAGCTTGAGATGAATCGCCAGTTCATGGAGAATATGATGGCTCAGTTTCCTCGCCCCAATATGAACCAGCAGCCAACCCCAGTAACTCTGCAGGATTTCATGCGCCTGAACCCAACAGTGTACCGCAGCTCAACCCAGCCTCTGGATGCTGATGACTGGCTCCGTGACATCACCTATGAGATGGAGTCTGCTGATGTAGCCCCTGCCAGCTATGTCACCTTTGCTTCCTTCTTCCTGAAGGGACCCGCAGCTCAATGGTGGGACAGCCACAGGCGTACACTGCCAGCTGGAACAATCATCACCTGGCCAGACTTCCAAGCTGCCTTCCGTGCTCGCTTCATTCCTCAGGGAGTTATGGACCGGAAGAAGCGTGAGTTCCGCAACCTCACCCAAGGCAACAAGACTGTGGAAGCTTATCAGCGGGAGTTTCTGGACTTGTCCCGCTATGCTGAAGAGGACATTGCAACTGATGCACGCAGACAGGAGAAGTTCCGGGATGGCCTTCAAGCTGACATCAAACTCGCACTTCTAGTGCATGATTTTGCTGATTTCACCACTCTGGTGAACAAAGCCATCAATGTCGAAACTGGTCTGCAGGAATACCAGAGCTCTCACAGGCGCAACCGTGACACGGGCTCATCTTCGGGCCCGTCCTCGCAGAAGCGCAAGATATGGATTCCCAATAGCTTGTACCAGCCGGATGCACCTACCCCAAGGCAGACCTATGCTGCACCTCGTCTGCCTACTCCTCCGACTAGGCGGCCAAGACTCCCAGCTCCACCACCACAAGCTCCTGTTCCCACTCCCAATAATGGATTGTGCTTCAGGTGTGGACAACCAGGGCATCGTGCTAGGGAATGCAACCAGAACCCGAATCAACTGGCCCTTCCAGCAACTGGCCGTGGAAGCAACCAGCCCCGCAGCAACAGTGCCAAGTCTTATGGTCGTGTTCATTCCAACCACGTTGATCTGAGCGAAGCTCAAGACCAGCCTGCTACTGTGATGGGTACCCTCCTCGTAAATTCAGTACCAGCATCCGTTTTATTTGATACAGGTGCATCGCATTCATTCATGTCAGAAGGTTTTGCATGCTTGCACGACATTAAATGTGAGAACATGGATGCTTCACTATTAGTACACACCCCTGCGGGCCAATGTCGAACCTCCATGATTTGCAACGACGTCCCTGTAGAAATCGAAGGACTGGAATTCCTTGTCTCTCCCATCGTACTGAAGTCCTGTAGCATTGATCTCATTCTGGGAATGAATTGGTTAAAAGCGCATACTGCTTCTATAGTTTGCGCCACTAAGGTCGTCCATTTGCTACACCCTTCTGATGAAATAATAGCTTATCAAGCTCATCTAGTTCAGAACGCCGAGGCACGACTTTATGCCTTGAATGCGTTGAACGCTGCACCACTCGAGGGCATTGAAAACGTTCCCGTCGTTCGTGAATTCCAAGATGTATTCCCAGAAGAACTTCCAGGGGTTCCTCCTGCTAGAGCTGTCGAATTCATCATCGACTTGAAACCCGGCACTACCCCTATAGCTAAACGACCCTACAAGATGCCGCCGCATGAACTCATTGAGCTTAAGGAGGAAATCGACAAATCTCTTGTCAAAGGTTTCATTCGCCCAAGTTGCTCTCCTTGGGGAGCACCTTCTCTCTTTGTTAGGAAGAAGGATGGGACAAACCAATTGGTCCAAGACTACCGTCCAATAAACCAAGCTACCATTCAGAATAAATACCCTCTTCCTCGGATCAATGATCTTTATGATCAACTGGCTGGTTCATCAGTGTTCTCCAAACTCGACTTGAGGTTGGGTTACCACCAGATCCGTGTTCGTGAAGAGGACATCCCAAAAACCGCCTTCGTGACTCGGTATGGGTCATATGAGTACACCGTCATGTCATTCGGCTTAACGAATGCTCCCGCCACCTTCTCTCGTCTGATGAATTATATATTCATGGATTACCTCGACAAGTTCGTCGTGGTTTATCTGGACGATATCCTTGTATTTTCCAAGAACGAGGAAGAACATGCTGGACATCTGCGTCTTGTGCTAGAGAAGCTTCGAGAACATCAGCTGTATGCTAAGTATTCCAAGTGTGAATTCTGGCTTCCCGAAGTAACCTATCTTGGGCATGTCATCTCCAAAGATGGTATTGCCGTCAACCCTGAACGAGTTCAGGCTATTCTCGATTGGACTCCTCCGAAGAATGTGAAGCAAGTCCGAAGTTTTCTCGGTCTCGCCAGCTATTGCCGTCGATTCGTCGAGAACTTCTCCAAGATTGCCAGGCCTCTGACTAATTTGTTGCATAAGGGTGTCAAGTTCGACTGGACAGACAAGTGTCAGGAAAGTTTCCAGGCGCTCAAAGACAAGTTGACTTCTGCCCCCGTGCTTGCACCACCTGATACTAAGAAGGACTTCGTCATTTACTGCGACGCTTCCCGCCAAGGATTAGGCTGTGTCCTAATGCAGGAGCGCAGAGTGATTGCTTATGCCTCTCGTCAATTGCGCCCTCACGAAGAAAACTACCCGGTTCACGACCTCGAGCTTGCTGCTGTCATTCATGCACTGAAGCAGTGGCGACATTACCTTCTCGGTAATCGTTGCGAGATCTTCACCGACCATCAAAGTCTGAAGTATCTGTTTACTCAGCCAGATTTGAATCTACGTCAGCAAAGATGGATGGAGACTGTTGCAGACTTTGACGTGGATATATCATATACCCCCGGCAAGGCTAATGTGATGGCTGATGCCTTGAGCCGCAAGTCTTACTGCAACCACCTCCAGGTTCATAAAGTTCAGCCCTCGCTTACTGAAGAATTTAGAAGGCTGAACCTCCATATTGTTCCCCCGGGATCACTCGCTCCCCCTCCCGAAGGTTTCCCCAAACAGAACCTCCATGTTGTTTCCAAGGGTTCTCTCAATACCCTGGTTGCGAAACCAGATCTTGTGGACACCATCAAATGGATACAGAAGTGTGACGATGAAGTCCTCAAGATTAAGCGCGACCTCAAAAGGGGAAAGCCCTCATTCTTCACGATCGCCGACGATGGCGCCTTGTATTTCAAAGGCCGCTTAGTGGTACCATGTTCGAAGAAAAACCTGGATAAGACTAAAAGGGTTATGCAAGAAGCCCATGATACGCCTCTGTCCATCCATCCTGGTAGTACAAAGATGTACCAGGATATTCGTCAAAGATTCTGGTGGTCTAATATGAAGCAGGACATTGCTCGTTATGTTGCTGAGTGTGACGTTTGTCGCCGAATCAAAGCAGAGCATCAAAGGCCTGCTGGAACTCTGCAACCTATCTCTATTCCTGAATGGAAATGGGACCATGTTGAGATGGACTTCGTCACTGGTTTTCCCAAATCGCAGAAAGGTAATGATGCTATTCTTGTCGTCATTGACCGGCTTTCCAAAGTTGCCCATTTTCTGGCGGTCAAAGAGACAATCACGGCTAGTCAGCTTGCTACTCTCTACATGGCCAGAATTGTTTCACTTCACGGTATCCCACTGGTTATCAGCTCAGATCGTGGCAGCTTATTCACTTCAAGGTTTTGGGCGAGTTTCCAAGAAGCTATGGGGACTCATCTGTCGTTCAGTACTGCGTTCCATCCTCAGTCGCAAGGGCAAGTTGAACGTGTCAACCAAGTTCTCGAAGACATGCTTCGAGCTTGTGTAATCTCATTCGGCAAGAAATGGGAGGAATCTCTTCCATATGCCGAGTTCTCTTATAATAATAGCTATCAAGCTAGTCTGAAGATGTCCCCCTTCGAAGTGCTATATGGACGAAAGTGTCGAACCCCTCTGAACTGGTCAGAAACTGGGGAACGCCCATTCTTCGGTCCGGATATTATCCAACAGGCCGAAGAACAAGTTCGCATTATTCGCGAGAATCTCAAGACTGCTCAGTCACGTCAGAAAAGTCAGTATGACCGTCATCACCAAGACATGGTCTATCAACCTGGCGAAAAGGCTTATCTTCGAGTTACCCCAATGAAGGGTGCTCACCGCTTCGGGATCAAGGGCAAGCTAGCTCCTCGCTATATCGGTCCCTTCACTATTCTCGAAAGGCGTGGAAAGGTGGCATATCAACTGGAGCTTCCGCCGAACCTTTCTCAGGTTCACGATGTGTTCCATGTGTCACAACTCCGCCGTTGCTTCAAGGATCCAATCCGAGCGGTGGATCATGAAGTGCTCGAATTGCAACAGGGCCTCTCTTATAAAGAGCATCCGGTCCGCATTCTCGACCAAGCTGAACGCCGCACACGTCAGAAGGCGATCAAGTTCCTCAAAGTCCAGTGGTCGAATCACTCTGAAGACGAAGCCACCTGGGAACGCGAGGATCGTCTGCGTGATGAATACCCCGCACTTTTTCCTTCTACCTCCTAAATCTCGGGACGAGATTTCTTGTAGTGGAGGAGAATTGTGACGCCCGGTTAATCAAGCTACAGTAACCCTCTGGTAATGATGCCACGTCACCACGATTACTGTTGATAATCTCGTGTTAGTTCAGATCCGAGCCAAATTCAAATTTCAATTGAAGTCAAACATTAAAAGTTTCCAATAGTCAAATCAAAAATGTTCAAATTGTTGCAACTAAATCATAATCAATTATGGTGGAGGAACCACACTTTTATGAAATGATTAAATACTCTAAAGTGAATAAAACCATAGCAAAACAATTATTCAAATGATTTTAAATAATAAACAAATGTTAAACTAGTTTAATTGACCACCAAACTTTTTATGGTAGAGGGATGTTCTGAAACCTTATTTTAGGAGCTATGGTCATGTTTTATAAAAAAACTAAAATAAAGTATGACTAAACTAGAACAGGAAAGAATAAATAAAAAGAAAAGACAAAAGGTAAAACAAAAAAAAATAAAAGAGAGGGAGAGAACCCCCTGGCCATCTAGGCCTCGGCCCAGGAAGCCGACGGGCCGCCAGGCCAGCCCACCCCGCCCCTGCCTTATCCCCCCACCCCCAGGCAAACCCTAACCCACCCGATCCCCACTCCCCCCCCACTCGCCCCACCCCGCTCGCCCCCCCTCGCTCCCTCCCCCGATCTGGATCGGGGCGAACCCCCCGATCACAGGGGCCCGACCCCGTCGCCCCGGATCCCGTCGGCCGGAACGCCGCCTCGCCGCCCGCCTCCTGCCTCCCGCCCCGTCGCCCGCCCTCCGACTCCTCCCGCACAGCGCCCCCCCTCGACACGAGCTGGATCGGGGGCTGGACCCCGCGCCACCCCGAGCCCCGACGACCGCGCCCCATCCGCTGCCGCTCGAGGGCCTCCTCGACTCGCCGGACCGCTCCGCCATCGCCGGAGCCCTACCCCGCCGGACCGCATCCCCTGCGCCGCGTCGTCTCCGCCCGCCTCCTCGCCCCCCTGTTGCCCCTGACCCTACGGATCCACGGTGAGGCCCCCGGCCTCTCTTCCTCCCGGCTCCTCGCGTCGTCCCGCAGCCGTGCACGAGCACCACCGCGTCGGCCACGCCGTCGCCCGCGTCCCTGGCCGCCCGACTGCGCGCCAGGCCAAGCCCCCTCCTCCCCGCGCACGTCTCGCGCCCTGCGCGCGCGGCAGCCCAGGCCCGGCTCGCCGTGCCGCCCCTGCCCTTGCTGTCCGCCACCGCCGACGCTGGCCCCCCTGACCTCGCCTCCAGTCGCCCCCGTGCTCTCCTGGCCTCGCCCGTGCCTCGCCGCGCGAGCACGCGCTTGGCCGCCCGCGACCCCCCTGGTGCTGCGTCCCCGCCCGGTGCCGCGCCGGACCTGGCCGCCCCTGGGTGTGCGCCCGTTCGGGCTGGGCGCCAGCGCCCGCACGCCCGCGCGCCCGTTATGCCCCCTGGGTCACTGACCGGGTGGCCCCACGGCCCAGAACGTTTTATAAAAAAAAAGGAATTAAAATTAATAATAATAAAAATAATTAATTAATTAATTAAGGAATTAATTAAGTTAATTAATCATAATTAGATTAATCAAATTAACTAATTAGTCTAATTAAACTGTGATTAGTTTAGCTAAAACCTGATTAGCCTAAACAGGGTATGACAGGTGGGCCCCACTGGACCCACACGTCAGGTTGACCAAGTCAACCCTGTTGACTGCTGACGTCAGCATGACATCATGCTGACGTCATAAATTCATTTTTCGAATTAAATAATTAATTAATTAAATTCCAGAAATTAATAAAATCTTTAGAAAATCATATCTTTTAATCCGTAACTCGGATTAAAATATTCTCAACATGAAAGTTGCTCAGAACGACGAGACGAATTCGGATACGCAGTCCGTTCGTCCGCCACGCATCCCTAACCTATCAAACTCGCAACTTTCCCCCTCCGGTTCACCGGTCCGAAAACGCGAAACACCGGGGATACTTTCCCGGATGTTATCCCCCTTCACCGGTATCACCTACTACCGCGTTAGGGCACCTCTAACGCCGTAACTTTTCATGTCATGCATCACTATGCATATGCTTGCATTATATTTATTGTTTCTTCCCCCTCTTCTCTCTCTAGACACCGAGACCGACGCCGCTGCTACCCCGTACGACTACGGTGTTGACGACCCCTCTCTCTTGCCAGAGCAACCAGGCAAGCCCCCCCTTTGATCACCAGATATCGCCTACTCTTCTCTATACTGCTTGCATTAGAGTAGTGTAGCATGTTACTGTTTCCCGTTAATCCTATACTGATGCATAGCCTGTCCTTGCTACTACTGTTGTTACCTTTACCTGCAATCCTAATGCTTAGTATAGGATGCTAGTATTTTCATCAGTGGCCCTACATCCTTGTCCGTCTGCCATGCTATACTATCGGGCCGTGATCACTCGGGAGTTGATCACGGGTACATACTATATGCTTTATACATGATACATGTGGTGACTAAAGACGGGTCGGCTTGTGGAGCACCCGCGAGTGATTCACGGATTGGGGGCTGAAAGGACCTTTGTCCCAACGGCCCTCTGTGTGGATCTTTGAGGCGGAGCGACAGGGCAGGTTCCGACCACCTAGGAGAGAGGTGGGCCTGGCCCTGGTCGGCGTTCGCGGTTACTTAACACGCTTAACGAGATCTGGGTATTTGATCTGAGTCTGGCCATTTGGTCTATACGCACTAACCATCTACGCGGGAGTAGTTATGGGTATCCCGGCGTCGTGGTATCAGCCGAAGCCTTCTTGACGTCAGCGACGGAGCGGCGCGCGCTGGATTGGACTGGAACGCCACTAGGCTAGGTCTGCTTCCGGCCGCCCACGCAACGTGCAGGTGTGCTAAGGGCGATGGGCCCAGACCCCTGGGCGCTTAGGTTTAGACCGGCGTGCTGACCTCTCTGTTGGTCTAGGTGGGGCTGCGACGTGTTGATCTTCCGAGGCCGGGCATGACCCAGGAAAGTGTGTCCGGCCAAATGGGATCGAGCGTGTTGGGGTATGTGGTGCACCCCTGCAGGGAAGTTAATCTATTCGAATAGCCGTGATCTTCGGTAACAGGACGATTTGGAGTTGTACCTTGACCTTATGACAACTAGAACCGGATACTTAATAAAACACACCCTTCCAAGTGCCAGATACAACCGGTGGTCGCTCTCTCACAGGGCGACGAGGGGAGGATCATCGGTTAGGATTATGCTATGCGATGCTACTTGGAGGTCTTCAGTCTACTCTCTTCTGCATGCTGCAAGATGGAGGCTGCCAGAAGCGTAGTCTTCGAAAGGATTAGTTATCCCCCTCTTATTCTGGCATTCTGCAGTTCAGTCCACATATGATACCCTTACTCCATTTGATACCCATGCATATGTAGTGTAGCTCCTTGCTTGCGAGTACTTTGGATGAGTACTCACGGTTGCTTTCTCCTTCTTTTCCCTCTATCCCTTCTACCTGGTTGTCGCAACCAGATGTTGGAGCCCAGGAGCCAGACGCCACCGTCGACGACGACCCCTAAACCGGAGGTGCCTACTACTACGTGATGCCCGCTGACGACGACCAGGAGTAGTTAGGAGGATCCCAGGCAGGAGGCCTGCGCCTCTTTCGATCTGTATCCCAGTTTGTGCTAGCCTTCTTAAGGCAAACTTGTTTAACTTATGTCTGTACTCAGATATTGTTGCTTCCGCTGACTCGTCTATGGTCGAGCTCTTGTATTCGAGCCCTCGAGGCCCCTGGCTTGTAATATGATGCTTGTATGACTTATTTTATTTGTAGAGTTGTGTTGTGATATCTTCCCGTGAGTCCCTGATCTTGATCGTACACGTTTGCGTGTATGATTAGTGTACGATTAAATCGGGGGCGTCACATATTCTTAGCAACTGAACTAGTATCAAATACTGAGGGGTTTCTATAAACACTAGTACAATACACACCAATAACATGTATATCAAATATACCTATGTTCACTTTGCCATCCTTCTTATCCGCCAAATACTTGGGGCAGTTCCGCTTCCAGTGACCAGTCCCTTTGCAGTAGAAGCACTTAGTCTCAGGCTTAGGACCAGACTTGGGCTTCTTCACTTGAGCAGCAACTTGCTTGCCGTTCTTCTTGAAGTTCCCTTTCTTTCCCTTTGGCCTTTACTTGAAACTACTGGTCTTGTTAATCATCAACACTTGATGTTCTTTCTTGATTTCTACCTTCATCGATTTCATCATCATGAAAAGCTCGGGAATCATTTTCATCATCCCTTGCATACTATAGTTCATCACGAAGTTCTACTAACTTGGTGATGGTGACTAGAGAATTCTGTCAATCACTATTTTATCTGGAAGATTAACTCCCACTTGATTCAAGCGATTGTAGTACCCAGACAATCTGAACACATGCTCACTACTTGAGCTATTCTCCTCCATCTTTTAGCTATAGAACTTGTTGGAGACTTCATATCTCTCAACTCGGGTATTTTCTTGAAATATTAACTTCAACTCCTAGAACATCCATATGATCCATGACGTTCAAAACGTCTTTGAAGTCCCGATTCTAAGCTGTTTAAGCATGATGCACTAAACTATCAAGTAGTCATCATATTGAGCTAGCCAAACGTTCATGACGTCTACATCTGCTCCTGCAATAGGTCTGTCACTTAGCGGTGCATTAAGGACATAATTCTTCTGTGCAGCAATGAGGATAAACCTCAGATCACGGATCCAATCCACATCATTGCTAGTAACATCTTTCAACTTAGTTTTCTCTAGGAACATATCAAAAATAAAACAGGGGAGGTAAACGCTAGCTATTGATCTACAACATAGATATGATAATACTACCAGGACTAAGTTCATGATAAATTAAAGTTCAATTAATCATATTACTTAAGAACTCCCACTTAGATAGACATCCCTCTAATCATCTAAGTGATCACTTGATCCAAATCAACTAAACCATAACCGATCATCACGTGAAATGGAATAGCTTTCAATGGTGAACATAATTATGTTGATCATATCTACTATATGATTCACGCTCGACCTTTCGGTCTCAGTGTTCCGAGGCCATATCTGCATATGCTAGGCTCGTCAAGTTTAACCTGAGTATTCTGCGTGTGCAAAACTGGCTTGCACCCGTTATAGATGGATGTAGAGCTTATCACACCTGATCATCACGTGGTGTCTGGGCACGACGAACTTTGGCAACGGTGCATACTCAGGGAGATCACTTTTATCTTGAAATTTAGTGAGAGATCATCTTATAATGCTACCGTCAAACAAAGCAAGATAAGATGCATAAAAGATAAACATCACATGCAATCAATATAGGTGATATGATATGGCCATCATCATCCTGTGCTTGTGATCTCCATCTCCGAAGCACCGTCATGATCACCATCGTCACCGGTTCGACACCTTGATCACCATCGTAGCATCGTTGTCGTCTTGCCAATCTTATGCTTCCACGACTATCGCTACCGCTTAGTGATAAAGTAAAGCATTACAGCGCAATTGCATTGCATACAATAAAGCAACAACCATATGGCTCCTGCTAGTTGCCGATAACTTGGTTACAAAACATGATCATCTCATACAATAAAATTTAGCATCATGTCTTGACCATATCACATCACAACATGCCCTGCAAAAACAAGTTAGACGTCCTCTACTTTGTTATTGCAAGTTTTACGTGGCTGCTACGGGCTAAGCAAGAACCGTTCTTACCTACGCATCAAAACCACAACGATAGTTTGTCAAGTTGGTGCTGTTTTAACCTTCGCAAGGACCGGGCGTAGCCACACTCGGTTCAACTAAAGTTGGAGAAACTGACACCCGCCAGCCACCTGTGTGGAAAGCACGCCGGTAGAACCAGTCTTGCGTAAGCGTACGCGTAATGTCGGTCCGGGCCGCTTCATCCAACAATACCGCCGAACCAAAGTATGACATGCTGGTAAGCAGTATGACTTATATCGCCCACAACTCACTTGTGTTCTACTCGTGCACAACATCAATGCATAAAACCTAGGCTCGGATGCAACTGTTGGGGAACATAGTAATTTCAAAAAATTTCCTACGCACACGCAAGATCACGGTGATGCATAGCAACGAGAGGGGAGAGTGTTGTCTATGTACCCTCGTAGACCATTTGCGGAAGCATTATATCAACACGGTTGATGTAGTCGTACGTCTTCACGTCCGATCGATCCAAGTACCAAAAGCACGGCACCTCCGAGTTCTGCACATGTTCGGCTCAGTGACGTCCTCGCCTTCTCGATCCAGCAAGAGGGGCGAAGTAGTAGATGAGTTCTGGCAGCAGGACGGCGTGGTGACGGTGTTGGTGAAGAACAATCTCCGCAGGGCTTCGCCTAAGCACTACGAAAACTATGACGGAGGATAAACTAGAGGGGATGGGGTTGCCGGCACACGGGTTGGTGTTTATTGATGTGTCTTTGGTGCTAGCCCTACCCCTCTATTTATATGTTGAGCCCTGGGGTCGAAACTTGGAGTAAAAGCCTCCTCAAAGTCGGTTTCACCCGAAAGGCAAGAGTCCTTCTCGGACTCCAGGGCTAGATGCCAGGGTTCCCGGCGTCTACCCCCTAGACGCCAGGGTTCCTGGCGTCTAGCCTCTGGTCTCTGCAAAACTTCCTTTTGCACTTTCCAAAAGCTTCGTGGGCTTTCCCCTTTGGCCCAGATAAAGTGTTCTCGTGCCCAAACATTTCGGGAAACATCCGGAACCCCTTCCGGTGAATTCCGGAACCCTTCCGGAGATCAAACACTACTATCCACATATCAATCTTTACTTCTGGACCATTCCGGAGTTCCTTGTCATATCTGTGATCTCATCCAAAACTCCGAAGAACATTCGGTCACCAACATACATAACTCATAGTACTATATCGTCAACGAACGTTAGGCGTGCAGACTCTACGGGTTCGAGAACTATGTAGACATGACCGAGACACCTCTCTTGTCAATAATGAATAGCGGGACCTGGATGCCCATATTGGCTCCTACATATTCTACGAAGATCTTTATCGGTCAGACCGCATAACAACATACGTTGTTCCCTTTGTCATCGGTATGTTACTTGCCCGAGATTCGATCGTCGGTATCTCAATACCTAGTTCAATATCGTTACCGGCAAGTCTCTTTACTCGTTCCGTAATAAATCATCCCGCAACTAACTCATTAGTTGCAATGCTTGCAAGGCTTATAGTGATGTGCATTACCGAGTGGGCCCAGAGATACCTCTCCGACAATCGGAGTGACAAATCCTAATCTCGAAATACGCCAACCCAACAAGTACCTTTGGAGACACCTGTAGAGCACCTTTATAATCACCCAGTTACGTTGTGACGTTTGGTAGCACACAAAGTGTTCCTTCGGTAAATGGGAGTTGCATAATCTCATAGTCATAGGAACATGTATAAGTCATGAAGAAAGCAATAGCAACAAAACTAAACGATCACGTGCTAAGCTAACGGAATGGGTCAACTCAATCACATCATTCTCCTAATGATGTGATCCCGTTAATCAAATGACAACTCATGTCTATGGTTAGGAAACTTAACCGTCTTTGATCAATGAGCTAGTCAAGTAGAGGCATACTAGTGACACTCTGTTTGTCTATGTATTCAGACATGTATTATGTTTCCGGTTAATACAATTCTAGCATGAATAATAAACATTTATCATGAAATAAGGAAATAGATAATAACTTTATTATTGCCTCTAGGGCATATTTCCTTCAATCCATAAGTGGCTCTCATAATAGATTCATAAGGAAATTTGAATCTAATATTTCCTTCCTTCATATCAATAATTGCACCAATCGTTCTAAGGAAAGGTCTACCAAGAATAATAGGACATGAAGGATTGCAATCTATGTCAAGAACGATAAAATCTACGGACACATAATTCCTATTTGCAACAATAAGAACATCATTAATTCTTCCCATACGTTTCTTAATAGTGGAATCCGCAAGGTGCAAGTTTAGAGAGCAATCATCAAAATCACGGAAACCTAACAAATCACACAAAGTCTTTAGAATCATGGAAACACTAGCACCCAAATCACATAAAGCATAGAACTCATGATCTTTAATCTTAATTTTAATAGTTGGTTCCCACTCATCATAAAGTTTTCTAGGGATAGACACTTCCAATTCGAGTTTTTCTTCATAAGATTGCATCAAGGCATCAACGATATGTTTAGTAAATTCTTTATTTTGACTATAAGCATGAGGAGAATTTAACACGAATTGCAACAAGGAAATACAATCAATCAAAGAACAATTTTCATAATTAAATTCCTTGAAATCCAAAATAGTGGGTTTAGCAACATCTAGGGTTTTAATTTCTTCAATCCCACTTTCATCAATTTTAGCATCAAGATCTAAAAACTCCGAATTTTTGGAACGCCTTCTAGGTAAAGGTGGATCATATTCAGTCCCATCATTATTGAGATTCATATTGCAAAACAAAGATTTAATAAGGGACACATCAATAACTTTCAGATCTTCATCTTTATTTTGATAGGAACTAGAAGAACACGCTCTTATAAAGGCATCTTTCTTAGCACGCATCCTAGCGGTTCTTTCTTTGCACTCATCAATGGAAATTCTCATGGCTTTAAGAGACTCATTGATATCATGCTTAGGTGGAATAGATCTAAGTTTCAAAGAATCAACATCAAGAGAAATTATATCAACGTTCCTTGCCAAATCATCAATCTTAAGCAATTTTTCTTCAATCAAAGCACTGAAATTCTTTTGCGAAGTAATAAATTATTTAATATTAGATTCAAAATCAGAGGGCATCTTATTATAATTTCCATAAGAATTGTTGTAGGAATTACCATAATTATTAGAGGGATTACTAGGATAAGGCCTAGGATTAAAATTTCCTCTATACGCGTTGTTACCAAAATTATTCCTACAAACAAAATTCACATACATAGATTCATTATTATTCTGAATCAAAGTAGACAAGGGCATATCATTAGGATCAGAAGAAACACTCTTACTAGCAAATAATTTCATAAGTTCATCCATCTTTCCACTCAAAACATTAATTTCTTCTATCACATGCACCTTTTTATTAGTAGATCTTTCAGTATGCCATTGAGAATAATTAACCATAATATTATCTAGGAGTTTAGTAGCTTCTCCTAAAGTGATTTCCATAAAAGTGCCCCCCGCAGCCAAATCTAAAAGATTTCTAGAAGCAAAATTCAATCCGGCATACAAAATTTGTATAATCATCCACAAATTCAAACCATGAGTAGGGCAATTACGTATCATTAATTTCATCCTCTCCCAAGCTTGTGAAACATGTTCATGATGAAGTTGCTTAAAATTCATAATATCGTTTCTAAGGGAGATGATCTTAGCGGGAGGAAAATACTTAGAGATAAAAGCATCTTTGCACTTGTTCCAAGAATCAGTACTATTTTTAGGCAAAGACGAAAACCAAGCTTAGCACGATCTCTAAGCGAAAAAGGAAATGGCTTCAATTTAACAATATCGTTATCCACATCTTTCTTCTTTTGCATATCACACAAATCAACAAAGCTATTTAGATGGGTAGCGGCATCTTCACTAGGAAGGCCGGAGAACAGATCTTTCATAACAAGATTCAGCAAAGCGACATTAATTTCACAAGATTCAACATCAGTAAGAGGAGCAATTGGAGTGCTAATAAAATCATTGTTGTTGGTATTGGTAAATTCACACAATTTAGTGTTATCTTTAGCCATCATGACAAGCAAGCAATCCAACACACAAGCAAACAAAAAGCAAGCGGGCAAAAAGAGGCAAATAGAGAAAGAGAGGGAGGATAGAGAGAGAAGGCGAATAAAACGACAAGGGTGAAGTGGGGGAGAGGAAAACAAGAGGCAAATGGCAAATAATGTAATACGGGAGATAAGGATTGTGATGGCTACTTGGTATGTTGACTTTTGCGTAGACGCCAGAAATGCCTCATTGTTGCAAGTCAAATCTTGACTTGCACGAACCTCCCCAGCAACGGCGCCAGAAATCCTTCTTGCTACCTCTTGAGCACTGTGTTGGATTTCCCCGAAGAGGAAGGGATGATGCAGCAAAGTAGCGTAAGTATTTCCCTCAGTTTTGAGAACCAAGGTATCAATCTAGTAGGAGGTAGCGCGCGCGTCCCCTAGTACCTACACAAAGCAAATAACTCCTCGCAACCAACACGATAAGGGGTTGTCAATCCCTTCATGGTCACTTACGAGAGTGAGATCTGATAGATATGATAAGATAATATTTTTGGTATTTTTATGATAAACATGCAAAGTAAAATAAAAGCAAAGGAAATAACTAAGTATTGGAAGGTTAATATGATGAAGATAGACCTGGGGGCCATAGGTTTCACTAGTGGCTTCTCTCAAGAGCATAAGTATTCTACGGTGGGTGAACGAATTACTGTTGAGCAATTGACAGAATTGAGCATAGTTATGAGAATATCTAGGTATGATCATTTATATAGGCATCACGTCCGAGACAAGTAGACCGACTCCTGCCTGCATCTACTACTATTACTCCACTCATCGACCGCTATCCAGCATGCATCTAGAGTATTAAGTAAATGAAAACAAAGTAACACCTTAAGCAAGATGACATGATGTAGAGGGATAAATTCATGCAATATGATAAAAAAACCATCTTGTTATCCTCGATGGCAACAATACAATACGTGCCTTGTTGCCCCTGCTGTCACCGGGAAAGGACACCGCAAGATTGAACCCAAAGCTAAGCACTTCTCCCATTGCAAGAAAGATCAATCTAGTAGGCCAAACCAAACTGATAATTCGAAGAGACTTGCAAACATAACCAATCATACATAAAAGAATTCAGAGAAGATTCAAATATTGTTCATAGATAGACTTGATCATAAACCCATAATTCATTGGTCTCAACAAACACACCGCAAAAAGAAGATTACATCGAATAGATCTCCACAAGAGAGGGGGAGAACATTGTATTGAGATCCAGAAAGAGAGAAGAAGCCATCTAGCTAATAACTATGGACCCGAAGGTCTGAGGTAAACTACTCACACTTCATCGGAGAGGCTATGGTGTTGATGTAGAAGCCCTCCGTGATGGATACCCCCTCCGGCGGAGCTCCAGAACAGGCCCCAAGATGGGATCTCGTGGATACAGGAAGTTACGGCAGTGGAATTAGGGTTTTGGCTCCGTATCTGATCGTTTGGGGGTACGTAGGTATATATAGGAGGAAGGAGTACGTCGGTGGAGCAACAGGGGCCCCACGAGGGTGGAGGGCGCGCCTGGGGGGGGTAGGCGCACCCCTACCTCGTGGCCTCCTCCTTTGTTTCTTGACATGGGTTCCAAGTCTCCTGGATCATATTCGGTGAGAAAATCACGTTCCCGAAGGTTTCATTCCGTTTGAACTCCGTTTGATATTCCTTTTCTTTGAAACCCTAAAATAGGCAAAAAAAACAACAATTCTAGGCTGGGCCTCCGGTTAATAGGTTAGTCCCAAAAATAATATAATAGTGGATAATAAAGCCCAATAATGTCCAAAACAGTAGATAATATAGCATGGAGCAATCAAAAATTATAGATACGTTGGAGACGTATCAACCAGCAGGCAAGCTTTTGGGTTTCTTGGTGTCTAACAGGGGCATTGAGGCTAACCCGGAGAAAATCAAGGCGATTACGTCTTTGGCTAAGCCGGCGTGCATCAATGACGTTCAGCGGTTGGCAGGTCGTGTTGCAGCTTTAAGCTGTTTCATAAGCCAGCTAGGTGAGAAGGCTATGTCATTATATAAAATGATGAAGAAAACAAATGATTTTGTCTAGAGTGATGCTGCTAACTCTGCCTTTGAAGATCTGAAAAGACAGCTCACTGAGTCACCGGTTCTTGCTGCTCCCGTTGATAAAGAGCCACGGTTGTTATATGTGGCCGCTAACACACGTGTTGTGAGTGTGGCCATTGTTGTAGAACGCAAGGAGGCTGGTAAGGAATATCTGGTTCAGCGGCCGGTTTACTACGTCAGTGAGGTACTCATTGAGTCCAAACAGAGATACCCACATTGGCAGAAACTCGTTTACGGGGTGTTCATGGCGAGCCGGAAGCTTAAGCATTACTTTTAGGGTCATCCTAGCACTGTGGTTAGCTCTGCTCCTTTAGTTGATATTATTCAAAATAGAGAAGCCAAGGGACGAGTCGCCAAGTGGGCCATTGAACTTGGGTCTCATGGTTTAAAGTACGTGCCACATACAGCCATCAAATCTCAAGCACTGGTGGATTTCATTAACGATTGGATGGAGTTGCAAATACCTAAAGAGAAGCCAGACGACACATATTGGACGATTCATTTTGATGGGTCTAGGCAATTGGAGGGCTCGGGGGCTGGAGTTGTTTTAACTTCCCCTCGAGGTGACAAGTTTTGTTATGTGTTGCGGTTGATGTTTCCTTGTACTAACAACACAGCTGAATATGAGGCTTTACTCCATGGTCTTCGAATGGCTAAAGAAATGAGTTTAAGCCGGGTACGGTGCCTTGGTGACTCAGATTCGGTGGCTCAGCAAGTATCAGGCAAGTGGGATTCCAAGGATCCTCTCATGGCGGCTTATCACCGTGAGGTTGACGCTGTTGCTGGACACTTCAAGGGTTATCAAGTGGAGCACATTGGCCGCAGAAAGAACGAGGCAGCTGATGCTTTAAGCCGGTTGGGATCTCAGCGTAAGCTGGGGCCACCTAACACTTTTTTAGATGTTCTTCATAACCCTTCTGTCAAGTTGCCTACAGAGGAAGACTTGGCTGTTCCAGACCCGGAAGCACAATTGGTGGCGGCTCTTCATGTCATTCCAGATTGGACGGTGCCGTATTTGGCAGGGTGAGTTGCTGGAGGATGAGACCTTGGCTAGACAGATAACCCGGTGGTCCAAGTTAATGACAATTTCCAATGGTGAGTTGTATTATCGCAGTGTCACCGGAGCGTTTCAACGTTGTGTCTCTCCTGAAGAAGGTCAAGAAATTCTTCGTGAGATCCATGAAGGAGATTGTGGCCATCATGCCGGTTCAAAGTCTCTTGTGGCCAAGGCTTTCCGTCATGGTTTTTACTGGCTAACGGCTCACGCTGATGCAGAGGATCTGGTCAGTAGGTGCGATGGGTGTCAAAAATTCGCACGACGGGCGCACGTGCCGGCTCAGGAATTGCGGATGATTCCAATTACTTGGCCATTTGCAGTCTGGGGGCTTGATATGGTTGGACCTTTCAAAGGATTCAAAGATAAAAAGACGCACCTTTTGGTGGCAGTGTACAAGTTCACAAAATGGGTTGAGGCAGAGCCGGTCAGTAAGTGTGATGCGGCCACGGCGGTTCAATTTATGAAGAAAGTGATCTTTCGTTTTGGTTTTCCACACAACATTATTACTCACAATGGCACCAACCTGTCCCAAGGAGCTATGGAAGAGTGCTGTCAACGAGAACATATCCGGCTTGATGTTTCATTAGTAGCTCACTCCCAATCCAATGGTCAAGCTGAAAGAGTCAATCAGGAAATCCTGAAAGGTCTAAAACCCCGGCTTATGGTCCCTTTACAATGGACGTCGGGTTGTTGGGTGGAAGAGTTACCCTCTGTGATATGGAGTATCAATACTACCCCTAACAGATCCACGAGTTATACGCCTTTCTTCATGGTCTATGGAGCAGAGGCAGTCCTGCCCAGTGACATCCGTCATGACTCGCCCCGAGTGGCGGCTTACGTTGAAGCTGATAACGAACAAGCCCGTCAGGATGCGCTTAATTTATTGGATGAAGAGCGTGACTTAGCAGCAGCCCACTCAGCGATTTACCAATAGGACCTGCGCCGTTATCATAGCCGCCGGGTTAAGTCAAGAACCTTTCAAGAAGGTGATTTGGTGCTCCGGCTCATCCAGGATCAGTCTGATGCGCACAAGCTATCTCCACCTTGGGAAGGATGCTTTGTGGTCAGCAAGAACTTGAATAACGGGTCATACTACCTTATCGATTTCGAGAGCACAAAGACTCACGTAAGTCGGAGGAAGAGACCCGCCGGCCGTGGAATATTGCTCAACTTCGGCCCTACTACACTTGAGCCACCGGCTCTCATAATGTACATACTTTGACGTTGTATATATTATGATAAATAATAAAGCAGGACCTCTGTCCTTTTTGCCTTAATGATCACATATCTTTTTTTATCTTAAGTATAAGATGACCAAGTGGAGGTTGATTGTATTCGAATTTAGCTTAACCCTTTTGGTCCGGCTCATGATCGTATTCGAATCTAGCCGTTAAAACCTCATGGTCACTAGGGGCTTCCTTGTCAAACATAGGTTGTATTCGAACCAAAGAGAACATAGCTATCATAACCCTCTTGATCGGCGCAAAGCCAAACTCACTAGGGGGCTTCTTGATCGTATCCGAATCATAGCTTAACCCCTTTTGGGTCTGACTTGGATCGTATTCGAATCAGGGTCCTTAAAAACCTCTCAAGGTCATTTGGGGGCTTCTTGTTCAAACATAGGTCGTATTCGAACCAAAGAGAACATAGATGTCGGTACCCTCTTGATCGGCGCAACGCCAAATCCACTGGGGGCTACATGATCGTATTCGAATCCTAGCTTAACCCCTTTGGTCCGGTTTACTGATCGTATTCGAATCAGAAGCCTCCAAATTTTTTCTTGATGCTTGATTTACATTGTTTGAAAGATGCTCTTTTATTTTACTGGTTTTTTGTTGTATGGAATCTAACTATAAGTATGGTTTTAATTTAAACCAGCTTGGTTCTTTGACAATAAGTTGACAATGTATAACAGTCATCAGGCATATGAAGGTATTGACTTCTAAAACGATTGGGTTGTCACCCTTACTGTCCGGGTCCCATAAGCCGGCAGTCCGGAATCAAAGAACACATGTATGACATTGCCGTTCATAAACAGACTTATCTGTGTTTTTTCTTTAATCAAAGGCTTTTCAGCCTTGTTTATCTTTACATCTGGCCCTGATTATTCCGCTATGGTAATTTCATAGTTATGTATTGGGTGTTTTGACCCGTCCAGCGATAAACCGCCAGGACAGTTTCTCATCTTTTACATACAGGAACAGGTTTAAACGCTACAGATTTGAGAAAGGATATAAAGCATATATTGACATGATGGATAAAAACAGTCGTACGCAGTATAATATGCACGACGGCATAGGCAGAACATGCAGTTTCAAGATAGGCTATTACAAGGTGTTGGAAGCCCAAAAGGTTAAAACTGTTTTTCTCCTAAGCAGATGTTAAGCTAAGGCCGGTTCATTAAGTCTTGGCCGGATTATTTTGGACGATTATGACTCCTTCCTCGCCGGTTCATCTCCCTCCACTGGTTGGAAGCTGGGCTTGGACCAATCAAAGCAATGAAGAGCAACAAACTCAACTTCATCATCAATTAGACCAGAAGGGTCAATTTCTGGGGCAAAGGTGTGTTGGCGAACCGGCGGGATAATATCTGTCACTTTATACGATGGAGTCGCCATCTTTTTATTCTCAACATCAAAACCCGGTTGATACTTATCAATATTGGTCTCATCGCCAAGGATAGTAGCCTGAGGACGAACTCCCCTCACACAAGCAGCAAAATCATCTTGATAAAATGGGGTCCCGTCTTCCTTAAGGCTGGGATACCCCTTGGCTACATCTGCCAGGTCTAGTTCCGGCACCCAGGCTTTGGAGTGGCTTAGAGCAGTTAGAGCTCCGGCTCTTGCGCAAGACCTCTTGACCTATTGGAATCTGGCAGGTAAGATATATAATTTCTTCAAGACATCACTCAATAGGTTTGGTCCTTGGTTGGCTGGGGAAATAATGACAAGCGCCCGTTGAGCTCCAGTGTACAGTTGCTCCACCAGGGTGTAAACCGCCTTGAGTTTTATCAAGCTGTTTTGGCTCAGATTGCTGCTCCGGGGACCTACGAGTATTTTAAAAGGTTAAGCAGGCGGCTCATATATCTGGCAAAAATAGAGTTTCAGTAAGTAATGCAACGACTCACCAAAGATTGCAGAGACCATCTGAGACACATGATTTTTTAAACCGGTGAGCTCAGTGGTAACCTCCTTGAGAGCCGCCTCGGCTGTCTCGGCACGCTGTACCAGCAAGGTTTTTTCATCAGCCCAAGATTTTTTCTCCACATCGAAACTGGTCTTCAGTTTCTCTGCTTCAGATAGGCTCAATTGGAGTTTGGAGTCGGCATTCTTTATCTCAATCTCTTGAGCCACCAACCGGGTCTTTGCATCAGTCAGTTGAGAACCGAATTCAGTGATGGCGGTCTACAAGACATGCCCAGGTGTGTCAAACATTTATTCCAATAAAGATCATAACGATTAAAGTCCCAAGTACTTTGCAATGCAACACCACTCGGCACTTGGGGGCTAATGTCTGCCAAAGCAATTTTTAAATGCACAAATGACTCTTCTATGATTAAAGTCCCAAGTGTTTTACAAATAACAACGCTTGGCACTTGGGGGCTAATGCATGATATTAAGAAAGTTTTTTCATCCTGAGCCGGATAACAACATTTATTTGGACTAATTCAAGATAGCTATGAAGTCAAGTACCGGTTCATTCATGATGAATTAAGCCAGCCCTTGGGGACTACAGGTGAAATTTATGCTAATCCGCTGGATTTAGGGAAAATCTAAGACAAAAGCATCAACCTATATCATAAGTCTACAGATCATTCAGGTTCATCATAATCTGGAGACTTGGGGGCTGGCAGAGTATATGTAAACTAATGAAAGTCGGAGAGCATACCTCATATTTCAGTTGCAGCTGTTTGACCATCTCAATTTCAGAGTCACGGCTGGAATGAACATGACTAAGGTATCCAGATAGCATGTCACTAACACTCAGGTGAGCATAGTGAGAGACGTCGAACCACACTTTCTGCCTTTCCAAAGCCTCTTGTTTGGCAGAGTGCCTGGCCAGTACAGTTGGATTGCCCTGCTCAACGAATCTACTACCAGTGATTAGAACGTCATTGTCAGAAGGCGCCGGTGGGTTGGCTGAGCTGGACGGCCCAATGGTGGATGGATTGAGAATGGTCTCATTAGCTGACGGCTCAAGAAGGTCTGATCGAATGTTGACAGGAAGGTATTCTGGTGCTTCAGATTGTTCAGGAGCAGGAGTTGGTATTGCCGGTTCAGGAGCAAGGTCTTTCGGGTCTTCCGCCGACTTAGCCACCCTGGCTTTCTTGGGTTTTGCTTGACCGCTAAGAAGAATTTCATGAGTCAGTATAATGATACAGATTTAAAGATGCAGAAGAAAGATAATTTTGTTTACCCATGGGCAGTCTTGAAAGCCGGAAATTGAGTCTGTGAAGAATCACCAGAAGAACGAGAGACCTCCCGCAAAAGTAAAATCACAATTTAAAAGAGAAAGGAAGAAGATTCATTGACAAAAGCAAAAGTCAAAGGTGAAAGAAACCTCATTCTGGCGTTTCCGAGGAGTCTTTGGTAAGCCGGAGAGCAATTCATTGTCGTCATTGGTCCGGTCCTGACGGCGGCTCTCATGTTGCTACTTTTTCAAAAGAAAATGAGGATCCAAATAAGCCAAAGGGTGTGAAAACCTTACTTTTCGTGTTACCAGTCGTGGTTTCTGTCTTGGCAAAGGTTCTGAGTCGGAGGAAATAGTTACCTCTTCTTCTACTACCTGGCTAGCCCCCATGTCGTCCTGGCAATAGTCAGTGTCAATAAGGTTGTTAAAAAACAGTCCAAGAGAGTCAAGGGCTACCTCCGACTCAGAAACATCATCCAGCTTGAACATATCAGAAGCAGTTCTTTTCTTCTTGGACTTTCGGGTTGTCTTCTTGGCGGCTATGGCGGCGGCTCTAGCCTTCTTAGCAGCTTCATGATCCTATTTTGCCTTCCAAAAGTTAGATTTTGCCTGTAGGCAGATAACAGGTTAAAAGTCATGCAAGTACTTAACTACTGAAGGAAAAAGTGGGTCAAGGGGATTTACCTCTGGTGCCGGGTTAAGTTTGCAGAAATGATTCAATCCAACTTTACTGCAGTCCTCGTATTTACTGTTTACGAGGGTGGTTGACATTTCAACAATGGCTTCTTTAGTCAGTTGCAAAGAGCTATGATGCAAAGGGTCATCTGGTCCTCCGGCATAGGTATACATCAAGGCAGAGCGGCGGCTCAGAGGGATGACCCGCCATGCGATCCAACAACGGATCAGATCAACTCCAGTTAGGCCGTTTCCCAATAAGGCTTGAATCCTTTTGATGGATGGGATAAGCTTCTTGCGTTCAGCAGTAGTAAGCTTGTCAGGGAGCACAAACTTAAAGTCAAGACGCTCCGCGCGATAACCCGGCATTGGTCTTTCATCAGCTAGCGACGTGTCTTTGCAATAAAACCAAGTTTGGTTCCAATCCTTGGGATGGCTTGGTAAGACTACTAAGGGAAAGACAGCACCCTGTCGGTGCTGAATCGAGATTCCACCAAGTTCCAAGCTAAGGCCGTTGGTGCATTCATTCTGGCGGTTCAAATAGAAGTACTCTCTGAAGAGTTCAACAGTAGGTTCTTCTTGAAGATAAACCTCATAGAGAACTTGAAAATTGCAGATGTTGGATATGGAGTTGGGTCCAAGATCTTGTGGATGAAGCTTGAAAAAATGCAGAACATCTCTGAAGAACTTTGATTCGAGTGGTGAAAAACCCCGGTTCATGTGATCAGTAAAGATGATGACTTCACTGTCTTTGGGCTGAGGTCGTTCTTCGGCCGGGTCAGGAGCACGATAGGACATAATGTTCTTCTCCGACAAATATCCGATGGTGACAAAATCCTTCAAAGTGTTATTAGTGACTGTGGAAGGGACCCAGTTGCAGACTGTTGGCGCCTTTGACGGCATAATGAAAAGGACGAGCTGAAAAGAAAGTATTTTGTCGGTTCAAATTAGTTGGTGGAATTACAGGTTAAGTGATTATAGTATAGATGAGTAATGGCGGCTTAAGTAAGGGCTAATGATATATGAAGGAAAAATGAGCCGACATGATAAGCCACCAGGGCTAAAGATATTCGAAGGTTGCCTGAGACATAATTGACTAAGTACTAAGATAAACGAGTTTCACAAGTTTTTGCTACTATTTTGGATCAAGATGGTTCAAAAAACAAAAATAAATCTAGACCTAAAAAACCAGCATAGAGGAGTTCATCAGTTCTAAGGAGGCCTTTGTACAAGGAAAAGGGATCTACTAGCATCTGAAATGGATGCAAAACAACTACCGCATGAGTTCCATGCTTCTTTTAGATCAAAGAAGGATGCGGTGGAGAAACTACAAAGAATCCGCGATGAACAACGAAGAACACAGAAAGAACTCACAAACCCTAATGCAGATCTAAGGTATGAGAAAGCAAGGACTTACGGACGCAGATCTACTACGGAGGATCACCGCCGTTTCTCTGGACAAACTCAGGTTGATGCAGCGGCCAAGGTTGAGGACGACGGTGAGCGTTGCGGCGGCGGAGTTCGAGCGCTGAAGGTTGCGAGAGGAAGAAGACGATGGAAAAGGGAGAGAATGAGAAGAAGACCTGTCGTGGCTATTTATAAGGAAAGACTGATAAGTGAGCGCAACAAATGAGGAGGCTGAAACATGGTTATCCAGCTACCCAGGTGCCTTGATTTTCAGAAAGGCATTAAAGATAAAGATCCGTTAAAGATGACATGGTGGCGGGTTTCCGAAAAATCCGGAGATGACGTCATGGCGGGTTACAAGGCTTTCGCAGCAGTGATAGATGGATTTTTCTAAGTGTTGGAGATTGACAAGAACAAAGTTCAAATCAACCTGGGGCCTAATGTTGGGGATATGACTACCAGGCATGACCCGCCCAGGAGGGGCTGGGTCAATTACAATGGCGGGTTACTTAAAAGAAGCCCGAAGAGTATACAAGGTGACGGTTTACGATAAGGCTTGTAGTAGGCCCAAGTGCGGAGGCGGCTTAAGGCCCGTAAATGTAAACCGCCATGTATGAATAAGACTTGTAAAGTAAGGCATGTAAAAGATGTCACCGAGCCGGACACGTTCTATGAGCCGGCCGGGACTCTGTAGGCCGCAAGGCGTCAATCCGTGTATATAAGGGGACGACCCGGCGGCGGCTTAGGAGAAGAAACAGATCAAGGGCCAAGCTAGCGTGTTTTCGCTCCTTGGTCATCGAAACCTAGCAATACCACAACAACTGGACTAGGCTTTACCTTCACTGTAAGGGTCCGAACCAGTATAAACCTCTCGTGTCCTTTGTCCCGATTAACCCCTTTAAGATTCCTAGTTGCGATGGCTCCACGACTAAGTCCTTTCACTAGGACATCTATCGTGACAATTCCATGACATTACTGCTCAAGTGAAGAAGCCCAAGTCTGGACCTAAGCCTGAGACTGAGTGCTTCTACTACAAAGGGACTGGTCACTGGAAGCGGAACTGCCCCAAGTATTTGGTGGATAAGAAGGATGGCAAAGTAAAGGTATATTTGATATACATGTTATTGATGTGTACCTTACTAATGCTCGCAGTAGCGCCTGGGTATTTGATACTGGTTTGTTTCTAATATTTGCAACTCGAAACAGGGGCTACGAATTAAGAGAAGATTGGCTAAGGAAGAGGTGACGATGCACGTGGGAAATGGTTCCAAAGTCGATGTGATCGCCGTCGGCACACTACCTCTACATCTACCTTCGGGATTAGTTTTAGACCTGAATAATTGTTATTTGGTGCCAGCGTTAAGCATGAACATTATATCTGGAGCTCATTTGATGCGATATGGCTATTGATTTAAATCAGAGAATAATGGTTGTTCTATTTATATGAGTAATATCTTTTATGGTCATGTACCCTTGATGAGTGGTCTATTTTTACTAAATCTTGATAGTAGTGATACACATATTCATAGTATTGAAGCCAAACGATATAAGTTTAATAATGATAATGCAACTTATTTGTGGCACCGCCGTTTAGGTCATATTGGTGTAAAGCGCATGAAGAAACTCCATGCTGATGGGCTTTTGGAATCACTTGATGCTTGCGAACCATGCCTCATGGGCAAGATGATAAGGCTCCGTTCTCCGGAACAATGAAACGAGCAACAGACTTATTGGAAGTAATACATACCGATGTATGCGGACTGATGAGTGTTGATGCTCATGGCGGGCATCGTTATTTTCTGACCTTCACAGATGATTTGAGCATATATGGGTATGTCTACTTGATGAAACATAAGTCTGAAACATTTGAAAAGTTCAAAGAATTTCAGAGTGAAGTGGAAAATCATCGTAACAAGAAAATTGAGTTTTTACGATCTGATCGTGGAGGTGAATATTTGAGTTATGAGTTTGGTCTTCATTTGAAACAATGCGAAATAGTTTCGCAACTCACGCCACCCGGAACACCACAGCGTAATGGTGTGTCTGTACGTTGTAACCGCACTTTATTAGATATGGTGCGATCTATGATGTCTCTTACTGATTTACCGCTATCATTTTGGGGTTATGCTTTAGAGATGGCTGCATTCACGTTAAATAGGGCACCATCGAAATCCGTTGAGACAACACCTTATGAACTGTGGTTTGGCAAGAAACCCAAGTTGTCATTTTCTGCGATGCTCATGTGAAAAAGCTTCAACCTGATAAGCTCGAAGCCAAATCGGAGAAATGTGTCTTCATAGGATACCCAAAGGAGACTGTTGGGTACACCTTCTATCACAGATCCGAAGGCAAGATATTCGTTGATAAGAATGGATCCTTTCTAGAGAAGGAGTTTCTCTCGAAAGAAGTGAGTGGGAGGAAAGTAGAACTTGTAACATCCCAAAATTCTAAATTTTGGAATGTTATAATAAATAGATAGATTGATTGTTTGTTTGATTGTTGTGTGATTGATTGAGTGAAATTCGAAACTTTTTGAAAGTTAAATGAGAGGGAATAAAAGGACTTTCCCAAACTTTCACCTTTTGCATTTTGATCTCCGTGAATTCAAATCCTTTTCAAATACAAAACCCCCAAGAGAAGATGACATGACTTCTTCCATTTAAATAAATGAAAAGGGTTTTGAAAAGATTTGAATTTCATTTGGAAATATTTCAATTCATAAACTTCAAGCAACTCAATGATTTTCATTAGAGAAGATAAAATGACTTCTTCAAATTATATGAAATATGAGTTGGGAGTTTAAAAGGATCAAAATTTAAAATCCTTTTGAAATTATTTTCAATTTGGAGTTATTTGGGTTTTATTCAAATTATTTTTCTCCAAAAATAAAATATATGGAAAATAGGGTAACATGATTCCCTACATCAGAAAATTGGAGAGAAATAAATTTGAATTAATTTTGGTATTTTTATAATGATTTTTATTGGATTTTATTAGACCAGTAGCACTCTTTGAATTATCTGAATTTGTGTGAATTTTATTTAATGCTAGGAAAATGTTCAGCTTGTAGAAAATCTTTTTCTGAAAATTTTGATATATTATATGCCTATATAATATTTTAGTTTATTTTGTTTTTGTTATTTTTGTTGTCTGTGAAAAATGTTTAAAAAAATAAAAAAAATCTTTTCCGCCGACTGGGCCGGCCCAGCACCCAACCGGGCCAGGCCAAGCCCAGCCCAGCCGAGCCGTCCCCGACCTCACGCAGGAGGCCGGATCCCGCACGCCACCGCCGCCGCCTCAGTGTCCGAGCCGTCCCCGCCGCGGACTCCTCGCTGCCTCTCTCCTTGCCCCTCCCGCAAGCCGTCCGCCGCCCCCGACTCTTAAATAGCGGAGCCGCCCCGCCTCTCTCTCCTCCCTCACACTTCCCGCGCCGCCGCCCTCGCACACCACCGCCCGAAGCTGCTGCCGCCTCCCGCTACTGCCTCCTGCTGCTGCGCCGCCCGCTCGCCTCGCCGCGCTCTTCGCCGCCGCCGCCGCGCCGCATTCCCGCCGCATTGCCCTCGCCGCCCCGCACCGCTTCCACCGCCGCCGTCGCATAGCGCCGCCCCGAGCCGCAGACGCCGGAAACCGCCGCCGCCGACGACCCGCGGACCGAACCGGTATAGCCATTGCTTCGACCCGGTTTATTTAGGGTTATCTCGGTTTTTCTTTAAACCCAGTTTTCCTATTTAAATCTGTTAATTAGTAAACGTTTTCCAGTCAGTAGTTTTAGTGAACGAATTCACTATTTAGTCCTAAACAGTGAACATATTCGTTCGCTAGTGTCCCACAGTGAACGTTCGTTGTTTAGTATATTCCTTTTCTTTTTAATTTCCGGCAGGGACCCGTTTGTGAATAATTTTCTTACAGATTAGTCCCTCTGCTTCAAACGACCACAACTTTTTGCTCGTTTGTCCAAATCCAACGAAACCAACGCCCACTTCTTCGTTATGATCTCCTCTATCTAGTAAAACAACTTAAACATGTTGTTTAAATTTTAAAATTTGAATTAGATCAGATTTGAATTCAAACTTTGTTTGGTCATAACTTGAGTTTCATAACTCCGATTTAGTTGATTCTTTTTGCAAATTGAAACTCTTGACCCACACTTTCTGATAAGGCCAAATTCACATAACTTTGGTACTGTTAGAAATTGTTTTATGTTGCAAGAGTTATTTGCTTGGTTTTGATGTTTTCCGAACTGTCTTCTTCGTTCTTCCCGATCTTCTGAGTGATTGCTTATGTGTGGTTACTATTGCTTGCTCACGATAGATTGAACAGAGTGTGACGAGTAGAGCTATCAAGAGTTTTGAGTGCGAATCATCTTCGTCAACCTTGCAGGCAAGTTCACACTTTGATCATATCCCCTTTCATACCCAGTTTTTATGCATTAGTTTCACCCTCAAACATTGCATGAGTAGGATTGATAACATGTGGGTACTGGGAAATAGTTGATGAGGTAGGAACCTATTGCCCTGCATTCAAACCTTGGGAGTTACTATTACGTTATGCTTATATTGCCATGCTATGCTTGTAGACGTGGATTGGGTTTTGAGAGTATTCATGACCGATGTGAGATTGTTAATTAATGGTTTACTTAAGGTGGCAACTTTAAACACACATATGGGTGGATTGAGGCACCTGGGTACTCCAGCGATTGCCTGTTTAGGCACCTGGGTATTCCAGCGATTGCCTGTTTTTTATGGACCGCCACCCAGGCTCAAAGGGATCATGAGATTATTCATACTAGAAACTTCCGTGTGCAGCCACAAGCTATTATGGGCTCTAGCATAGTTGATTAAGTCATGTGAACTCTTACAGTGGTAGACTAGCAGATGTAGGGGACGTAGGTGGTACGGTCTACCCATCGCAAGGTGCAAACGCTTCTGAAAGACTGTGTCTCAGTCATCCGTTTCTCAAACACCATGTAGTGCAAGAAATCCAACGGAGGAGATCGAGTCTTGTGGGGAAAAGTGCGCAAACCTCTGCAGAGTGTATAAACTAATCATGATTAGCCGTGTCCCCGGTTATGGACGTCTTGAGTATCTAGTACTTGGATTATCATGTGAATCTCATCACGTTACTTTAAATTAATTTTGTTGGGTTTAATGATGTTACTTAATTGGTATTGAGAATGCTGTCAACCATTCTCAATGTTTAACAACCACCATGATAGTTAAATAAAATTTATTCCTTTGTAGTAGGGAAAAATTGGCTTTGCAAAAACACTATAACCATAGAGCTTTTCCACCAGCCAAATATGCATCTAGTGATAGCCTTTATTCATCATTATTCTATGGTGTGAATTTGCCAGTACATTCAATGTACTGACCCTTTGTGGCTGCAACGTCTCATGTTGCAGGATTTCTTACGATGAGTAAGTGATACGTTAGGGTTAGGATTTCTACACTCAACTTTGCCGTTGGTGTTGATGGGAATCCACAACCTTGTTACTTCCGCTATTTGGATTGAGGTAATGGTATTTTACGTTACTTTATACATGTGATTTACCTCTGTTATAAATCCTCGAGTACTGTGTGTGTCAGCATACCGATCCAGGCATGACACTTAAGCACAGAGACTTGACCGTCTGAGGTCGGGTCGCTACAAGATGGTATCAGAGCACATGTTGACTGTAGGACGTGACCCTAGAAACTGGCAAGCCCATAGGAAAGATTTTTCTCTAAAACTTTACTTTTCAAAAAGATCTTTTACCTCTCTTCTCTTCTGAGCATATTCAAATATCCCCTTTTAGTGAGACCATACCCCCTTTTTCCTTTTGACCACATGAAGATTCGACTAAGGAGACCACTCCAAGAAGTACAAGATATCGGACAACCGAGACCATTCGGAATGAAGAGGATTTTACCATACATTATGATAATGGAAACTACAACTATTGAAGACTCTGAAGACTAGGAGAATTGGAGACTCCGAAGAATTTACAGATTTGTGTGACCTAGGAAGGCTACCCTTATGGAACTTGGCAGACTATGGAAGTTGTCAATACCCGAGATCAAGGTGTGTAGGAGAAAGATCGGAGCATGGAGAGTTAAAAACTCAAAGTTCTGTCAACGAAAACCCTAAGGCAGGAGATATCAACTATGGAGAGATAGCTCATGGAAATGGCAAGAGCAGAACCACGGCTATCCATAAGGTTATCGCCCGCTTATGATATTTTCACCGTGCTGATTTAAGCATGCATATGCATGGAAGGATTGAATGGTAGAAGGCTGATGGAGCACCTATCAGCAAGAGATGAAGTTTTAACCTAGGACGGTGTATCACCAGGATCTGGAGTAATACATCAAGAAGTTTAAGATGGACTTGTCATATTTGACAAGGAGGCCATTTGTGAAGAACTTAGGACCCAGAAGCTGAAGTAGCCAAATTGGAGGAACAAAACCTTGAGATACCGGAGATTTGTCAGGAACTAAAGGACAGTAGGACCATGGATCATGCCAAGGGTGTTGAAACCCAGAGGTTTGGAATGCAACTCCAGAAATATTAAAGGATGTCACTAGAGACTTCGCGTCAAGAGAAATCTGGCAGAGGAACTTGACAAGCATGATCAGAAGAAGCCATCAGAGACATGAACAAGACTTGAAGAGTTAGACGACCTTGAAGATTTATTGACCTTTAGAAGACCAAACCCCTGTTATATACCTACGTTAGATGCTACGATTGTGAGCTGTCATTTGTTTGATGTTTTTCGACAGCCACAATAAAATATGTCTTTTCAAAACTATTTGGTTGTATTGTGTGTATCCCTCTCTATCTCTCTTATCTCACCCCAACCCTTGGACCCAATAGAGGATGAATGGAGATGAGCTTGTACTTTCTGGACTGATGAGTCAGTTGGAGACAGACCAATGGATTCAGAACATGGAGGATCACATGGAGAATAACCCTATAGTTGGACATGATATGACCCAGCATGCTCTTCAGTGTTTTGAAAGAGGTGCTGCTACTTGGTGGAGGATGTACCAAACCATGAAAGGATGGCAAGGAGTAACCACTTGGAAAGAATTTAAGTTGACTCTACAAAGATATCATCTTGTGTCGCAGAAGTTGAAGCCTTATGGAAAGGATATAAAGAAACCTTGTGCATGCAAGATTTGGGGAGAAGTAGGACACACCCACAAAGAACACAAGGATGAATGCCCTAATTGTGAAGGAAGTCACCTAGCTGAAGAATGCCCAACTAGGCAGATTACTTGTTTCTTGTGTGAAGGGACTACCCACTATCCTGCTGAGTGTCACGTTTACCCCATGGTACGAAGAACCGTACATCAGAAAAAAGAAGTAATGAAAGGAGCCCTCATGGAAATTTTAGAAGAAGCTGTGATGAAGGAAGAGATGGAGGACACACCTAAAGAAGACCCGAGTAAACCTGCACCAAGTCATGCTATTCATGTGGAGAAGAAGGACACATCTCCCAGAATTGTTTGAATGGGGATCTAGTAGTATTCTCGAAGAGGAAGTAGAGTCTGACCCATAGGAAATAGAAGCCCTAATTGGAATGGAAAAGTCCAGGAAGAGAAGCAGAGTGGATTCTAGGAAGGATCTGAGTCATATCACCTATTATAGGTGCAAGGAGTCAGGGCACTACCTCAGCAGTTGCCCAAAAAGGAAACCTCGATACTTGTCAGAAGTAATATGTTTTAGTTGTAATGGAGCAGGGCACTTTGCCAGAGAATGCCCCAAGGAGAAGGAAACTTGTGCTAGATAGTTGAGTTTGCAACAAAAGAAATGGAGTAGTAGAAGTGAGAACATTTTCTTTTATATTGAGGTATTGAGTTGACACATGTAATGGAAAAGCGAGAGATTGTAATCATTTGAGAATGAATAAAGTTAGCATCATTGGTACTGATATGGATTTTATGAGTTGTTACCCTATGAAGAATAATTTTGGCCATTTTGAGGATATGAGAAATATGGTCTATGAAAGATTTGTGCATTTTAAGGGTGGTAGTACCCTGTAAGAACCGTTGACCCCTGGAAAAGATAAGGATACTCCACTGAGTGGATTTCGGACAAAATGAATATGAGTTTTGTCTCGATATGTGTGATACCCCAAGAGTACGTAGGATAAAGTTGGAGACCGTCAGTTGTTTGGACCAAATGTGATCAAGGATTCAGAAGAGAATGTTAAGTTGATTCGAGATAGACTGAAGGTAGCTCAGTCCAGGTAGAAGAGTTATGCAGACTCAAAAACGCAAGGAGGTAGTCTATGAAATTGGAGACAGATCATGCCTTCGTGAGTCCCCTCTACGAGGAATTAAATGATTTGGAGTTAAGGGAAAGTTAGCCCCGAGATTTGTAGGACCATACCGAGTTTTGGAGCGTATGAGAGAGGTGGCCTACAAGTTGGAGTTACCCGAAGGACCGTCAGGAGTTCATGATGTGTTTCACGTTTCCCAGTTAAAGAAGTGCCATGCAGGGATGGCCAACATTCCCCTGTAAGGACGCTTGACCCTGGAAAGGATAATGATGTTCCATGAAGTGGAGTATGGACTTCATAAGTATAAGTTTTTAACTCGGTATGTGGGATATCCCACGAGGATGAAGAGATGAATTACTATTGGATACAAAGGAGGTATGATGTTGGAAATATGGATCAAGGGAAATTCCATGATGAGTCTGAGTAATCATGTCCTAGTTTGGTGCCAATAGAAGGAAGGAAGACAATACAATTAGATGGATTTTAAGTATGCTAGGAAGCTGGAAGTTGGGTGTTGGAATAACGATCAGTTGCCCCGAGGATGAGTTCAAGGTTTACAAGTAATGAGATGGGCCATAACCCACAGGCCCAGGACCTACCAAGAAGCAATCACATTCTTGCTGAAGGAAAAAAACCTGGTAGAAGTTACAATTTTATCGATAGACGATCTTATAGGAGTAATGCAAAACCTAAGAGTTGTGAAGGAACGATAGATGTTTGTTTGGCTTGCAGAATCAATGGATTTATCCGAACCCAGTTCGTCGACAAGAGAAATTCTGCAAGGCTTGTGAGGCCTTTATTCATCATTATTCTATGGTGTGAATTTGCCAGTACATTCAATGTACTGACCCTTTGTGGCTGCAACGTCTCATGTTGCAGGATTTCTTACGACGAGTAAGTGATACGTTAGGGTTACGATTTCTACACTCAACTTTGCCGTTGGTGTTGATGGGAATCCACAACCTTGTTACTTCCACTATTTGGATTGAGGTAATAGTATTTTATGTTACTTTATACATGTGATTTACCTCTGTTATAAATCCTCGAGTACTGTGTGTGTCAGCATACCGATCCAGGGATGACACTTAAGCACAGAGACTTGACCGTCTGAGGTCGGGTCGCTACAAGATGGTATCAGAGCACATGTTGACTGTAGGACGTGACCCTAGAAACTGGCAAGCCCATAGGAAAGATTTTTCTCTAAAACTTTACTTTTCAAAAAGATCTTTTACCTCTCTTCTCTTCTGAGCATATTCAAATATCCCCTTTTAGTGAGACCATACCCCCTTTTTCCTTTTGACCACACGAAGATTCGACTAAGGAGACCACTCCAAGAAGTACAAGATATCGGACAACTGAGACCATTCGGAATGAAGACGATTTTACCATACATTATGATAATGGAAACTACAACTGTTGAAGACTCTGAAGACTAGGAGAATTGGAGGCTCCGAAGAATTTCCAGATTTGTGTGACCTAGGAAGGCTACCCTTATGGAACTAGGCAGACTATGGAAGTTGTCAATACCCGAGATCAAGGTGTGTCGGAGAAAGATCAGAGCATGGAGAGTTAAAAATTCAAAGTTCTGTCAAGGAAAACCCTAAGGTAGGAGATATCAACTATGGAGAGATAGCTCATGGAAATGGCAAGAGCAGAACCATGGCTATCCATGAGGTTATCGCCCGCTTATGATATTTTCACCGTGCTGATTTAAGCATGCATATGCATGGAAGGATTGGATGGTAGAAGGCTGATGGAGCACCTATCAGCAAGAGATGAAGTTTTAACCTAGGACAGTGTATCACCAGGATCTGGAGTAATACATCAAGAAGTTTTAACCTAGGACGGTGTATCACCAGGGGGTACCAAAATAATCCAGGAGTGTATCACTGGACAGCAGTCAAGAACATCCTGAAATACCTGAAAAGGACTAAGGATATATTTCTCGTTTATGGAGGTGACAAAGAGCTCGTCGTAAACGGTTACGTCGATGCAAGCTTTGACACTGATCCGGATGACTCTAAGTCACAAACCAGATACGTATTTCTATTGAATGGTGGAGCTGTCAGTTGGTGTAGTTCTAAGCAAAGCGTCGTGGCGGGATCTGTTGGAAATATGCCCTAGAGTCAATAATAAAATGGTTATTATTTTATTTCCTTGTTCATGATAATTGTCTATTGTTCATGTTATAATTGTGTTATCTGCAAATCGTAATACATGTGTGAATACATAGACCACATCATGTCCCTAGTGAGCCTCTAGTTGACTATCTCGTTGATCAATAGATGGTTACGGTTTCCTGACCATGGACATTGGATGTAATTGACAACGGGATCACATCATTAGGAGAATGATGTGATGGACAAGACCCAATCCTAAGCATAGCACAAGATCGTGTAGTTCGTCTGCTAAAGTTTTCTAATGTCAAGTATCTTTTCCTTAGACCATGAGATTGTGCAACTCCCAGATACTGTAGGAATGCTTTGGGTGTGCCAAATGTCACAACGTAACTGGGTGGCTATAAAGGTGCACTACGTGTATCTCCGAAAGTGTCTGTTGGGTTGGCATGAATCGAGGCTGGGATTTGTCACTTCGTATGACAAAGAGGTATCTCTGGGCCCACGCGGTGATGCATCATCATAATGAGCTCAATGTGTCTAAGCGGTTAGTCACGGGATCATGCATTACAGAACGATTAAAGTGACTTGACAGTAACGAGATTGAATGAGGTATTGGGATACCGATGATCGAATCTCGGGCAAGTAACGTATCGATTGACAAAGGGAATTGTATACGGGATTGATTGAATCCTTGACATCGTGGTTCATCCAATGAGATCATCGTGGAACATGTGGGAGCCAACATGGGTATCCAGATCCCGCTGTTCGTTATTGGTCGGAGAGATGTCTCGGTCATGTCTGCATGATTCCCGAACCCGTAGGGTCTACACACTTAAGATTCGGTGACACTAGAGTTGTTATGGGAATTAGTATGCGGTTACTGAATGTTGTTTGGAGTCCCGGATGAGATCTCAGACGTCATGAGGAGTTCCGGAATGGTCCGGAGATAAAGATTTATATATGGGAAGTCCTTATTCGGTAGCCAGAAGTGTTCGGGGGTTTATCGGTATTGTACCGGGACCACTGAAGGGGTTCCGGGGGGTCCACCGGGAGGGTCCACCTGCCCCGGAGGGCCCTATGGGCTGAATATGGAGGGGAACCAGCCCCTAGGTGGGCTGGGCGCCGAACCCCCCTAGGTCCCATGCGCCTAGGGTTTAGGGGAAACCCTAAAGGGGGCGCCCCCCTTGGCTTGGGGGGCAAGCCAACCCCCTTGGTTGCCGCCCCCCCTCTCCCTTGCCCCTATAAATAGAGGGGATGTGGGAGGGCTGCAGCACCACTTCCCCTGGCGCAGCCCTCTCCCTCCCCAACACCTCCTCCTTCGTAGTAGTGCTTGGCGAAGCCCTGCCCGAGAACCACAAGCTCCACCACCACGCCGTCGTGCGGCCGGAGCTCTTCCTCAACTTCTCCTCTCCCCTTGCTGGATCAAGAAGGAGGAGACGTCCCCGGGTTGTACGTGTGTTGAACGCGGAGGTGCTATTGTTCGACGCTTATATCGGAATCAACCTCGATCAGAATCGCTGTGAGTACGGCTCCTTCATCCGTGTTCTTGTAACGCTTCCGTTTCACGATCTTCAAGGGTATGAAGATACACTCCCCTCTCTCTCGTTGCTAGTCTCTCCATAGATTGATCTTGGTGATGCGTAGAATTTTTTTAATTTCTGCAACGATCCCCAACAGTGGCATCATGAGCTAGGTCTATGCGTAGTTTCTATGCACGAGTAGAACACAAGATGTTGTGGGCGTCGATTTTGTCAATTTACTTTCCGTTACTAGTCTTATCTTGATTCGGCGGCATCGTGGGATGAAGCGGCCCGGACCGACCTTACACGTATGCTTACGTGAGACTGGTTCCACCGACTGACATGCACTAGTTGCATAAGGTGGCTAGCGGGTGTCTGTCTCTCCCACTTTAGTCGAATCAGATTCAATGAAGGGTCCTTATGAAGGGTAAATAGAAATTGGCATATCACGTTGTGGTTTTGGTGTAGGTAAGCAACGTTCTTGCTAGAAACCTATAGCAGCCACGTAAAAACTTGCAACAACAATTAGAGGACGTCTAACTTGTTCTTGCAGCATATGTCGTGTGATGTGATATGGCCAAAAGGATGTGATGAATGATATATGTGATGTATGAGATTGATCATGTTCTTGTAATAGGAATCATGACTTGCATGTCGATGAGTATGACAACTAGCAGGAGCCATAGGAGTTGTCTTAATTTATTATATGACCTGCGTGTCAATGATAATGCCATGTAATTACTTTACTTTATTGCTAACCGTTAGCCATAGTAGTAGAAGTAACAGCTGGCGAGACAACTTCATGAAGACACGATGATGGAGATGATCATGGTGTCATGCCGGTGATGATGATGATCATGGCGCCCCGAAGATGGAGATCAAAAGGAGCAAAATGATATTGGCCATATCATGTCACTATTTGATTGCATGTGATGTTTATCATGTTTATACATCTTATTTGCTTAAAACGACGGTATCTTAAATAAGATGACCCCTCGCTACAATTTCAAGAAAGTGTTCCCCCTAACTGTGCACCGTTGCGAAGGTTCGTTGTTTCGAAGCACCACATGATGATCGGGTGTGATAGATTCTAATGTTCGAATACAATGGGTGTAAGCCAAATTTACACATGCAGAACACTTAGGTTGACTTGACGAGCCTAGCATGTACATACATGGCCTCGGAACACGAGAGACCAAAAGGTCGAACATGAGTCGTATAGTAGATACGATCAACATGGAGATATTCACCATTGATGACTAGTCCGTCTCACGTGATGATCGGACACGGCCTAGTCGATTCGGATCATGTATCACTTAGATGACTAGAGGGATGTCTGTCTGAGTAGGAGTTCATTAGATAATTTGATTAGATGAACTTAATTATCATGAACATAGTCTAAAATATTTGCAATATGTCTTGTAGATCAAATGTCCCACGCTAATGTTGCCCTCAACTTCAATGCGTTCCTAGAGAAAACCAAGCTGAAAGACAATGGTAGCAACTATACGGACTGGGTCCGTAACTTGAGGATCATCCTCATAGCTGCCAAGAAAGCATATGTCCTTGAAGCACCGCTAGGTGAAGCACCCATTTTCCCAGCAACTCAAGACGTTATGAACGCCTGGCAGTCGCGTAGTGATGATTACTCCCTGGTTCAGTGCGGCATGCTTTACAGCTGAGAACCGGGGCTCCAAAAGCGTTTTGAGCAACACGGAGCATATGAGATGTTCCAAGAGCTGAAAATGGTTTTCCAAGCTCATGCCCGGGTCGAGAGATATGAAGTCTCCAACAAGTTCTACAGTTGTAAGATGGAGGAGAATAGTTCTGTCAGCGAGCACATACTCAAAATTTCTGGGTTGCACAACCGCTTGTCTCAGCTAGGAGTCAATCTCCCGAATGACGCGGTCGTTGACAGAATCCTTCAGTCGCTCCCACCTAGCTACAAGAGCTTTGTGATGAATTTCAATATGCAGGGGATGGAGAAAACCATTCGTGAGGTATATTCAATGCTGAAATCAGCGGAGGTGGAGATCAAAAAGGAACATCAAGTGTTGATGGTCAATAAAACCATTTGTTTCAAGAAAGGCAAGGGTAAGAAGAACTTCAAGAAGGACGGCAAGGGAGTTGCCGCGCCTGGTAAGCCAGTTGCCGGGAAGAAGCCAAAGCATGGACCCAAGCCAAAGACTGAGTGCTTTTATTGCAAGGGAAACAGTAACTGGAAGCGGAACTGCCCCAAGTACTTAGCGGATAAGAAGGCCGACAATACCAAAGGTATATATGATATACATGTTATTGATGTGTACCTTACCAGCACTCGTAGTAGCTCCTGTGTATTTGATACTGGTGTGGTTGCTCATATTTGTAACTCAAAACAGGAGCTGCGGAATAAGCGGAGACTGGTGAAGGATGAGGTGATGATGCGCGTCAGGAATGGTCCCAAGGTCGATGTGATCGCCGTCGGCACGCTACCTCTACATTTACCTACGGGATTAGTTTTAAACCTCAATAATTGTTATTTAGTACCAGCTTTGAGCATGAACATTGTATCTGGATCTCGTTTAATGCGAGATGGCTACTCATTTAAATCTGATAATAATGGTTGTTCTATTTATATGAGAGATATGTTTTATGGTCATGCCCCGCTGGTTAATGGTTTATTCTTATTGAATCTCGAACGTGATGATACACATATTCATAGTGTGAATGCCAAAAGATGTAAGGTTGATAATGATAGTCCCACATACTTGTGGCACTGCCGCCTTGGTCACATTGGTGTCAAACGCATGAAGAAACTCCATGCAGATGGAATTTTGGAGTCTCTTGATTATGAATCATTTGACACGTGCAAACCATGCCTCATGGGAAAAATGACCAAGACTCCGTTCTCCGGAATAATGGAGCGAGCAACCAACTTATTGGAAATCATACATACTGATGTGTGAGGTCCAATGAGCGTTGAGGCTCGCGGTGGTTATCGTTATGTTCTCACCCTCACTGATGACTTAAGTAGATATGTGTATGTCTACTTAATGAAACACAAGTCTGAGACCTTTGAAAAGTTCAAGGAATTTCAGAGTGAGGTAGAGAATCAACGTGACAGGAAAATAAAGTTCTTACGATCAGATCGTGGGGGAGAGTATTTGAGTCACGAATTTGGCACACACTTAAGGAAATGTGGAATTGTTTCACAACTCACGCCGCCTGGAACACCTCAGCATAATGGTGTGTCCGAACATCGTAATCGCACTCTATTGGATATGGTGCGATCTATGATGTCTCTTACCGATCTACCGCTATCATTTTGGGGTTATGCTTTAGAGACTGCCGCATTCACTTTAAATAGGGCTCCGTCGAAATTCATTGAGACGACACCGTATGAATTGTGGTTTGGGAAGAAACCTAAGCTGTCGTTTCTGAAAGTTTGGGGATGTGATGCTTATGCCAAGAAACTTCAACCTGAAAAGCTCGAACCCAAGTCGAAAAAATGCGTCTTCATAGGATACCCTAGGGAAACTATTGGGTATACCTTCTACCTCAGATCCGAAGGCAAGGTCTTTGTTGCTAAGAATGGATCCTTTCTGGAGAAAGAGTTTCTCTTGAAAGAAGTAAGTGGGAGGAAAGTAGAACTTGATGAGGTACTGCCTCTTGAACCGGAGAGTGGCGCTGCTCAGGAAGATGTTTCTGTGGTGCCTGCACGGACTAGAGAGGAAGTTAATGATGATGATCATGAAACTTCGGATCAAGTTGCTACTGGACTTCGTAGGTCCACAAGGACACGTTCTGCACCAGAGTGGTACGGCAACCCTGTCCTAGAAATCATGTTGTTAGACAATGGTGAACCTTCGAACTATGAAGAAGCCATGGCAGGCCCGGATTCCAACAAATGGCTTGAAGCCATGAAATCCGAGATAGGATCCATGTATGAAAACAAAGTATGGACTTTGACAGACTTGCCCGATGATCGGCAAGCCATAGAACATAAATGGATCTTTAAGAAGAAGACATACGTGGATGGTAATGTGACCATCTGTAAGGCTCGTCTTGTCGCTAAGGGTTACCGACAAGTTCAAGGGGTTGACTACAATGAGACCTTCTCACCTGTAGAAAAGCTGAAGTCCGTCCGAATCATGTTAGCAATTGCCGCATTCTATGATTATGAGATATGGCAGATGGACGTCAAAACGACATTCCTTAATGGTTTCCTTAAAGGAAGAATTGTATATGATGCAGCCGGAAGGTTTTGTCGATCCTAAGAATGCTGACAAGGTATGCAAGCTCCAATGCTCAATCTATGGGCTGGTGCAAGCATCTCGGAGTTGGAACATTTGTTTTGATGAGATGATCAAAGTGTTTGGGTTTACACAGACTTATGGAGAAGCATGTGTTTACCAGAAAGTGAGTGGGAGCTCTGTGGCATTTCTCATACTATATGTGGATGACATACTATTAATGGGAAATGATATAGAATTTTTGGAAAGCATAAAGGCCTACTTGAATAAGTGTTTTTCAATGAAGGACCTTGGAGAAGCTGCTTACATATTAGGCATCAAGATCTATAGAGATAGGTCGAGACGCCTCATTGGTCTTTCACAAAGCACATACCTTGACAAGATATTGAAGAAGTTTAATATGGATCAGTCCAAGAAGGGGTTCTTGCCTGTATTGCAAGGTGTGAGATTGAGCACGGCTCAATGCCCGACCACGTCAGAAGATAGAGAAAAGATGAGTGTCATCCCCTATGCCTCGGCCATAGGGTCTATTATGTATGCCATGCTGTGTACCAGACCTGATGTGAACCTTGTCGTAAGTTTGGTAGGAAGGTACCAAAGTAATCCCGACATGGAACACTGGACATCAGTTAATAATATCCTGAAGTACCTGAAAAGGACTAAGGATATGTTTCCCGTTTATGGAGGTGATGAAGAGCTCGTCGTAAAGGGTTATGTCGATGCTAGCTTCGACACAGATCTGGATGACTCCATGTCACAAACCGGATACGTGTATATTTTGAATGGTGGGGCAGTCAGTTGGTGCAGTTGCAAGCAAAGCGTCGTGACGGGATCTACATGTGAAGCGGAATACATGGCAGCCTCGGAGGCAGCACATGAAGCAATCTGGATGAAGGAGTTCATTACCGACCTAGGAGTTATTCCCAATGCGTCGGGCCCGATGACTCTCTTCTGTGACAACACTGGAGCTATTGCCCTTGCCAAGGAGCCCAGGTTTCACAAGAAAACCAGGCATATCAAGCGTCGCTTGAACTCCATTCGTGAAAATGTTCAAGATGGAGACATAGATATTTGTAAAGTGCATACAGACCTGAATGTCACAGATCCGTTGACTAAACCTCTTCCACGAGCAAAACATGATCAACACCAGAACTCTATGGGTGTTCGATTCATCACAATGTAACTAGATTATTGACTCTAGTGCAAGTGGGAGACTGTTGGAAATATGCCCTAGAGGCAATAATAAAATGGTTATTATTATATTTCTTTGTTCATGATAATTGTCTATTGTTCATGCTATAATTGTGTTATCCGGAAATCGTAATACATGTGTGAATACATAGACCACAACATGTCCCTAGTGAGCCTCTAGTTGACTAGCTCGTTGATCAATAGATGGTTACGGTTTCCTGACCATGGACATTGGATGTCATTGATAACGGGATCACATCATTAGGAGAATGATGTGATGGAAAAGACCCAATCCTAAGCATAGCACAAGATCGTGTAGTTCGTCTGCTAAAGCTTTTCTAATGTCAAGTATCTTTTCCTTAGACCATGAGATTGTGCAACTCCCGGATACTGTAGGAATGCTTTGGGTGTGCCAAATGTCACAACGTAACTAGGTGGCTATAAAGGTGCACTATGGGTATCTCCGAAAGTGTCTGTTGGGTTGGCACGAATCGATACTGGGATTTGTCACTCCGTATGACGGAGAGGTATCTCTGGGCCCACTCGGTGATGCATCATCATAATGAGCTCAATGTGTCTAAGCGATTAGTCACGGGATCATGCATTACGGAACGACTAAAGTGACTAGCCGGTAACGAGATTGAACGAGGTATTGGGATACCGACGATCAAATCTCGGGCAAGTAACGTACCGATTGACAAAGGGAATTGTATACGGGATTGATCGAATCCTCGACATCGTGGTTCATCCGATGAGATCATCGTGGAACATGTGGGAGCCAACATGGGTATCTAGATCCCGCTGTTGGTTATTGGCCGGAGAGATGTCTCGGTCATGTCTGCATGATTCCCGAACCCGTAGGGTCTACACACTTAAGGTTCGATGACGCTAGAGTTGTTATGGGAATTAGTATGTGGTTACCGAATGTTGTTCGGAGTCCCGGATGAGATCTTGGACATCACGAGGAGTTCCGTAATGGTCCAGAGATAAAGATTTATATATGGGAAGTCCTTATTCGGTCGCGGAAGTGTTCGAGGGTTCATTGGTATTGTACTGGGACCACCGAAGGGGTTCCGGGGGGGTCCACCTGCCCCGAAGGGCCCTATCGGCTGAATATGGAGGGGAACCAGCCCCTAGGTGGGCTGGGCGCCAAACCCCCTAGGGCCCATGCGCCTAGCGTTTAGGGGAAACCCTAAAGGGGGCGCCCCCCTTGGCTTGGGGGGCAAGCCAACCCCCTTGGCCGCCGCCCCCCTCTAGATCCATCTGGAGGGGGATGCCCCCCTCTCCCTTTCCCCTATAAATAGAGGGGAGGTTGGAAGGCTGCAGCACCCCTTCCCCTGGCGCAACCCTCTCCCTCCCCAACACCTCCTCCTTCGTAGTAGTGCTTGGCGAAGCCCTGCCGGAGAACCACAAGCTCCACCACCACGGCGTCATGCTGCCAGAGCTCTTCCTCAACTTCTCCTCTCCCTTTGCTGTATCAAGAAGTAGGAGACGTCCCCGGGCTGTATGTGTGTTGAACGCGGAGGCGCCGTTGCTTGATGCTTAGATCGGAATCAACCGCGATCTGAATCGCTGCGAGTATGACTCCTTCATCCGTGTTCTTGTAACGCTTCCATTTCACGATCTTCAAGGGTATGAAGATACACTCCCATCTCTCTCGTTGCTAGTCTCTCCATAGATTGATCTTGGTGACGCGTAGATTTTTTTAAATTTCTGCAACGATCCCCAACAGGATCTACGTGCGAAGCGGAATACATAGCTGCTTCAAAAGCAAAAAATGAAGGAGTCTGGATGAAGGAGTTCATATCCGATCTAGGTGTCATACCTAGTGCATCAGGTCCAATGAAAATCTTTTGTGACAATACTGGTGCAATTGCCTTGGCAAAGGAATCCAGATTTCACAAGAGAACCAAGCACATCAAGAGACGCTTTAATTCCATCCGCGGTCAAGTCAAGGAGGGAGACACAGAGATTTGCAAGATACATACGGATCTGAATGTTGCAGACCCGTTGACTAAGCCTCTCTCACGAGCAAAACATGATCGGCACCAAGACTCCATGGGTGTTAGAATCATTACAATGTAATCTAGATTATTGACTCTAGTGCAAGTGGGAGACTGAAGGAAATATGCCCTAGAGGCAATAATAACATTGTTATTTTTATTTTCTTATATCATGATAAACGTTTATTATTCATGCTAGAATTGTATTAACCGAAAACTTAGTACATGTGTGAATACATAGACAAACAGTGTGTCACTAGTATGCCTCTACTTGACTAGCTCGTTAATCAAAGATGGTTAAGTTTCCTAGCCATAGACATGAGTTGTCATTTGATGAATGGGATCACATCATTAGAGAATGATGTGTTTGACTTGACCCATCCGTTAGCTTAGCACTATGATCGTTTAGTTTATTGCTATTGCTTTTTTCATAACTTATACATGTTCCTATGACTATGAGATTATGCAACTCCCGAATACCGGAGGAACACTTAGTGTGCTATCAAACATCACAACGTAACTGGGTGATTATAAAGATGCTCTACAGGTGTCTCCAATGGTGTTTGTTGAGTTGGCATAGATCGAGATTAGGATTTGTCATTCCGATAGTCGGAGAGGTATCTCTGGGCACTCTCGGTAATACACATCACTATAAGCCTTGCAAGCAATGTGACTAAAAAGTTAGTTGCGGGATGTTGCATTACGAAACGAGTAAAGAGACTTGTCGGTAACGAGATTGAACTAGGTATGATGATACCGATGATCGAATCTCGGGCAAGTAACATACCGATGGCAAAGGGAACAATGTATGTTGTTATGCGGTTCGACCGATAAAGATCTTCGTAGAATATGTAGGAGCCAATATGGGAATCCAGGTTCCGCTATTGGTTATTGACCAGAGAGATGTCTCGGTCATGTCTACATAGTTCTCGAACCCGTAGGGTCCTCACGCTTAACGTTCGTTGATGATATAGTATTATATAAGTTATGTATGTTGGTGACCGAATGTTGTTTGGAGTCCCGGATGAGAACATGGACATGACGAGGAACTCCGGAATGGTCCGGTTATAAAGATTGATATATGGGATAATAGTGTTTGGTCTCCGGAAGGGGTTCCGGATATTTCCCGAAATGTTTGGGTATGAGAACACTTTATTTGGGCCAAAGGGGAAAGCCCACAAGGTTTTTGGAAAGCGCAAAAGGAAGTTTTGCGGAGTCCAGGGGCAGACCCCAGACGCCGGGAACCTTGGCGTCTGGTCCTGGAGTCCGAGAAGGACTCTTGCCTTTCGGGTGAAACCGACTTTGTGTACGTTTTTCTCCAAGTTTTGACCCCAAGACTCAACATATAAATAGAGGGGTAGGGCTAGCACCCAAGACACATCAAGAAACACCAAGACGTGTGCCGGCAACCCCATCCCCTCTAGTTTATCCTCCGTCATAATTTTCGTAGTGCTTAGGCGAAGCCCTGCGGAGATTGTTCTTCACCAACACCGTCACCATGCCGTCGTGCTGCCGGAACTCATCTACTACGTCGCCCCTCTTGCTGGATCAAGAAGGCGAGGACGTCATCGAGCTGAACGTGTGCTGAACGCGGAGGTGCCATACGTTCGGTACTTGATCGGGACGGATCGTGAAGGTGTACGACTACATCAACCGCGCTGATAAACGCTTCCGCTTTCGGTCTACGAGGGTACGTAGACACACCCTCCCCTCTCGTTGCTATGCATCTCCTAAATAGATCTTGCGTGATCGTAAGAAAATTTTGAAATACTGTGTTCCCAACACTGCACACACGTGCATGCCAGACTGCATAGCCGCGCTGCACCATAGGGTGGATCCGTTCTTATAACACTCGTGACCGACCGGGGGTTGGCCGGGGCAGAATAAGACCTTTTTGTGTGTAAAATAAGGCCCTTAGGGATTGTTTGGTTAGTTAGTACTTAGAGAACTAGTTAAATACGTACGTGTTTTAGGCCGTAACAAACTAAATCTTTGTTTGGCTGATCCAACTAATCCATGGATAAGTATTACTTGTTTTTTCTAATAAGATGAAAAGTAAGTAAACAGATTTTGCTAAAAATCCTCCCAAAACTCGTTTTTCTAAAAACGAATCGCTTATCATCACTATCCAAACAACCACTAAGGGTGTTAGGAGAATAGGCCCACCCTAAATAATATATATATATATTCTTTACAAACATGTTCAAATTTTGACTTTAAAAAAATCTAGACATATAGAACGGAGGGAGTATATGCATCCTGCAATCCTCACTGACCAATCTTTGGGTATCATATACACTAGAGAATAGATAAGCTGTTGCCGACGAGTCCAAACCCAAATGCTCCTTCTCTTTCTTGAGGTGTGCATTAACAACAAATGTATCTTCGTTTCCTAGATTTCTATGTACATACATGTCCCGCATTGCTCCTACAGTAGATGCATAGCATAAGTATCTTTTCAGCCATGGATGGGGTTGCTTGGACCTCACCCCTAAAGGCCTAGAGCTAAAAGAGCTCTATACTACAATAGTACAATGTATGAGCCAAACAGGACGTCAGCCTAACTCCACTTGAAGCTTGTTATTCGAACTTTTCTTCTTATTTGGTCAAACACATGTATTTTTTTGGTAAGCAACGCATCTCTCCTCCGAGAAATAGCCTTTTATTTTTGTTAACACACATATTCATTTTTTTCAATGGCATAAGCGCATACAATCCGAATATCTAATTCTGAGCCATGTCTCATCTGCATCTGGTGAACAGTAAATAAAAAAATACTAGAAAAATGAAAAGATAACTTTTTTGCATGAAAATGTTTGAGTGCGTGCCAAATTTCAAAGCAACTGGACATTTGAGTAGCTCTCAGCAAAAAAATCGAATCCAAATAGTGCACAAACAGTAAACTTTTTCACATATCCTAAATTTGTCTTTTTTGCTAAGAGCTGCTCAGACATTCAAATGCTTTTAAATTTGACACAGGCATCACATACTCACTCATCTTTCTCCACAGAAAATTTAGAATTTTTTGAATTTATTTAGTATTTATAATGATTTTTTTTTGTTCAGCCCAAGAGCGAAAACACCGCTCTCCATACAAACATGATACCATATGCAATCACATTCCAAAAAAGCTCACCCGTGTTTAATCTTATATATGCCTCACCTAGCTATGAACCACCTAGCTAGGTTGCAAAGTCTCTGGCCTGCACAACCCACTTTTTCACCATCATTTCCATTCATCTTTTCCAAGATTTAGACTTTTGGAATGGAAGTCTGACCGTGAAGAAAGAGCAAATTCTAAGTGGAAAGAATCATGGAGAGCAGCACAAGTGTGCACCGGAATAATATTCTCGAGACACATTGAATTGACGCGCATACATGGCTAGGATCCCCCACCACCCTATAGGATGCAAGAAGCTTTTGATGAAAAGCTGCTGTGATGCGCGCAAGCACTAGAGTCATGTCATCCAAAAGGCCATCCACGTGAAGAAGGTGGGCAAGGACTAGCTCGTTCGTTCACATATGCCATTTCCTTGATGGACCTTGCGTATTTCCTCCTATCTTTTTTCTTTTGGAAAAAATGTGTCCTCCTATCTTTTTTCTTTGGGCAAAATCGTGTCCTCCTATGTGACAAGTCGTTTGGTCGCGCAAACACAAAAGGATTGGGCCGACCTGTTCCTATTTTGACGCGTATATACCGTTACGGAGTGCTCTTAGGGCGAAGTGATATGCATCGCTTATTGCGAGTGTTAGGAAAGGGATCACATTCGCTAGCGGGCCGGCTCAGCTACCTCTCGTTTTCGGAAACTCTAACGAAAGCGATCACCCATTTCGCTAGTGGCTTGAAGCAGCCAGCTCCGCCTTTGAGAAGCTCCTCACTTGATTTTGAGAAGCTCTTGGGGCTGGTTTTTTTAATACGTTTTTCTATGTTTTCCCTTACCTGATTTTCTATTTTCTGGCTTGGCTTTTTCTTTTCTGTTCTGTCTTTCTTCTTTTTATTACTCACTTCTTTTTTTCCTTTTATTTTTCTCCTTTTCAAAGTGCATGACCATATTTTCGTATTCCTGAGCACTTTTCAAATTTGATTTTTAAAAATCAGTGAACATTTTAAAAATCTATAAATGATATTCAAATTAGTAAACATTTTTTCAAATTAATGAACATCTTTTAAAACTATAGAATTTTTCAAATCATTGAAAATCTTTTAATTCTTGAACATTTTAAAATTTTATGAACAATTTCGAAATTCATGATTTAAAAAAATTCTGATCTTTTTTCAAATTGGTGAACATTTTAAATTCATAAAAACTTTTAAAATTTGTGGAATTTCGTAATTCATGATTTCTTTATAAAATCTGTGAACTTTTTAAAGTCTATGAACATTTTCGAAATTTTTAAATATTTTTTAATTCATGAACATTTTTTAATATGTGACAAACATTTTTTTCATATGCTTTGAACACTTCGTTATGTATACTGAAAATCACTTTTATTTTCTTTGAAGATTGTTTATTTTAATTAATAAGTATATAAATAATATGAAACAAAAATAAATTAGAAGGAAGAAAGTCAAAAAAATTCCTAAGCTAACTCAACTAGTGATCGAACTCTTCGCAAAAAAACTAGGGAAGTGACTAATTAATGGGTACCCCTTTGGGGGCTCCAACAAAAGGTCATTTTTTGGTGTGGGAGCACGCCAAGCGGTGCACCCTGCTGTCACCACGTGTCGTGCACTATGTGCTCCTTTTGCATTTCTTTGCTATATGTGTTTTTGGTTTTTAGATTTTTTTGGGGCGGTTTCGCGTGGTTTTCTATAGGTTCTAGAGGGGGGATTTTTCTTTTTATTTTTTGGGAAGTAGTGCTTTTTCATGAGAAGCACAAGTGTGTTTTCTGAAACGGGAAAAGCATAACTTGTGACACGAAATGAAAAGATACAACTATGATTCTGGGTTCCAGTTTTCTTTTTACTTGTGGTTTTTTTCCGGTTTTCAGGCTTTTCTCTAGTTCTGGTTTTTTCTGTTTTTTCCTTTTTTCTATTTTCAATTTCCTTTTTTATTCGGGTTTTATTCCCTTTTTCGTGAAAAAAGTTTGTCAAAACCTATTAAGAGATCTAGTTTTGAAGATCTGGATGTGAGAACTCCAACTGTGACACGGTTTGTGATTTGAACGCATGATTTAAGTGATAAAGCCTTTTGAAAAAGCAAATCTACAGGAAAAAAACTCACAGTTTGCAATAAGTGGCTCACATGTTGTGTGCCATTTGTCAACAGACTCAACACCAAAGAAAGGTGGAGTGACCTTTGCATTGCGTACCCATTAATTAGAGATCTCGAAAAACTAACTGATGGAACTCAATCAAGCGATAGGGCACTAAAATGGGCCATCCCATCTCAGGTAGACATGGGTGAGCCGGCACGTTGCATTTTTTGAATCCAGCGCTATAAGCTCGAAATAAAGATTGGTCCAGGATACTAACAAACCTATTTTCATACTCGTGTTGACGTAATGTCAAGCAAACACACACCAAATCACAATTATGGGTCGGCTCATCAAGTGATTCTTTTTCATGTTATATAATTCTGATAATTTGGTTGGATATTTCTTCTGAGTTTTCTTCCAAGTTATTTTTTCTTTATTTTTCCTTGTACTTTTCCTATTTTCCTTATGTTTTTCTACAAACTAGGAGAAGATACATCAATATTTTAGAAATTATGTCTATTATTCTCCTTTGTTTTTTTTCTTTTGCCTTTCTCTTTACTCTTCTTATTCATGATCATTTTTCTAAATATGTAGAACATTGTTAAAGATACGTCAATATTTTAGAAATTATGTGAATAATTACTGAAATAAAGTAATTTGTTTCTAAATATGATAATATTTTTTAAATTCGTGAATATTTTAAATTTTTATAAAACTTTTTATGTTACTAACCACATTTTAATTCATAATTATTATAAAATCCAAAACATTTTTACATTCATGGTTATGTTCGCACTACCATAAAAATAAGAAAACATTCCTTGAAATTTGTGGAAATATTCAAATATATATATATATATATATATATATATATATATATATATATATATATATATATATATATATATATATATATATAGACACACACACACATATACATATAGTGTTACTATTCATCACCCAGGCTGCAGAATAAGTTATTCTCCATCCGAGGTAATCTTACAATCATTTCATAATTAAATTACATTTCAAATTCAAATAGTTACATTCCTATTGATTCCCTACGTAAAATTTGACATAAGAAAATAAAAATATAGGTCATAAGACAAGAAAATCTACAATTTATGTATATTTTAGACTATGTTTTTATATTTGTAATTTTACATAACATAAAATATTTTTTACGGCGATTATATATTTTCTTACGGTTCCTTTTTGCGTCGGAAATAAGACAAAACTTACGGAACGTAAAATTCCGGTGCATTGATGGTAAAATAGAGGGGGGGGAGGGGGTGAAGAATAACTAGTCCTCACCCAGGGTGACGAATAGCGCGACCCTATATACATTTTTTATTTATAAATTTTATTTTTAAATCGGTTTTTTATTTATAAATTTTATTTTTAAATTGAGGAATACTATGAAAAATTATGAACATTAAAAAATAAACAAAGTTATCTTGAAATTGGTAGACATTCTTAAAATTCAAAAGCATTTCCTAAAATTTTCGAATATTTTAAAAATTCTCATGCATTACTCAAATTCCTGAAAATCATTAATCTCTTAATTACATGTTTTTGAATTTACAAAATATGCATTTCTCTTTCTATTGGGGGAAAATGCTAAAAATCAGAAAATACAAATGATAGAAGATTGGAAGCCGTAATGCTCGAATGAAAGAAAATCAAAACTATAATGGTCGAGCTGGGTTATGGACTCATGAGCTTTGCCTGTGTGAGTGCCCGTTAAGCTATTGTAATAAGAGAGGGACATACATGAGCTCATTATGCATCGCTCCGAAGGATATTAAGTAAAACACATACCCGGCCAACAATTTTGCTCCGTGTGGCTATTCTGTGTGGCCATTCACTCTCCAGAAAAGACCGCTTGCCTTGTACGGTGTAGCCTAGATATCGTCGCTATTCGCAATTAAAGATGAACTAAAGAAACAAACTACTAATTTTCTGATAGATTGAAAAGCTTCGTGAATTAATAAATTTTAACTTTGAAAAAAAGTAAATTAAGAAATGATCATGGATTTTTGAAATAACCACTCTTTTTTTTTTAAATGTTAGCGAATTAAAAATACCCAAAAAATGTGTTCAAATTTATTTCAAAATTTTCACCATTTAAAAAATGCCATAACATACAAATGTATTCCAAATATTTAGAACATGTTCAAGATCATATAAACATGTCCACAAAATAACCATGTTGGGGAATTTTACAAGATGTTCACAAAAATGAAAAGAATGTCCATGTTACACCCCCGTGTATATGCTCCAGTGATCCCTCACTAATGATGCCATGTCATCCTATTTTACTAAGCTTAATCTCTCCTGGATAAAAACCTAAGTGAAATTCAAATTCAAATTGCAAGTGAAATTTAAAGTTTCACAAACATGATTGCAAAATAGTTCATTATTTAGCAAATATTCCATAGCAATTATTGGTTAAGGAAACCAACATCACTTATTTGCTTAAATGGGCTCTAACAATTAAAATAGTGACAAATCGGCATATTTAAATGCTTTTCCATTTATGAAAAATACAAAAGATTTCAAGTATCTCCCAAAATTTTGTGACAGTGCATAATATTGCAATATAATTAATTGGGTAAGTCTCATGTTTTACAAAACTCACTTGCAATTAAAAATAAATGCAAAACAGAAATAAATAAAAGAAAAAGAAAAAGGAACAAGCCACTGTGCTCTGTGCCTTAGTGCACGGTGCCTGGCTTAGCCTGCTAACCCCCCATCATCTCCTCCTCCAGTTGTCGAGCCGGACAGAACCGGGTGCCGTCCCCGCTGAACCACCTCACCGGCCCCATGCCGCTACAGCGCCGTGGGCGATAAGAACGCCATCGTCGCGCCTCGGGGATGGCTCCACGTCCTTATCCCCCCCTCTCCCCCTCTTCTCGCGCTCCCTTTCTCGATGTGGACCGGCACCCGAACGCTGCCATGGCTGCGCCGCCGTTGTTCGCGTAGCCGCTAACCTCCTCTCACCTCGCCGTCATGTCCAAGAGCTCTGCCCGCGACCGCTACGCCGTGTGCGATCATGAGCCCAAGCCGGAAGCCACCGCAACACCCGCCCCGACCTCGTCTTCTTCCTCGACCCCAGCTAGCTCCCCCACGTCAACCGGCCTCGTCCCTATGCTCCTAAGCCCCCGCCGACCATCGTGTGCCACCCGGTGAGCTTCTGCAGCATCCTTCTCTCTGCCCTGGCTCGATTTTGAGTTGCAGCGGCCGTTGCCGTTGCCGTCGCCACCGTAGCTAGCCGTCGCCGCTGCCACTGCAGGCCTACCTCGCGCCCAAGCATGCAGCTGTGTTCCTGGGGCTCCCAGGAGCTCGACGCACGCACCCGCACGCCCTGCCATGCCCTGCAGCATCGCGTCTCGTGCTCGCCCGAACGCGTCACCGCCTGCTGCCGCACGCTGTTGTTGCTGCCTTGACCGCCCCTCTGCGTGTCACGCCACAGTCGCCGGCGCCTGCCCGCTGCCGACCGCGTCCGCCACTCCCCTGCAGCTCGCCCACTCCTGCATGTAGCGCCGCCGCGCCTGGAGCTTCGCTCCCACGCCCACGTGCACGAGCGCGCGCCCACGCCCCTGCCCCTCGCATGCTCTCACCGGCGCCTCCCCCTGGCCGTGGCTGCCGGTGCCTCTTCGCCCATGCCTACCCATCGCGAGCACAGCCAGAGAGCCGGCTGTGCCATTGCCACAAAGGGTCAGTCGAAAAAATAAATAATAAAATAATAGTAATAATAAAATGAGTACTAAAATAATTAATAACTTAGTTAACCTAATGATTCTATGCCAGAGGTATTGGGGAACGTAGTAATTTCAAAAAAATTCCTACGCACACGCAAGATCATGGTGATAAACAACAACGAGCGGGGAGAGTGTTGTCCACGTACCCTTGTAGACCGAAAGCGGAAGCGTTAGCACAACGCGGTTGATGTAGTCGTACGTCTTCACGATCCGACCGATCAAGTACCGAACGTACGACACCTCCGAGTTCAGCACATGTTCAGCCCGATGACGTCCCTCGAACTCCGATCCAGCCGAGTGTTGAGGGAGAGTTTTGTCAGCACGACGGCGTGGTGATGATGTTGATGTTCTACCGACGCAGGGCTTCGCCTAAGCACCGCTATGATATGATCGAGGTGTATTATGGTGGAGAGGGGCACCGCACACGGCTAAGAGATCAATTGTTGTGTCTATGGGGTGCCCCTTGACCATGTATATAAAGGAGTGGAGGAGGGGAGGGGTCGGCCCTCTCTATGGCGCGCCCTAGGGGAGTCCTACTCCCATCGGGAGTAGGATTCCCCCTTTCCTAGTAGAACTAGGAGCCCTTCCAAGTAGTAGGAGTAGGAGAGAAGGAAAGGGAAAAGAGAAGAGAAGGAAGGAGGGGGCGCAACCCTTTCCCCTAGTCCAATTCGGACTAGGCCTTGGGAGGGCGCGCGGCCTGCCTCTCTCTCTCTTTCCCCTAAAGCCCAATAAGGCCCATACACTCCCTGGCGGATTCCCGTAACTCCCCGATACTCTGATAAATATCCGAATCACTCGAAACCTTTCCGGTGTCTGAATATAGTTGTCCAATATATCGATCTTTACGTCTTGACCATTTCGAGACTCCTCGTCATGTCCCCGATCTCATCCGGGACTCCGAACTACCTTCGGTACATCAAAACACATAAACTCATAATATAACCGTCATCGAAACTTTAAGCGTGCGGACCCTATGGGTTCGAGAACTATGTAGACATGACCGAGACACGTCTCCGGTCAATAACCAATAGCGGAACCTGGATGTTCATATTGGCTCCCACATATTCTACGAAGATCTTTATCGGTCAGACCGCATAACAACATACGTTGTTCCCTTTGTCATCGGTATGTTACTTGCCCAAGATTCGATCGTCGGTATCTTAATACCTAGTTCAATCTCGTTACCAACAAGTCTATTTACTCGTTCTGTAATACATCATCCCGCAACTAACTCATTAGTTGCAATGCTTGCAAGGCTTATAGTGATGTGCATTATCGAGTGGGCCCAGAGATACCTCTCCGACAATCGGAGTGACAAATCCTAATCTCGAAATACGCCAACCCAACAAGTACCTTTTGAGACACCTGTAGAGCATCTTTATAATCACCCAGTTACGTTGTGACGTTTGGTGGCACACAAAGTGTTCCTCCAGTAAACGGGAGTTGCATAATCTCATAGTCATAGGAACATGTATAAGTCATGAAGAAAGCAATAGCAACAAACTAAACGGTCAAGTGCTAAGCTAACGGAATGGGTCAAGTCAATCACATCATTCTCCTAATGATGTGATCCCGTTAATCAAATGACAACTCATGTCTATGGTTAGGAAACATAGCCATCTTTGACCAACGAGCTAGTCAAGTAGAGGCATACTAGTGACACTCTGTTTGTCTATGTATTCACACATGTATTATGTTTCCGGTTAATACAATTCTAGCATGAATAATAAACATTTATCATGATATAAGGAAATAAATAATAACTTTATTATTGCCTCTAGGGCATATTTCCTTCAGTCTCCCACTTGCACTAGAGTCAATAATCTAGTTCACATCGCCATGTGATTTAATACCAATGGTTCACATCACCATGTGATTAACACACATAGTTCACATCGACATGTGACCAACACCCAAAGGGTTTACTAGAGTCAATAATCTAGTTCACATCGTTATGTGATTAACACCCAAAGAGTACTAAGGTGTGATCATGTTTTGCTTGTGAGAGAAGTTTAGTCAACGGGTCTGCCACATTCAGATCCGTAAGTATTTTGCAAATTTCTATGTCAACAATGCTCTGCACGGAGCTACTCTAGCTAATTGATCCCACTTTCAATATGTATCCAGATTGAGATTTAGAGTCATATGGATCAGTGTCAAAATTTGCATCGATGTAATCCTTTACGACGAACCTTTTTGTCACCTCCATAATTGAGAAACATATCCTTATTCCACTCAGGATGATTTTGACCGCTGTCCAGTGATCTACTCCTAGATCACTATTGTACCCCTTGCCAAAAACAATGTAGGGTATACAATAGATCTGGTACACAACATGGCGTAATTTATAGAACCTATGGCCAAGGCATAGGGAATGACTTCCATTCTCTTTCTATCTTCTGCCGTGATCGGGCTTTGAGTCTTACTCAGTTTCACCCCTGGTAACACAGGAAAGAACTCTTTCTTTGACTGTTCCATTTTGAACTACTTCAAAATCTTGTCAAGGTATGTACTCATTGAAAAACTTATCAAGCGTCTTGATCTATCTCTATAGATCTTGATGCTCAATATGTAAGAAGCTTCACCGAGGTCTTTCTTTGAAAAACTCCTTTCAAACACTCCTTTATGCTTTGCAGAATAATTCTACATTATCTCCGATCAACAATATGTCATTCACATATACTTATCAGAAATGATGTAGTGCTCCCACTCACTTTCTTGTAAATACAGGCTTCATCGCAAGTTTGTATAAAACTATATGCTTTGATCAACTTATCAAAGCGTATATTCCAACTCCGAGATGCTTGCACCAGTCCATAGATGGATTGCTGGAGCTTGCATATTTTGTTAGCACCTTTAGGATTGACAAAACTTTCTTGTTGCATCATATACAACTCTTCTTTAATAAATCCATTAAGGAATGTAGTTTTGTTTATCCATTTGCTAGATTTCATAAAATGTGGCAATTGCTAACATGATTCGGACAGACTTAAGTATAGATACGAGTGAGAAACTCTCATCATAGTAAACACCTTGAACTTGTCGAAAACCTTTTGCGACAATTCTAGCTTTGTAGATAGTAACACTATTATCAGCGTCCGTCTTCCTATTGAAGATCCATTTAATCTCAATGGCTCGCCGATCTTTGGGAAAGTCAATCAAAGTCCATACTTTGTTCTTATACATGGATCTCATCTCAGATTTCATGGCCTCAAGCCATTTCGCGGAATCTGGGCTCATCATCGCTTCCTCATAGTTTGTAGGTTCGTCATGGTGAAGTAACATGACCTCCAGAACAGGATTACCGTACCACTCTGGTGCGGATCTCACTCTGGTTTACCTACGAGGTTCGGTAGTAACTTGATCTGAAGTTACATGATCATCATCATTAGCTTCGTCACTAATTGGTGTAGTAGTCACAGGAACAGATTTCTGTGATGAACTACTTTCCAATAAGGGAGCAGGTACAGTTACCTCATCAAGTTCTACTTTCCTCCCACTCACTTCTTTCGAGAGAAACTCCTTCTCTAGAAAGGATCCATTATCAGCAATGAATATCTTGCCTTCGGATCTGTGATAGAAGGTGTACCCAACATATTCTTTTGGGTATCCTATGAAGACGCACTTCTCCGATTTGGGTTTGAGCTTATCAGGTTGAAATTTTTTCACATAAGCATTGCAACCTCAAACTTTAAGAAACGACAGCTTAGGTTTCTTGCCAAACCATAGTTCATACGGTGTCGTCTCAACGGATTTAGATGGTGCCATATTTAACGTGAATGTAGCTGTCTCTAATGCATAACCCCAAAACGATAGTGGTAAATTGGTAAGAGACATCATAGATCGCACCATATCTAATAAAGTACGGTTACGACGTTCGGACACACCATTACACTGTGGTGTTCCAGGTGGCGTGAGTGGTGAAACTATTTCACATTGTTTTAATTGAAGGCCTAACTCGTAACTCAAATATTTTACTTCTGCGATCATATCGTAGAAACTAATGATGATGATCATGTAACTTTTATTTTTGTTACGATGATTCTCCACTTCACTATGAAATTCTTTGAACTTTTCAAATGTTTCAGACTTGTGTTTCATCAAGTAGATATACTCATATCTGCTCAAATCATCTGTGAAGATCAGAAAATAATGATACCTACCGCGAGCCTCAACATTCATCGGAGCACATACATCAGTATGTATGATTTCCAACAAATCTGTTGCTCGCTCCATTGTTCCGGAGAATAGAGTCTTAGTCATATTGCCCATGAGGCATGGTTCGCAAGCATCAACTGATTCATAATCAAGTGATTCTAAAAGCCCATCAGCATGGTTTTTCTTCATGCGCTTTACACCAATATAACCTAAACGGCAGTGCCACAAATAAGTTGCATTATCATTATTAACTTTGCATCTTTTGGCTTCAATATTATGAAAATGTGGATCACCACGATCGAGATCCAACAAACCATTTTCATTGGGTGTATGACCATAGAAGGTTTTATTCATGTAAACAGAACAACAATTATTCTCTAACTTACATGAATAACCGTATTGCAATAAACATGATCCAATCATATTCATGCTCAACGCAAACACTAAATAACATTTATTTTATGTTTAACTCTAATCCCGAAAGTATAGGGAGTGTGCGATGATGATCATATCAATCTTGGAACCATTTCCGATACACATCGTCACTTCACCCTTAACTAGTCTCTGTTCATTCTGCAATTCCTGTTTCGAGTTACTATTCTTAGCAAATGAACTAGTATCAAATACTGAGGGGTTGCTATAAACACTAGTACAATACACACCAATAACATGTATATCAAATATACCTATGTTCACTTTGCCATCCTTCTTATCCGCCAATTACTTGGGGTAGTTCCGCCCCTAGTGACCAGTCCCTTTGCAGTAGAAGCACTCAGTTTTAGGCTTAGGTCCAGACTTGGGTTTTTTCACTTGAGCAGCAACTTGCTTGCCGTTCTTCTTGAAGTTCCCTTTTCTTCCCTTTGTCCCTTTACTTGAAACTAGTGGTTTTGTTTATCATCAACACTTGATGCTTTTCTTGATTTCTACAATCGTCGATTTCAGCATCACAAAGAGCTTGGGAATCGTTTCCGTTATCCCTTGCATATTATAGTTGATCATGAAGTTCTACTAACTTGGTGATGGTGACTAGAGAATTCTGTCAATCACTATTTTATCTGGAAGATTAACTCCCACTTGATTCAAGCAATTGTAGTACCCAGACAATCTGAGCACATGCTCATTGCTTGAGCTATTCTGCTCCATCTTTTAGCTATAGAACTTGTTGGAGACTTCATATCTCTCAACTCGGGTATTTGCTTAAAATATTAACTTCAACTCCTGGAACATCTCATATGGTCCATGACGTTCAAAACGTCTTTGAAGTCCCGATTCTAAGCCTTTTAAGCATGGTGCACTAAACTATCAAGTAGTCATCATATTGAGTCAGCCAAACGTTCATAACATCTGCATCTGCTCCAGCAATAGGTTTGTCACCTAGCGATGCATCAAGGACGTAATTCTTCTGTGCAGCAATGAGGATAAACCTCAGATCACGGATCCAATCTGCATCATTGCTACTAACATCTTTCAACTTAGTTTTCTCTAGGAACATATCAAAAATAAAACAGGGGAGCTAAACGCGAGCTATTGATCTACAACATAGATATGCTAATACTACCAGGACTAAGTTCATGATAAATTTAAATTCAATTAATCATATTACTTAAGAACTCCCATTTAGATAGACATCCCTCTAATACTCTAAGTGATCACGTGATCCATATCAACTAAACCATGTCCGATCATCACGTGAGATGGAGTAGTTTCAACGGTGAACATCACTATGTTGATCATATCTACTATATGATTCATTCTCGACCTTTCAGTCTCCGTGTTCCGAGGCCATATCTGTTATATGCTAGGCTCGTCAAGTTTAACCTGAGTATTCCGCGTGTGCAACTGTTTTGCACCCGTTGTATTTGAACGTAGAGCCTATCACACCCGATCATCACGTGGTGTCTCAGCACGAAAAAATTTCGCAACGGTGCATAATCAGGGAGAACACTTGTACCTTGATAATTAGTGAGAGATCATCTTTATAAAGCTACCGTCGAACTAAGCAAAATAAGATGTATAAAAGATAAACATCACATGCAATCAAAATATGTGACATGATATGGCCATCATCATCTTGTGCCTTTGATCTCCATCTCCAAAGCATTGTCATGGTTTCCATCGTCACCGGCATGACACCATGATCTCCATCATCTTGATCTATATCAATGTGTCGTCAAATGGTCGTCTCGCCAACTATTGCTCTTGCAACTATTGCTATCGCATAGCGATAAAGTAAAGCAATTATTTGGCGCTTGCATCTTATGCAATAAAGAGACAACCATAAGGCTTTTGTCAGTTGCCGATAACTTCAACAAAACATGATCATCCTATACAACAACTTATATCTCATCACGTCTTGACCATATCACATCACAACATGCCCTGCAAAAACAAGTTAGACGTCCTCTACTTTGTTGTTGCAAGTTTTACGTGGCTGCTACGGGCTGAGCAAGAACCGTTCTTACCTACACATCAAAACCATAATGATAGTTTGTCAAGTTAGTGCTGTTTTAACCTTCTCAAGGACCGGGCATAGCCACACTCGGTTCAACTAAAGTTGGAGAAACTGACACCCGCTAGTCACCTGTGTGCATAGCATGGCGGTAAAACCAGTCTCGCGTAAGCGTACGCGTAATGTCGGTCCGGGCCACTTCATCCAACAATACCGCCGAACCAAAGTGTGACATGATGGTAAGCAGTATGACTTATATCGCCCACAACTCACTTGTGTTCTACTCGTGCATATTACATCAACGCATAAAACTAGGCTCGGATGCTACTGTTGGGGAACGTAGTAATTTCAAAAAAATTCCTACGCACACGCAAGATCATGGTGATGCACATCAACGAGAGGGGAGAGTGTTGTCCACGTATCCTTGTAGACCGAAAGCGGAAGCGTTAGCACAACGCGGTTGATGTAGTCGTACGTCTTCACGATCCGACCGATCAAGTACCGAATGTACGACACCTCCGAGTTCAGCACACGTTCAGCCCGATGACGTCCCTCGAACTCCGATCCAGCCGAGTGTTGAGGGAGATTTTCGTCAGCACGACGGCGTGGTGAAGATGTTGATGTTCTACCGATGCAGGGCTTCGCCTAAGCATCGCTACGATATGATCGAGGTGGATTATGGTGGAGAGGGGCACCGCACACGGCTAAGAGATCAAGAGATCAATTGTTGTGTCTATGGGGTGCCCCCTGGCCACGTATATAAAGGAGTGGAGGAGGGGAGGGGCCGGCCCTCTCTATGGCGCGCCCTAGGGGAGTCCTACTCCCACCGGGAGTAGGATTCCCCCTTTCCTAGTAGAACTAGGAGCCCTTCCAAGTAGTAGGAGTAGGAGAGAAGGAAAGGGAAAAGAGAAGAGAAGGAAGGAGGGGGCGCAACCCTTTCCCCTAGTCCAATTCGGACTAGGCCTTGGGGGGCGCGCGGCCTGCCTCTCTTTCTTTCCCCTAAAGCCAAATAAGGCCCATACACTCCCCGGCGAATTCCTGTAACTCCCCGGTACTCCGATAAATACTCGAATCACTCGAAACCTTTCCGGTGTCCGAATATAGCCGTCCAATATATCGATCTTTACTTCTCGACCATTTCGAGACTCCTCGTCATGTCCCCGATCTCATCCGGGACTCCGAACTACCTTCGGTACATCAAAACACATAAACTCATAATATAACCGTCATCAAAACTTTAAGCGTGCGGACCCTATGGGTTCAAGAACTATGTAGACATGACCGAGACACGTCTTCGGTCAATAACCAATAGCGAAACCTGGATGTTCATATTGGCTCCCACATATTCTACGAAGATCTTTATCGGTCAGATCGCATAACAACATACGTTGTTCCCTTTGTCATCGGTATGTTACTTGCCCGAGATTCAATCATCGGTATCTTAATACCTAGTTAAATCTCGTTACCAGTAAGTCTCTTTACTCGTCTCGTAATACATCATCCCGCAACTAACTCATTAGTTGCAATGCTTGCAAGGCTTATAGTGATGTGCATTATCGAGTGGGCCCAGAGATACCTCTCCGACAATCGGAGTGACAAATCCTAATCTCGAAATACGCCAACCCAACAAGTACCTTTAGAGACACCTGTAGAACACCTTTATAATCACCCAGTTACGTTCTGACGTTTGGTGGCCCACAAAGTGTTCCTCCGATAAACGGGAGTTGCATAATCTCATATTCATAGGAACATGTATAAGTCATGAAGAAAGCAATAGCAACAAACTAAACGATCAAGTGCTAAGCTAACGGAATGGGTCAAGTCAATCACATCATTCTCCTAATGATGTGATCCCGTTAATCAAATGATAACTCATGTATATGGTTAGGAAACATAGCCATCTTTGATCAACGAGCTAGTCAAGTAGAGGCATACTAGTGACACTCTGTTTGTCTATGTATTCACACATGTATTATGTTTCCGGTTAATACAATTCTAGCATGAATAATAAACATTTATCATGATATAAGGAGATAAATAATAACTTTATTATTGCCTCTTGGGCATATTTCCTTCAAGAGGGCCCCACTGATAGTTAAACAAAATTAACTAATCTAATAAAGCCAGAGACAATGACAGCCGGGACCCACCTACACTATTCCCCCTTTGGCCAGTCAATGTTAACCGGGCCAACTCAGTCAATGGCCCCACCTGTCATGAACTTAGGGTAGTATTCCCTGGGTACACTTAGCAAATTCAGTTTATTTTTGAATTAAAAAGAATTCTAGAAAATCCAGAATATATTTTAAAACTTTGAAAATTTATATAAATTAAACCGTAAGTCGGATGAAAATAATTTATATATGAAAAATAATCAGAAAAATAGGACGACTTTATTTATGCCATCCACATACCTTTCACATGCCTCCAACACTACAAACATGGAACCTTCCCCTGCGGATCGTTTGTCCGATAATTGCCTAAAGCCGGGAAAATATTTTGAGATATTTTCCCGCTCCATCTGTAACGCGTAGCATTGCATTAGGTCGCCCCTAGCACAGCATATTGCCATGTCATACATCGTGATGAATATGTTTGCTTTATATTTACTGTTCCTTCCCTCTCTTCTCTATGGTAGACCCCGAGACCGGCGCTGGTCCCGAGTATGACTACACTCCAAACGTCCAACCCCTTTCAGCAGAGCTTCCAGGCAACCAAAGCACCTTGATAATTCCGATATCACCCATTGTTTTTCTCTCATGCTTGTTGCCCGCTTTGTTACCGGTGACTCGATCAATGTGATCAACGACCAGATACCGACACATCACCGGCACCCCCTTAGTTGTACGACTCTAAAGAGCTACTATCGAGTGTAGAGGGTGATTCCTCGTATCCCACGTACGATGATATCTCTGTAGTGTAGCACATCGAGTGTGGTTAACCGAGGGTGATTCCTCACTCACCGCTCTTGATGATGTCTCTGTCGTGCGCCTCTTCAAGCGTGAACCTACCGAGGGTGATTCCTCCAAGTTCACCTTGACATTTTACCTCGGGTGTGAACCTATCAAGGGTGATTCCTCTGAGTTTACCTTGATGGTAAGGACACACTGTTACCTTTAAATGTTACTGCAGGGTTGAAGGGATAGGTGGTATCGTCCTAGTAGAGGTGGAATTGAGTTCCCGATAGTCCCTGGGTAAGTCGGGTTGTCCATGAGGGTACCCACGAGATAATGATGCGGCACGACCGGGCAGGCAGAGACCGCTCTAGAGAGGGATGGGCCTGGCCCTTGTCGTAAGTCCGCGAGACAGGGCGACAGGATCACTGATTGTTTTCGCGAGCTCCCAATACACTAACGAGTTTGGATATTTGATCTGAGTAGGCCTCTGGCATTTTCTCACTAACCACCACGCGGGAATAAGTATGGGCACTCGGTGTCGTATGATTCTTCCGAAAGCTCACTGACGTCAGTAGTTGAGTGGCGCGGGCCCGGTTGGACGGTAACTACCTGTGCTTGTATAAGGAGGTCGGTCTGCTCCAGGCCGCATTCGCAACACGCAGGAGTGCAAAGGACAATAGGCCCATGACCCCGTCGCGCTTAGGATTTAGACTACGTGCTGGCCTCTCTATCGAGCCTAGGTATGACTACGATATGTCGATCAGCCAAGGCCGGCCATGGCCCGGAAAAGTGTTTCTAGCCAAAGTTAATCTAGCGTGTTAGGTAAGTTGGTGCACCCCTACAGGGAAGTATATCTATTCGAATAGTCGTGTCCATGGTAACAGACGCTCAGAGTGTATCCCTGATGCGTCTCCATCGTATCTACTTTTCCGAACACTTTTGCCCTTGTTTTGGACTCTAACTGGCATGATTTGAATGGAACTAACCCGGACTAACGCTGTTTTCAGCAGAATTACCATGGTGTTATTTATGTGCAGAAACAAACGTCTCGGAATGACCTGAAACTTCACGGAGCAACTTTTCAGTAAATATGAAAAATACCTGCAAAAGATGAAGGCCAGGGGGCCCACCACCTGTCCACGAGGGTGGGGGCCGCGCCTGCCCCCTAGGGCGCGCCTCCTACCTCGTGGGCCCCTTGTTGCCTCTCTGACTTCAACTCCAACTCCATATATTGTGTTTCGGGGAGAAAAAATCAGAGAGAAGAAATCATCACGTTTTACGATATAGAGCCGCCGTCAAGCCCTAAAACCTCTCGGGAGGGCTGATCTGGAGTCCGTTCGGGGCTCCGGAGAGGGGAATCCGTCGCCATCGTCATCATCAACCATCCTCCATCACCAATTTCATGATGCTCACCGCCGTGTGTGAGTAATTCCATCGTAGGCTTGCTGGATGGTGATGGGTTGGATGGGATCTATCATGTAATCGAGTTAGTTTGTTAGGGTTTGATCCCTAGTATCCACTATGTTCTGAGATTGATGTTGCTATGACTTTGCTTTGCTTAATGCTTGTCACTAGGGCCCGAGTGCCATGATTTTAGATCTGAACCTATCATGTTTTCATCAATATATGAGAGTTCTTGATCCTATCTTGCAAGTCTATAGTCACCTATTATGTGTTATGATCCGTTAACCCCGAAGTGACAATAATCGGGATACTTACTGGTGATGACCGTAGTTTGAGGAGTTCATGTATTCACTATGTGTTAATGCTTTGTTCCGGTACTCTATTAAAAGGAGGCCTTAATATCCCTTAGTTTCCGTAAGGACCCCGCTGCAACGGGAGGGTAGGACAAAAGATGTTATGCAAGTTCTTTTCCATAAGCACATATGACTATATTCGGAATACATGCCTAAATTACATTGACGAACTGGAGCTAGTTCTGTGTCACCCTAGGTTATGACTGTTACATGATGAACCGCATCCGGCATAATTCTCCATCACTGATCCATTGCCTACAAGTTTTCCATATATTGTTCTCCGCTTATTTACTTTTCTGTTGCTATTGCTATCATCACTACAAAACACCAAAAATATTACTTTTACTACTGTTACCTTTTGTTACCATTATCACTACTATCATATTACTTTGCTACTAAACACTTTGCTGCAGATATTAAGTTTCTAGGTGTGGTTGAATTGACAACTCAGCTGCTAATACTTGAGAATATTCTTTGGCTCCCCTTGTGTCGAATCAATAAATTTGGGTTGAATACTCTACCCTCGAAAACTATTGCGATCCCCTATACTTGTGGGTTATCAAGACTATTTTCTGGCGCCCTTGCCGGGGAGCATAGCTCTATTCTTTGAGTCACTTGGGATTTATATCTGCTTATCTTTATGAAGAACTTGAAAGATCCAAGAACCAAGATTTATCCCTCAACTACAAGGGGAGGTAAGGAACTGCCATCTAGCTCTGCACTTGATTCACCTTCTGTTTTGAGTAAGCTTGCGACACCTACACCTGCTTCTGCTATTTGTTCTGATATGTCGCATGTTATTGATGATGCCACTTCTGCTATGCATGATACTTATGATGAAACTACTTCTATGCTTGATACTACTGTGCCACTTGGTAAATTTCTTGATGAACAACTTGCTAGAGCTAGAGAAATTGAAAATATTGAATCTGATGATACTGATGAAAGTGATGATGAAGAATCACTTGTTATTCCCAAGGGTTATGTTTTTGATCAAGAAGCTTCTTTAGCTATTTTAGCTTGCAAAAATAGAAACGAACTCAAAAGGCTATTAGCTAAATGGAGTAAGCAATCTCTAAATGCTAGCATGAAACCTGACCCTGCTTTTGTTACTTCACCTATCTTTGTTACTGATAAGGATTATGAATTCTCTATTGATCCTGATATAAATACTTTGGTTGAATCTGATCCTTTTCATGGTTATGAATCTGAAAATGTTGTGGCACATCTTACTAAACTGAATGATATTGCCACCCTATTCACTAAAGATGAGAGAACTCGTTACTTTTATATCCTTAAAATATTTCCGTTCTCATTAAAAGGTGATGCTAAGACATGGTTTAATTCTCTTGATCCTGGTTGTGTGCGTAGTCCCCAGGATATGATTTATTACTTCTCTGCTAAATATTTCACTGCTCATAAGAAACAAGCTGCTTTAAGGGATATATATAATTTTGTGCAAATTGAAGAAGAGAGTCTCCCACAAGCTTGGGGGAGGCTTCTCCAATTACTTAATGCTTTGCCTGATCATCCTCTTAAGAAAAATGAAATACTTGATATCTTTTATAATGGACTAACCGATGCCTCCAGAGATTACCTGGATAGTTGTGCTGGTTCTGTTTTCAGGGAAAGAACACCAGATGAAGCTGAATTCTATTGAATAATATGTTGGCAAATGAAAATAATTGGACACCTCCGGAGCCAATTCCTGAGCCAATTCCTAAACCAACTCCGAAGAAGAGGGGTATTCTATTTCTCAGTCCTAAAGATATGCAAGAAGCAAACAAATATATGAAAGAAAAAAGTATTAAAGCTGAAGATGTTAAGAATTTACCTCCTATTGAAGAAATACATGGTCTTAATTTACCGCCTGTTGAAGAAACATATAATCTTAATTCATTACCTATTGAAGAAACTCATGTCTTGATAACCCAACACAGGTAGTAAAGGTAAATTCTCTCCATAGATATGATAAAGCTGAAATCCCATTTACTAAATTTGCTAGCCCATGCTTAGATGAGTTGGATAAATTTATGGCTAAGCAAGAATATTTTAATACTTATTTTGGTAGACAATTGAAATACAATTCAAATATGCTTGAACACTTGGGTGATTATATGGCTAATGTCAAAGGTGAACTTAAACTTATTAGTAAACATGCTTCTATGGTTACCACTCAAGTAGAACAAGTACTAAAAGCTCAAAATGATTTGCTCAATGAATTGAATAGTAAGGATAATGATAATGCTGTAACAATTATGACTAGAGGTGGTAGAATGACTCAGGAACCCTTGTATCCTGAAGGCCATCCTAAAAGAATTGAGCAAGATTCTCAGAGAAATAATATAGATGTACCTAGTTCTTCTAAAAAGAAAAAAAGAAAAATGATAGGACTTTGCATGCTTCTAGTGATCCTATTATTGAAACACCTGAGAATCCAAATGATATTTCTATTTCTGATGCCGAAACTCAGTCTGGTAATGAACCTGACACTAGTGGTAATGTTAATGATAATGTTCATAATGATGCTAAACCTAGTAGTGATAATGACATAGAAATTGAACCTGCTGTTGATCTTGATAACCCACAATCAAAGAACCAACGTTATGATAAGAAAGACTTTGTTGCTAGGAAACATGGTAAAGAAAGAGAGCCTTGGGTTCAGAAACCCATGCCTTTTCCTCCCAAACCATCCAAGAAAAAGGATGATTAGGATTTTGAGCGCTTTGCTAAAATTATTAGACCTATTTTTTTGCGTATGCGATTAACTGATATGCTCAAAACCAATCCTTATGCTAAGTACATGAAAGATATTATTACAAATAAAACAAAGATACCGGAAGCTGAAATTTCCACCATGCTTGCTAATTATACTTTTAAGGGTGGAATACCAAAGAAACTTGGAGATCCCGGTGTACCAACTATACCATGCTCCATTAAAAGAAACTATGTTAAAACTGCTTTATGTGATCTTGGAGCCGGTGTTAGTGTTATGCCTCTCTCTTTATATCGTAGACTTGATTTGAATAAGTTGACACCTACTGAAATATCTTTACAAATGGCTGATAAATCAAGTACTATACCTGTTGGTATTTGTGAGGATGTGCCTGTTGTAGTTGCAAACGTCACTATTTTAACGGACTTTGTTATTCTTGATATTCCCGAGGACGATAGTATGTCTATTATTCTTGGAAGACCCTTTTTGAATACTGCAGGGGCTGTTATTGATTGCACTAAAGGCAATGTCACTTTTCATGTTAATGGTAATGAGCATACGATACACTTTCCGAGGAAACAACCTCAAGTTCATAGTATCAACTCTATTGGAAAATTTCCATCGATTATATTTGGAGGTTTTGAATTTCCTCTTCCTACTGTCAAGAAGAAATATGATATTCTTATTCTTGGGGATGTGCATATCCCCGTTGAGGTAACATAGTGTTATTCGAAATTTCTCCGGTTCCATGTTATTTGGAATGATTTCGTTAACAAGACTTGATCAACCTTGTTAGTGGATTCCTTTTGATGACCATGAGATGGAAGAAACTAGAAGGCACAACCTTCTGTACCCCACTTTTACTTTCAGCTATTTATATTAAATAAAATAGAAATAAATATTTTTCTATCTGTTATCTGATTATCCATGCAATATAAAAATACCTCGAAAATAAAAGTTCTTCAAATGCCCTGAAATTTAAATATGAGTTTTTCCAAAATATTTGAGAATATTTGGCACTGAGAACACAGCAGGGGGGGTCAACCACCTGCCCATGAGGGTGGAGGGCGCGCCCCCTGCCTCGTGGGCCCACGGTGGCCCTCCTCCACTTATTCCTGCACCCACACACTTCTTCTTCCTCCCACAAACATGAATATCCAGCTCAAGCACGAGTTCTAGCTCATCTTGCTGCCATTTTCGATCTCCTTGCTCAAAGCACCTCTCACAAATCTGCTTGGGGAGATTGTTCCTTGGTATGTGACTCCTCCATTGGTCCAATTAGTTTTTGTTCTAGTGCTTTATTCATTGCAAATTTTTGCTGCTTAGGTGACCCTGTTCTTGAGCTTGCATGTCAAATTTATATGGTCAAAAGTAGTTTTGATGCATGATATAGGCTCTAGGCACTTGTAGGAGTAGTTGCTATCAATATTATTGAGTTTGGTTTACTTTTATTTTGAAGTTACTAAAAAATTTCAGAATTTTTCAGAGGAAGAAAAATGCTTAGGAAAATGTTCCAAGGTGGTTCCTCAAGGAAGCAAGGACCCAGGATTGCAATGCGTGATGCTGATGAAGAGCCACCAAGAGACGCTCCAGTGCGTCCTTGTGAATGGCCTTCTGAAAATTTTATGGATCGAGTGGGAATTAAAGAAGAATTCAACGCATATTTGCGTAACACTGATCTTGTGAGCTTCGAGGAAGAGAAGTGCAGCCAGTATCACAACCTCACCAGTACCTTTGTGAGGAGGTTTGAATTTTCAACTTCACGTAATTCTCCAACTGTCTTGTTTGATCTTTATGATAATTCTTACACTATGGACTTAGAGGATTTTACCACCGCTTGCAAACTTCCACAATGGGGAGTATAAGGGATCCTTGCAAATCTGAATTTAGAGATTTTCTTGCTAGTATAACTGTGGGAGAATCTAGAGATATAACGCAAGCCACCATAGGGAGCATTCACTTTCCAGCTATACATTATTTTGCTCTCTTCATAGGTAGATGCATTAACGGTAAAGATGAGGCATGTCACATGTGTGTCCCTGACCTCAGTATTCTTACGAGTGCTGTGTTAGGAGATAAATCTTATAATTTGGGAGCCATTGTTGCACGTAGGTTGCATCTTAATAGATTTAATGGAGATTTCTTTGGTGGAATTTATGCAACCCGCATAGCTAATTTTCTTGGTATAGCCATACACGAAGATGATATTGAATTACCTCCTGCTTACCTAGACTTTAATAATATGGTTCACCACCAGTTTGTCGAGAGGAATGAATCACCTCTCCAGTATCGACTAATCTTTGACAGATGCCGTGCTGTCCATATTACTCTCCCTGCTCCTGCCTTATTTGATCATCAGGCAAAAGGAAGATATATTATTACCAGAGAGGAGGCAGATGAGTATGAGAGGAGAGCAGAGGCCGCTCGTCGCCACGCTGCAGCTCAGCAGGCGATAGCCGCTGCATCGCAGTACGACCCCAACTATTATTATGGATATCCGCCAGGCCAGCCGTGGCCATAGACCAACTTAGGCCAAAAGCCTAAGCTTGGGGGAGTACATATTTCCCACCGACATTACATTTATGCTCACACACTCATTGCTAGATGTCGGTGCTCATACTTTTTCATTGTATCATCCATGCTAGTTTATTTTCCTTTTTATGCTTTCTTCTTGTGTGTTTAATAAACCTTAAGAAAAACCAAAAAAAATTAGTTGTAGCTTTTAATCAATTTAATTTCCATGCTTGTAGTAGTAATTAAAAAGAAAACCCAAAAATATTTCCTGTTCTTCTTTTGCTTGTTGGGAGCTTTCCCATGTAAATAGTTTTATTTATTTTCCTTTTTGGGGGGGGGGGAGGTCGATAGGAGAAGACCATAATTAAATTGTTGAAGTGGCTCTTATATGCATTATTGTTTATCTGACAAAAGAGCCCATATTTCCTTGTCTTCTCCTATTTATTGAATGCTTGCAGATTCCAGCTTAGTCCAATGCACGTTCACTATTATTATTATTCATATCGTTCGGTCGTGTAAGTGGAAGGCAATTATGACGATATATGATGGACTGACTGAGATGAGAAAAGCTGGTATGAACTCGACCTCTTTTGTTTTTGTAAATATGATTAGTTCATCATTCCTGATTCAGCCTATTATGGATAAACATGTTTGCAATGACAATTAGAGATCATAGTTGCCATGCTTGATTAGCTATGAGTTATAATGGTTTACCTTGTGTGCCAACATGCTATTGAGATAGTTATGATGTGGTATGATAGGGTGGTATCCTCCTCTGAATGATTTAAGTGACTTGACTTGGCGCATGTTCACGCATGTAGTTGAAACAAAATCAACATAGCCTTCACGATATTTATGTTCATGGTGGATTATATCCTACTCATGCTTGCATTCGGTGTTGATTAATTTTAATGCATGTTCATGACTGTTGTCGTTCTCTAGCTGGTCACTTCCCAGTCTTTTGCTAAGCTTCACCTGTACTAAGCGGGAATACTGCTTGTGCATCCAAACTCCTTAAACCCCAAAGTTATTCCACATGAGTCCACTATACCTACCTATATACGGTATCTACCTGCCGTTCCAAGTAAATTTGTATGTGCCAAACTCTAAACCTTCAAATAAATATCCTGTTTTGTATGCTCGAATAGCTCATGTATCAACTAGGGCTGTCTGTATCTTCCATGTTAGGCGGGTTATTCTCAAGAGGAGTGGACTCCGCTCCTCACTCACGAGATAAATGGCTGGTCACCAGGATGCCCAGTCCCATGCTTTATGCAAACTAAATCAAAATAATTGCAAACAAAACTCCCCCTGGGACTCTTGTTAGTTGGAGGCACTTGTTGTTTCGAGCAAGCCATGGATTGATGCTTGTTGGTGGAAGGGGGAGTATAAACTTTACCATTCTGTTTGGGAACCGCCTATAATGTGTGTAGCATGGAAGATATCGCCATCTCTTGGTTGTTATGTTGACAATGAAAGTATACCGCTCAAAATATTATTCACCTCTGTTTCAAAACCGAGCTCTGGCACCTCTACAAATCCCTGCTTCCCTCTGCGAGGGGCCTATCTATTTACTTTTATGCTGAGTTATCATCCCCTTATTAAAAAGCACCAGTTGGAGAGAACCGCTGTCATTTGCATTCATTATTGCTAGTTTACATTGAGTATGACTCGACTGGATCTCTTTTACCATGAATTACAATGTCTAGTCAGTCCTTGGTCTTTAAAGGTGCTCTGCATTTATGTTTTGCGGTCTCAAAAAGGGCTAGCGAGATACCACCTTGTTATATCATATTATGATTGTTTTGAGAAAGTGTTGTCATCCGAGATTTATTATTATGGCTCGCTAGTTGATTATGCTATTGATATGAGTAAACTTGAGACCTATGCGTTATTGTGAATGTGGTTAGTTATAATCTTTGCTGAAAACTTGAATGCTGGCTTTACATATTTACAACAACAAGAGCAAACAGAGTTTGTAAAAGTTTTTCTTTGTCACTTTTAGTTTGTCAACTGAATTGCTTGAGGACAAGCAAAGGTTTAAGCTTGGGGGAGTTGATACGTCTCCGTCGTATCTATTTTTCCAAACACTTTTGCCCTTGTTTTGGACTCTAACTTGCATGATTTGAATGGAACTAACCCGGACTGACGCTGTTTTCAGCAGAATTACCATGGTGTTTTTTATGTGCAGAAACAAACGTTCTCGGAATGACCTGAAACTTCACGGAGCAACTTTTTAGAAAATATGAAAAATACCTGCAAAAGATGAAGGCCAGGGGGCCCACCACCTGTCCACGAGGGTGGAAGGCGCCTGCCCCCCTAGGGCGCGCCCCCTACCTCGTGGGCCCCCTATTGCCTCTCCGACTCCAACTCCAACTCCATATATTGTGTTTTGGGGAGAAAAAAATCAGAGAGAAGAAATTGTCGCGTTTTACGATATGGAGCCGCCGCCAAGCCCTAAAACCTCTCGGGAGGGCTGATCTGGAGTCCGTTCGGGGATCTGGAGAGGGGAATCCGTCGCCATCGTCATCATCAACCATCCTCCATCACCAATTTCATGATGCTCACCGCCGTGCGTGAGTAATTCCATCGTAGGCTTGCTGGACGGTGATGGGTTGGATGGGATTTATCATGTAATCGAGTTAATTTTGTTAGGGTTTGATCCCTAGTATCCACTATGTTCTGAGATTGATGTTGCTATGGCTTTGCTATGCTTAATTCTTGTCACTAGGGCCCGAGTGCCATGATTTCAGATCTGAACCTATTATGTTTTCATCAATGTATGAGAGTTCTTGATCCTATCTTGCAAGTCTATAGTCACCTATTATGTGTTATGATCCGTTAACCCCGAAGTGACAATAATCGGGATACTTACCGGTGATGACCGGAGTTTGAGGATTTCATGTATTCACTATGTGTTAATTCTTTGCTCCGTACTCTATTAAAAGGAGGCCTTAATATCCCTTAGTTTCCGTAAGGACCCCGCTGCAACGGGAGGGTAGGACAAAAGATGTTATGCAAGTTCTTTTCCATAAGCACGTATGACTATATTCGGAATACATGCCTACATTACATTGACGAACTGGAACTAGTCCTGTGTCACCCTAGGTTATGACTGTTACATGATGAACCGCATCCGACATAATTCTCTATCACTGATCCATTGCATACGAGTTTTCCATATATTGTTCTCTGCTTATTTACTTTTCCGTTGCTATTGCTATCATCACTACAAAACACCAAAAACATTAGTTTTACTACTGTTACCTTTTGTTACCGTTATCACTACTATCATATTACTTTGCTACTAAACACTTTGCTGCAGATATTAAGTTTCCAGGTGTGGTTGAATTGACAACTCAACTGCTAATACTTCAGAATATTCTTTGGCTTCCCTTGTGTCGAATCAATAAATTTGGGTTGAATACTCTACCCTCGAAAACTGTTGCGATCCCCTATACTTGTGGGTTATCAATCCTAATCTACTACAACTAGAACCAGATACTTGTGACACTAAATGGATATGATGGCTCCAGGATCGCTTTCTCGCAGGGAGTCGAGGAAGGATCTCTGGGCGTTAGTAAAATATACTTGTTTCTTTATGATTTTCTAATCTGCACTCTTATAATGTTGTAAGACACTACAATATGCTAGTCTTCGATAGGCTAGGCCTTCCCTTTTTTCTAGCATTTCTGCACTATAGTCCAAAGATATTGCCCCATTCCTTTGATACCGATGCATACTTAGCATAGATATGATGTAAGTCTTGTGAGTACTTTGGATGAGTACTCACGGTTTCTTTGCTACCTTTTTCCCCTCTACCCAATTGCTGCGATCAGCTGACAGAGCCAGGAGCCAACTGATCCCGCCACCGACTACTACTACACCGACAGAGCCTGCTACTACGTGGAGACCACTGCCAACCACAAGTAGCTAGGAGGCCCCAAGCAAGAGGCCTGCGCCTTTTCGATCTAGATGTCGTTGTTTTGCTAGCCTTCTTAAGGCAAACTTGTTTACTAATGCCTGTACATCAGATATTGTTGCTTTTGCTGACTTATGTATTCGAGCCTTCATGGCCCTGACTTGTAATATAAAGCTTTATGTTTGAATTTGTGTCTACTGTTTTGTTGTGATATCTTCCCGTGAGTCTCTGATCTTGATCTTGTGCGTTTTCATGTATGATTAGTGCATGATTAAGTTGGGGCGTCACAAGTTGGTATCAGAGCCGACTGCTTGTAGGAAGCCCTCTTCCAAAAACTTGGCCGAAGTTGAGTCTAGTATTTGAAAAACTATGTTACTAACATTATTGTGTGGCTTATGGGGCAGACATCGCCAGTGGATGGGATTAGGATCTTTTATTCTGCACCTTTACTCTGGGATTCTGATCTCTCTTCTTGATACGTCTCCATCGTATCTACTTTTCCAAACACTTTTGCCCTTGCTTTGGACTCTAACTTGCATGATTTGACTGGAACTAACCCGGACTGGCGCTGTTTTCAGCAGAATTGCCATGGTGTTATTTTTGTGCAGAAATAAAAGTTATCAGAATGACCTGAAAATCAACGGAGAATTATTTTGGAATATATAAAAAATACCGGAAGAAAGATCCACGTCAGGGGGCCCACCACCTGTCCACGAGGGTGGGGGGCGCGCCCCCTGCCTCGTGGGCCCCCTGATGCTCCACCGACTTCAACCTTGACTCCATATATTCACTTTCAGGGAGAAAAAAAATCGGAGAGAAGGATTCATCGCGTTTTACGATACGAAGCCGCTGCCAAGCCCTAAACTCTCTCGGGAGGGCTGATCTGGAGTCCGTTCGGGGCTCCCGAGAGGGGAATCTGTCGCCATCGTAATCATCAACCTTCCTCCATCACCAATTTCATGATGCTCACCGCCGTGCCTAAGTAATTCCATCGTAGGCTTGCTGAACGGTGATGGGTTGGATGAGATTTATCATGTAATTGAGTTAGTTTTGTTAGGGTTTGATCCCTAGTATCCACTATGTTCTGAGATTGATGTTGCTATGACTTAGCTATGCTTAATGCTTGTCACTAGGGCCCGAGTGCCATGATTTCAGAACTGAACCTATTATGTTTTCATCAATATATGAGAGTTCTTGATCCTATCTTGCAAGTCTATAGTCACCTACTATGTGTTATGATCCGGCAACCTCGAAGTGACAATAATTGGGACCACCCTCGGTGATGACCGTAGTTTGAGGAGTTCATGTATTCACTATATGTTAATGCTTTGGTCTGGTACTCTATTAAAAGGAGGCCTTAATATCCCTTAGTTTCCATTAGGACCCCGCTGCCACGGGAGGGTAGGACAAAAGATGTCATGCAAGTTCTTTCCATAAGCATGTATGACTATATTCGGAATACATGCCTACATTACATTGATGAACTGGAGCTAGTTCTCTGTCACCCTAGGTTATGACTGTTACATGATCGATCGCATCCGGCATAATTCTCCATCACCGATCCAATGCCTACGAGCTTTCCATATATTGTTCTTCGCTTATTTACTTTTTCGCTGCTACTGTTACCATCACTATAAAACTCAAAAATATTACTTTTGCTACCGTTACCTTTTGCCACCGTTACCACTACTATCATATTAATTTGCTACTAAATACCTTGCTACAAATATTAAGTTACCAGGTGTGGTTGAATTGACAACTCAACTGCTAATACTTGAGAATATTCTTTGGCTTCCCTTGTGTCGAATCAATAAATTTGGGTTGAATACTCTACCCTCGAAAACTGTTGCGATCCCCTATACTTGTGGGTTATCAAGAACATTTTCTGGTGCCGTTGCCGGGGAGCATATGTAACGCCCTCGATGCGGCTATATCCCCTACGTGTCGAAGCACGACTTAGAGGCATAACCGCATTGAAAGCAATGTTGCAAGTAAGGTAATCTTCACAATAACCCAAGTAAATAGAATAAAGGGGAAAAGGATACATAGTTGGCTTACACTCGCCACGTCACACAAATACATGAATAACATTACAATCATCCAATACACTCATGGTCCGACTACGGTACCAAAATAAAAGATCAACCCCAACATGCGACACGGTCCCCGATCGCCCCAACTCGGCACCACTACTGATCATCTGGGAAAGACACAAAGTAACAACAAGAGTCTTCATCGAACTCCCACTTGAGCTCAAGCGCATCGTCTGTAACGGTATCATCGGTCCCTGCATCTGGTTTTGGAAGTAAACTATGAGTCACGGGGACTCAGCAATCTCGCACCCTCGCGATCAAGACTATTTAATCTTATAGGTAAGGCAAGGTAATATGCGGAGCTGCAGCAAGCGACTAGCATATATGGTGGCTAACCTGTTCGCAAAAGAGAGCGAGAAGAGAAGGCAAAGCACGAACGAAGAACTATGATCAAGAAGTGATCCTAGAACAACCTACATCAAGCATTACTCCAACACCATGTTCACTTCCCGGACTCCGCCGAGAAGAGACCATCACGGTAACACACGCGGTTGATTCATTTTAATTAAGTTAAGTTTCATGTTATGTACAACCGGACATTAACAAATTCCCATCTGCCCATAACCACGGGCACGGCTTCGAAAGTTCAAATCCCTGCAGGGGAGTCCCAACTTAGCCCATCACAAGCTCTCACGGTCAACGAAGGATATTCCTTCTCCTGAGACATTCCGATCAGACTCGGCATCCCGGTTTTACAAGACATCCTCGACAATGGTAAAACAAGTCCAGCAGCACCGCCCGAATGTGCCGACAAATCCTGATAGGAGCTGCACATATCTCGTTCTCAGGGCACACTCGGATAAGAAATCCGTACAACTAAAACCAGCCCTCGAGTTTCCCCGAGGTGGCGCTGCAAGGGGCTCTAGTTTGGACCAACACTCAGAGGAGCACTGGTCCGGGGGGGGTTTAAATAAAGATGACCCTCGGGCTCCGGAAACCCAAGGGAAAAAGAGGCTAGGTGGCAAATGGTAAAACCAAGGTTGGGCATTGCTGGAGGAGTTTTATTCAAGGCGAACTGTCAAGGGGTTCCCATTATAACCCAACCGCGTAAGGAACGCAAAAATCTGGGAACATAACACCGATATGATGGAAACTAGGGCGGCAAGAGTGGAACAAAACACTAGGCAAAAGGACGAGCCTTCCACCCTTTACCAAGTATATAGGTGCATTAAGATAACAAGATAATATGGTGATATCCCAACAATAAACAATGTTCTAACAAGGAATGATCTTGAATCTTCACCTGCAACTAGCAACGCTATAAGAGGGGCTGAGCAAAGCGATAACATAGCCAATCAACGGTTTGCTAGGACATGGTGGGTTAGAGGTTGACACGGCAATTTGGGAGGCATGATAAGCAAGTGGTAGGTATCGTAGCATAGGCATAGCAAAAGAGCGAGCATCTAGCAAGCAAAGATAGAAGTGATTTCGAGGGTATGATCATCTTGCCTGCAAAGTTTTCAGAGTTGACTTGATCCTCGTAAGCAAACTCAACGGGCTCCTCGTTAGCGAACTCATCTCCCGGCTCTACCCAAACAAGACAAACAAGCAAAAGGAACACAATCAACCACGTGCAATGCTCGAACAACATGATGCAAACATGGTATGCTATGCGGGATGCGATATGTGATGCATATGCAAGATTTGACAAGGAATGATTGAACCTGGCCTCAACTTGGAAATCCAAGAGTGCCACTGGAAATGTGAGGTGATTTCGGTTGAAATCGATATAAAGATCACCGGAATCGGATGCACGGTTTGGAAATGGCAAACAAAACAAATATGGCACCGGTCTGCGATAATCAGCAAGTAGCCATCTAAAAGCATCAAGATAATTATGCTACAGCACTCAAACATGACAACAAAATACATGGCAGGGATCCACTCATGATTCTAGACAAAAGATGAACACTGAACTACAGCCAATTCATCCATTAACAGGTTCAAACAAGCATGGCAAAACTGCAAATGATAACAGGTTTCGGACTTAGTGAAATTAACACAAGTCTGGAATTTAACATCAGGTAGCACACTTTAGAGCATGAAAACTACATGCTACAGGAATTTAACATGGCAAAGCAAGGCATGTCATGAAGGTACTCAAAGCACTTAACAAAAGTCCCTTAGTGACCTTGAGCCAAAAGGGATCATAAAATACAATTGCAAGCATGTGAACATGGCAAAAACATAATCAGATTACAGACTTAGTGAAAAACTGGAGCATGTAAATCAGTTAGCGAGTAGGCATGTTCACGAGCTCGATGCACTCACTAAAGAGCATGGCATGACAAACTAAGCATACACCCATCAAGAATACATATCATAGAAGCTAGACATGGCAAGAACAACAACATAGCATGCACGGATCAATAGCAACATCCCCGGCAAAATCGCTAACAAGTCAACAATCTGCCAGGATTCACGGAATAGCAAAAGTAGAGCTCGATTGACTCAAGCTAGGCTGCTCCATAAATGCAAACAAAGACATGGATGGATAGAGCACCACAATGTTAACAAATCATCCTTACTGATCATCCTCAAAAGAGGCACGGATCACTAGGAAACAACATGAACATATGGCATAATGACAAAATCAGGACAAGGACTTGGAGAAATTCTAAGTCCCTGAAATCAGCATTGCCGAATACGCTACTTTGCAAGCTTGTGCTAGTCACCACACATATAACAAAAATACATGGTAAGCACCTCTGTAAAGATGACATGGCATATAACAAAACTCATGTAGAGCTCAGGAGCATATCATGCACACATTAAACATGGCAAAAATGACAAATATCTAATTGATGAAATAGATCTGCCAAGTTTATCACATAGCCCTCTTCCAACAGAATTTCGGGCATCAACATGAGCTCAAATGAAAATGATGCAATGAGATGAAACGATGTACTCTTTGAGACGAACATTTTGATATGCTACCCTCTCAAATCGGAGCTACGTATGTAGAGATACGACATGCCAAAGTTTGCAAAATAATTAGGGTTTCTGGGGATAAAAGTCAACCGCTAGGTATTTCCAGATCTGAGATCCGGCCGGAGTTACTGTAGCAGGGGCGCGGAAAGCGAGGTTCGCCGGGACCTGTTCGCCGGAATCGTCGCCGGACTTGACGGGGACGGAGGAGACGGCGGCCGGACCTTCAGGGGACGCCGAAGGAGCTCGCTGGCGCCGGGAGGCGAGGTTGCTGCGGTGGGGCGGCGAGGTGCGGCCGGGCGGCGATGGTCGGCGGCCGGCGTGTGGGGCGAAGACGGCGGTGCGGCGAGGGTCAGGCGCGGCGGTGGTGAACGCCGGTGGGCGGCGCGGGCGGTCGCCTGGCGGCGCGAAGGGAGGAACCGGGCGGCGGCGGCGCGCGGGCCGGGAGGGCCCAATCCGGGCTCTTCGGGCCGGAGGAGAGAGAGGATCGGCGGGGACACATGGCGCCCGCCTATTGGTGCGGGGCGGCGACGCGGTTCGTCCGGCGGACGATGGACATGTCCGGCCGGCGGCGGAGCGGATTTTTAGGGTTTGGGGAAGAAGAGACCCGGGATTTGGAATGAGGGGTCTATATATAGGCGTAGAGGGAGCTAGGAAGCTCCAAATGGAGTGCGGTTTTCGGCCACGCGATCGTGATCGAACGCTGTAGATGATGGGGAGGGTTTAGGTGGGTTTTGGGCCAGTTTGGAGAGGTGTTGGGCTGCAACACACATGAGGCCTTTTCGGTCCCTCGGTTAACCGTTGGAGTATCAAACGAAGTCCAAATGGCATGAAACTTGACAGGCGGTCTACCGGTAGTAAACCAAGGCCGCTTGGCAAGTATCAGTCCAAACCAGAAATGTTTAACCCCCACACACGAAAAGAGGTAGAAAGGGGCACCGGAGGAGATAGGAGCGCCGGAATGCAAAACGGACAACGGGGAAAATGCTCGGATGCATGAGACGAACACGTATGCAAATGCAATGCACATGATGACATGATATGAGATGCATGACAAAGGCAACAACACACGGAGACAAAAACCCGAACCCGAGGAAATAAAATAACTTAGCGCCGGAAACGGCAAGAGTTGAGATACATATAAGGTAAATTACATCTGGGGTGTTACATCATAGCTCTATTCTTTTAGTCACTTGGGATTTATATCTGCTTATCACTATGAAGAACTTGAAAGATCAAAGAACCAAGATTTTTCCCTTAACTACGAGGGGAGGTAAGGAACTGCCATCTAGCTCTGCACTTGATTCACCTTCTGTTTTGAGTAAACTTGCGACACCTAAACCTGCTTCTGCTATTAATTCTGATATGTCACATATTATTGATGATGCCACTTCTGCTATGCATGATACTTATGATGAAACTACTTCTATGCTTGATACTACTGTGCCACTTGGTGAATTTCTTTAAGAACAACTTGCTAGGGCTAGAGATAATGAAATTATTGAAACTGATAATATTGATGAAAGTGATGTTGAAGATTATCCCCCTAGATATGAATTGCCTGTTGTTCCCGAGGGTTATGTTATGGAGGAAGAAACTGCTAGAGACTTTCTTGCGTGCAATGATAGGAGTGATCTTAAGAAACTATTAGCTAAGCTGAAACAAAAATCTCTGAATGCTAGAATGAAATATGATCCTACTTATGCTACTTCACCTATCTTTGTTACAGATAAGGATTATGAATTCTCTGTCGACCCTGATATAATTACTTTGGTTGAATCTGATCCTTTTTATGGCTATGAATCTGAAGCTGTTGTGGCACATCTTATTAAATTAAATGATATGGCCACCCTGTTCACTAATGATGAGAAAACTCGCTACTACTATATCCTTAAAATATTTCCGTTCTCATTAAAGGGTGATGCTAAGATATGGTTTAATTCTCTTGATCCTGGTTGTGTGCGTAGTTCCCAGGATATGATTTACTACTTCTCTGCTAAATATTTCCCCGCTCATAAGAAACAAGCTGCTTTAAGGGAGATATATAATTTTGTGCAAATTGAAGAAGAGAGTCTCCCACAAGCTTGGGGGAGGATTCTCCAATTACTTAATGCTTTGCCTGATCATCCTCTCGAGAAGAATGAAATACTTGATATCTTTTATAATGGACTAACCGATGCTTCCAGAGATTACCTGGATAGTTGTGCTGGTTGTGTTTTCAGGGAAAGAACTGTTGATCAAGCTTAAATTCTATTGAATAATATGCTGACTAATGAAAATAATTGGACACTTCCTGAACCAACTCCTAAGCCAACTCCGAAGAAAAGGGGTATTCTATTTCTCTGTCCTGAAGATATGCAAGAGGCAAAGAAATCTATGAAAGAAAAAGGTATAAAAGCTTAAGATGTTAAGAATTTACCTCCTGTTGAAGAAATACATGGTCTTAATTCATTACCTATTGAAGAAACACATGGTCTTGATAACCCGACACAGGTAGTAAAGGTAAATTCTCTCTATAGATATGATAAAGCTGAAATCCCTCCTGCAAAGTTTGCTAGCCAATGTTTGGATGAATTTGATAACTTTATTGTTGAGCAAGAAGATTTTAATGCTTATGTTGGTAGACAATTGAAACATAATGCTTGTACGATTGAACACTTGAGTGATTATATGGCTAGTGTTAGAGTTGAACTTAAACTTATTAGTAAACATGCTTCTATGGTTACCACTCAAGTAGAACAAGTACTTAAAGCTCAGAATGATTTTCTCAATGAATTAAATAATAAGAAGAATGATAATGTTGTTAGAGTTATGACTAGAGGAGGCAAAATGACTCATGAGCCTTTGTATCCTGAGGGCCACCCTAAGAGAATTGAGCAAGATTCTCAGAGAACTACTATAGATGCACCTAGTCCTTCTAAAAGGAAGAGAAAGAAAAATGATAGGACTTTGCATGCTTCTAGTGAACCTGTTATTGACACACCTGAAAATACCAATGATATTTCTATTTCTGATGCTGAGACACAATCTGGTAATGAACATGAACCTAGTGATAATGTTAATGATGATGTTCATGTTGATGCTCAACGTAGAAATGATAATGACGTAGAGATTGAACCTGCTGTTGATCTTGATAACCCACAATCAAAGAATCAACGTTATGATAAAAGAGACTTCGTTGCTAGGAAGCACAGTAAAGAAAGAGAACCATGGGTTCAGAAACCCATGCCTTTTCCTCCTAAACCATCCAAGAAAAAGGATGATGAGGATTTTGAGCGCTTTGCTGAAATGATTAGACCTATCTATTTGCGTATGCATTTGACTGACATGCTTAAAATGAATCCTTATGCTAAATATATGAAGGAAATTGTTACTAATAAAAGAAAGATACCGGAAGCTGAAATTTCCACCATGCTTGCTAATTATACTTTTAAAGGTGGAATACCAAAGAAACTTGGAGATCCCGGAGTACCAACTATACCATGCTCTATTAAAAGAAACTATGTTAAAACTGCTTTATGTGATCTTGGAGCCGGTGTTAGTGTTATGCCTCTCTCTTTATACCGTAGACTTAATTTGAATAAGTTGACACCTACTGAAATATCTTTGCAAATGGCTGATAAATCAACTGCTATACCTATCGGTATTTGTGAGGATGTGCCTGTTGTGGTTGCAAACGTTACTATTTTAACGGACTTTGTTATTCTTGATATTCCCGAGGATGATAGTATGTCTATTATTCTTGGAAGACCCTTTTGAATACTGCAGGGGCTATTATTGATTGCACCAAAGGCAATGTCACTTTTCATGTTAATGGAAATGAGCATACGGTACACTTTCCGAGGAAACAACCTCAAGTTCATAGTATAAACTCTATTGGAAAAATTCCATCAATTATTTTTGGAGGTTTTGAATTTCCTCTACCTACTATCAAGAAGAAATATGATATTCTTATTATTGGGGACGTGCATATCCTCGTTGAGGTAACATAGTGTTATTCGAAATTTCTCAGGTTTCATGTTACTCGAACTGAGTTTGTTAACAAGACTTGATCAACCTTGTTAGTGGATTCCTTTTGATGAGCATGAGATGGATGAATTTAGAAAACACAACTCTCTGTACCCTCTTTTTACTTTCTATTATTTATATTAAATAAAGCAAAAATAGTATTTTTCTGTCTGTTTTCTGAATTATTCATGCAATAAAAATACCCCGAAAATAAAAGTTCTCCAAATGCCCTGAAATTTAAATATGTTTTTTTGGAATATTTGAGAATATTAGGCACTGAGAACACATCAGGGGGAGCAAGCACCTGGCCACGAGGGTCCAGGGCGCGCCCACCCCCCTGGGCGTGCCCCCTGCCTTGTGGGCCCATGGTGGCTCCCCTCCACTTATTCCAGCCACCACACACTCCTTCTTCCTCCCACAAAAATCACTAACCAGCTCAAGCACGAGTTCTAGCTCATCTTGCTGCCATTTTCGATCTCCTAGCTCAAAGCTCCATTCACAAAACTGCTTTGGGGGATTGTTCTTTGGTATGTGACTCCTCCAATGGTCCAATTAGTGTTTGTTGTAGTGCTTTATTCATTGCAAATTTTTGCTGCTTAGGTGACCCTGTTCTTGGGCTTGCATGTCAAATTTATATGGTCAAAAGTAGTTTTAATGCATGATATATCCTCTAGGCACTTGTGGGAGTAGTTGCTATCAATTTTGTTGAGCTTGGTTCACTTTTATTTTGAAGTTACTAAAAATTTCAGATATTTTCAGAAAAAGATGAAGAGATTTTTGAGGGGCTCATCGAGATGAACCTCGAAGGATAAGCAAAGTGAGGAGGATAAGAGGCCCAAATACAATCTCCCTCGCACCGCGGAAGTTCGGCCGTGTGAATGGCCTTGTGATAATTTCTTGAGATCGGCCGGGATTTATGATGATTTTTTTGAGTTGGTTGAGAATGCAGGCCTCACCGCCTTCCTCCACGACCAACGCGAACAGTATCTCTTACTCACCAATATCTTTGTGCAAAACTTTCATTTCCATGCTAGGAGCTCACCACCTACGGTGGAATTTTATTTATATGATGAGCATAAGGAGATGTCACTTAGTGACTTTTGTCGGATTTGTTTGATCCCTTTTGAGGGCAGTGTAGAGGAACCGCGTCGTGACGATGTGGAAGGGTTTATTGATACAATTGCTGTAGGGGAAATGAGGAAAGTTTCCGATGCAAGAATCACTAGCATACATTTTCTTATTTTACGTTACTTTGCAATATTTGCTAGTAGATGCTTAATTTGTCACGGAAACTGTGGCAACCTTAGTGCCCCTGATATTGTTATTTTGTGCCATGCCTTGTTCCGTGATGACACATTTAGTATGTGCGCTATTGTTGCAAAGCGGTTAAATCTTAACCGTACTAATGGCCCCATTTTGGGAGGTATCTTTGCCTCGCGCCTCGCTGCATATTTTAACATACCTATTAGACATTATGAGAAGGAAGAAAAGTTGCTGCCTCCTATTTTTCTAGACTATAAGAGTATGGTAGCACATGATTTTATCGTTAAGAATAAGAAAAAGATGCTTAAGTACAAGCTGATATTTGATAAAAATCACCCTGAGACTATTACTTTGCCTGCTCCTTCCTTGTTTGACTTATCTGCAGGCAAGTACCTTGTTCCACCGGAGGCCATTCATGCCTACCGAAACCCCACATCAGCTATAGAGCCAGAGCCGGAACCACAATTTGATCCTCACCGGTAGTCTGTTTATTAGTGGAATCCGGAAGAGATCGCCAACCAGTGGCACCAGGGGGATTCTTCTCAGTACGACCCCAACTATTACTTTGGATATCCGCCAGGCCAGCCGTGGCCATAGACCAACTTAGGCCAAAAGCCTAATCTTGGGGGAGTACGTATTTCTCACCGACGTTACATTCATGTTCACACACTCATGCTAGTTGTCAGTGCTCATACTTTTTCACTGTAATATCCATGCTAGTTTATTTTCCTTTTTATGCTTTCTTCTTGTGTGTTTGATAAACCTTAAGAAAAAAACAAAAAAACTAGCTGTAGCTTTTTAGCTAGTTTACTTTCCATGCCTGTAGTGGTAGTAATTAAAAAGAAAACCTAAAAAGATTTCTCATTCTTCTTTTGCTTGTTGGGAGCTTTCCCATGTAAATAGTTTTGTTTCTTTTCTTTGGGGGTCGAGAGGAGAAGATCATAATGAAAATGTTGAGTGGCTCTTATATGCATTATGGTTGATCTAACAAAGAGCCCATATTACCTTGTCTTCTCTCTTGAATTGAATGCTTGCAGATTCCAGCTTAGTCCAATGCACGTGCACTATTATTATTATCCACACTATTCGGTCATCCAAGTGAAAGGCAATAATGATGATTATATGATGAACTTATTGAGATAAGAAAAGCTGGTATGAACTCGACCTCTCTTGTTTTTGTAAATATGATTAGTTCATCATTCCCGATTCAGCCTATTATGAAAAAACATATTTGCAATGACAATTAGAGATTATAGTTGCTTATGCCATGCTTAATTAGCTAGGAGTTTATAATGGTTTACCTTGCGTGCCAACATGCTATTAAAATGGTTGTGATGTGGTATGATAGGGTGGTATCCTCTTTTGAACGATTTGAGTGGCTTGACTTGGCACATGTTCACGCATGTAGTTGAAACAAAATCAACATAGCCTCTATGATATTTATGTTCATGGTGCATTATATCCTGCTCATGCTTGCATTCGGTGTTGATTAAATTTAATGCATGTTCATGACTGTTGTCGCTCTCTAGCTGGTCGCTTCCCAGTCTTTTGCTAGCCTTCACTTGTACTAAGCGGGAATACTGCTTGTGCATCCAATTCCATAAACCCCAAAGTTGTTCCATATGAGTCCACGATACCTACCTATATACGGTATCTACCTGTCGTTCCAAGTAAATTTGTATGTGCCAAACTCTAAACCTTCAAATAAACATTCTGTTTTGTATGCTCAAATAGCTCACGTATCAACTAGGGCTGTCTGTATCTTCCATGCTAGGTGGGTTATTCTCAAGAGGAGTGGACTCCGCTCCTCACTCACGAGAAAATGGCTGGTCACCGGGATGCCCAGTCCCATGCTTTATGCAAATCGAATCAAAATAACTGCAAACAAAACTCCCCCGGGACTCTTGTTAGTTGGTGGCACTCGTTGTTTCGAGCAAGCCATGGATTGATGCTTGTTGGTGGAGGGGAGTATAAACTTTACCATTCTGTTTGGGAACCGCCTATAATGTGTGTAGCATGGAAGATATCGAGATCTCTCGGTTGTTATGTTGACAATGAAAGTATACCGCTCAAAATATTATTCATATCTATTTCAAAACTGAGCTCTGGCACCTCTACAAATCCCTGCTTCCCTCTGCGAAGGGCCTATCTATTTAATTTTATGTTGAGTTATCATCCTCTTATTAAAAAGCACCAGTTGGAGAGCACCGCTGTCATTTGCATCCATTACTATTAGTTTACATTGAGTGGACTTGACTGGATCTCTTCTACAATGAATTACAATGTCTAGTCAGTCCTTGATCTTTAAAGGTGCTCTGCATTTATGTTTTGCGGTCTCAGAAAGGGCTAGCGAGGTACCATCTTGTCATATCATATCATGATTATTTTGAGAAAGTGTTTTCATCCGAGATTTATTATTATTGCTCGCTAGTTGATTATGTCATTGATATCAGTAAACATGAGACCTAAGTGTTATTGTGAATATGGTTAGTTCATAATCTTTGCTGAAAACCTGAATGATGGCTTTACATATTTACAACAACAAGAGCAAACACAGTTTGTAAAAGTTTTTCTTTATCACTTTCAGTTTATCAACTGAATTGCTTGAGGACAAGCAAAGGTTTAAGCTTGGGGGAGTTGATACGTCTCCATCGTATCTACTTTTCCAAACACTTTTGCCCTTGTTTTGGACTCTAACTTGCATGATTTGAATGGAACTAACCCGGACTGACGCTGTTTTCAGCAGAATTGCCATGGTGTTATTTTTGTGCAGAAATAAAAGTTCTCGGAATGACCTGAAAATCAACAAAGAATTATTTTGGAATATATAAAAAATACTGGAAGAAAGATCCACGTCACGAGGCCCACCACATGTCCACGAGGGTGGGGGGCGGGCCCTACCCCCCTGGGCGCGCCCCCTGCCTCATGGGCCCCCTGATGCTCCACCAACTTCAACCTTGACTCCATATATTCACTTTCGGGGAGAGAAAAATCAGAGAGAAGGATTCATCGCGGTTTACGATATGAAGCCGCCGCCAAGCCCTAAATTCTATTGGGAGGGCTGATCTGGAGTCCGTTCGGGGCTCCGGAGAGGGGAATCCATCGCCATCGTCATCATCAACCTTCCTCCATCACCAATTTCATGATGCTCATTGCCGTGTGTGAGTAATACCATCGTAGGCTTGCTGGACGATGATGGGTTGGATGAGATTTATCATGTAATTGAGTTAGTTTTGTTAGGGTTTGATCCCTAGTATCCACTATGTTCTGAGATTGATGTTGCTATGACTTTTCTATGCTTAATGCTTGTCACTAGGGCCCGAGTGCCATGATTTCAGATCTGAACCTATTATGTTTTCATCAATATATGAGAGTTCTTGATCCTATCTTGCAAGTCTATAGTCACCTACTATGTGTTATGATCCGGCAACCCCGAAGTGACAATAATCGGGACCACTCTTGATGATGACCGTAGTTTGAGGAGTTCATGTATTCACTATGTGTTAATGCTTTGGTCCGGTCCTCTATTAAAAGGACACCTTAATATCCCTTAGTTTCCATTAGGACCCCGCTGCCACGGGAGGGTAGGACAAAAGATGTCATGCAAGTTCTTTCCATAAGCATGTATGACTATATTCGGAATACATGCCTACATTACATTGATGAACTCGAGCTAGTTCTGTGTCACCCTAGGTTATGACTGTTACATGATCGATCGCATCCGGCATAATTATCCATCACCGATCCAATGCCTATGAGCTTTCCATATATTGTTCTTTGCTTATTTACTTTTCCGCTGCTACTGTTACCATCACTGTAAAACCCCAAAATATTACTTTTGCTACTGTTACCTTTTGCCACCGTTACCACTACTATCATATTACTTTGCTACTAAATACCTTGCTGCAGATATTAAGTTTCCAGGTGTGGTTGAATTGACAACTCAGCTGCTAATACTTGAGAATATTCTTTGGCTCCCCTTGTGTCGAATCAATAAATTTGGGTTGAATACTCTACCCTTTAAAACTGTTGCGACCCCCTATACTTGTGGGTTATCACTTCTATTCGGGTTAAAGATTTTGCTAACTCTAACATTAGGTTCTCGTGATCACATCCACCCAAGAGCTAGATTATCTGCAACTATTCTTTTGAATGTATGATGAATGATGCACACACTGTCATTTGACATCTTTGAACTCCTTTATTTCAGATGCGTCCCAGAAGGCAGCTCGTACGCTAGACTATGGTTATTGATGCAACTAGGTTCCCGGCTATTCTGGTCGACCTCTTGACTAGGCTGGGATATCGCTGGTACCCCAAGTACACTGTTTACGAGGACTATCGCGAGTTCAACCAGGAGCCGTACCATGCTGTGGTTTGTATCTTCATCGGTAGGATATCTCCATCACTGAGTTGCACACCTATCATGGTGCTGGAGTGACTGTTGAGATGGCAGTCCATGATGCTTCCTATGTTGCTATCGCCTGTCTCCGTGGAGAGCACCCCCGCTTGGAGGAGACTTGATTAAGATACATCTGTATGTCTCCGCTGGGGATGAGAGTGGATACTACACTGATGTTTGTACCCCTTATGTTCGACGTCGTTACGACCCGCTGGTTTTGGTTCAGTACACTGAGGCTCTGGATCGCACTATCTGAGCTCTTATTGTCGAGTTGCATGTCACTCATACTTGTCTTTACGATGCCCCGACACAGTTGCTACCAGCAGTCAGCGCGAGGATACATCCCGAGTACATGCTTTACTCGCGCAGGACAGATATGCCACCAGGTCTTGAGTGGCCTACTGTTGGAGGTAGTACTCCTGGACCTCTTCTTCCAGTCTGGGACCAGGTTCTACACCAGAGTGTTCATGGAGCACAGGCCCCTCATATCGAGGGCACCCTGCATCGTCACCTGCACTGCCTGGATTCAATGGCTTTCTCCGACGTTGATGTAGCTATCGCCATGTCCCGTTGTTGTATCCCTCCACCGCGTGCCTGCGTGCCGCCTAATTTGTTGAGATCATTTCCTGTCCAAACTTGTACTACTGTCTTGTAATCCACTTTATGTATGGATATGTATGTCATGCTTGACTACTATGATGTATCTATTGCACTTCTTTTAGTGTGCATGTTACCTCATGAATGATTCCTTATGCCTGCAATTGCTCAATGCTAAACTACCCCTCTTACATTTTAGTAGGATGGTTAGACCAGGTGGACGTGGCCGTGGTGCCAACAATCCACCACCTCCCGAACATATGGCCGGAATGATACAACAATTTGAGCTGAACCGCCAGTTTATGGAAGGGATCATGGCTCAATTTCCGCGACCCAGTATGAATCAGCAGCTAGCCCCAAGAACTTTGCAAGATTTTTTGCGCCTCAACCTTGCTATCTATCGTAGCTCAACTCAGCCCCTTGATGACGATGACTGGCTCTGTGACATCACTTATGAATTGGAGTCTGCTAATGTTGACCCTGCCAACTATGTCACTTTTTGTTGGGGAATGTTGCATGGGAAACAAAAACTTTCCTGCGCTCACCAAGATCAATCCAGGAGATGCGCATCTACGATAGGAGATTGGATCTAGATACCCTTGTAGATTGGCAAGTGGAAGTGTTAAGAAACACAGTTGATGTAGTCGAACGTCTTCGCGATCCAATCACGATCCGTCCACAAACTCCCGATCAAGTGCCGAACGGACGACACCTCCGAGTTTAGCACACGTGCGGCTCAGCGGCGTCCTCTCCTTCTTGATCCAGCAAGCAAGAGAGAGGGGGTAGATAATATTGGGACCAACACAATGGTATGGCGGTGGTGGTGGCAGCGGAATTCCGGCAGGGCTTCTCCAAGCACGTACCGATGAAACGTGGGAGGAGTTGGGAGAGGTAACGGGAAGGGTCGAAGGGTGGCTGCCCCCAATGCGTCCCCAAATTTATATAGATATGGAGGGGGCTGGTGGCTTTCTCTCCAAGGCCCTAGGGTCGTTGGCCAAAGGGGGAGGAAGGAAATCCCACCTTTCCTTCCCCACCGATCGCTATCCCCCTTTTTAGGATCCTGATCTTATCCTCTTGGGATATGATACTATTCCTTTTAAGGGATGATCTTAGTGCGCCTAGACCAGGGTTGTGGGGACTTTACCCACTACCCATGTTCATGTGGGCCCCCCATGCAGGTGGGCCCCACTCCGGAACCTTCTAGAACCTTCCCGGTACAATACCGAAAAAACTCAAACTTTTTGTGGAACCCCGATAACAACTTTCCATATATGAATCTTTACCTCCAGACTATTCCGGAGCTACTCGTGATGTCTCGGATCCCATTCGAGACTCCGAACAACCTTTGAACTTTCCACTATTAATATCTCAATACTACCCTAGCGCTACCAAACGTTAAGCGTGCGACCCTACGGGTTCGAGAATCATGTAGACATGACCGAGACCCCTCTCTGGTCAATAATCAATAGCGGGAACTGGATGCCCATATTGATTCCTACATATTCCACGAGGATCTTTATCGGTTGAACCACGATGTCAAGGATTTAGCTAATCTCGTATGCAGTTCCTTTGTCTATCGGTATGTTACTTCCCCGAGATTCGATCATCGGTATCTCCATAACTAGTTCAATCTCGTTACCGGCAAGTCTCTTTACTCATTCTGTAATACAAGATCCCGTGTCTAACTCTTTAGTCACATTGCTTGAAAGCTCATTGTATTGTTGTATTACCGAGTGGGCCCCGAGATACCTCTCCGTCATACTGAGTGACAAATCCAAGTCTTGATCCATGCCAACCCAACAGACACCCTTGGAGATACCTGCAGAGCATCTTTATAGTCACCCAGTTACGTTGCGATGTTTGATACACACAAGGTACTCCATCAGTGTCAGTGAGTTGCATGATCTCATGGTCATAGGAACAAATACTTGACATGCAGAAAATGATAGCAATAAACTTGATGCGATCATATGCTACGTTTATAGTTTGGGTCTTGTCCATCACATCATTCTCCTAATGATGTGATCCTGTTATCAAATGACAACTCATGTATATGGCTAGGAAACCATAGCCATCTTTGATCAACAAGCTAGTCCAGTAGAGGCTTACTAGGGACATGTTGTTGTCTATGCATCCACACATGTATTTGAGTTTCCAATCAATACAATTATAGCATGGATAATAAACGATTATCATGAACAAGGAAATATAATAATAACCACTTTATTATTGCCTCTAGGGCATATTTCCAATAGTCTCCCACTTGCACTAGAGTCAATAATCTAGCATTACATGGTAATGGCACCCATAGATTTCTGGTGTTGATCATGTTTTGCCCGTGGAAGAGGTTTAGTCAACGGATGCAACATTCAGATCCATATGTACTTTGCAGATGTTTATATCCTCCTCCGTGATCGCATCTCGGATGGAATTGAAGTGTTGCTTTATGTGTCTGGTCCTCTTGTGAAACCTTGGTTCCTTGGCTAGAGCAATGGCACCAGTGTTGTCACAGAACAGAGTCATTCGGTCCAGTGCACTGGGCACAACTCCAAGGATCTGTTATGAACTGCTTCATCCAGACACCTTCCTTCGCTGCCTCCTAGGCAGCTATGTACTCCGCTTCGCATGTAGAATCAGCTACCATGCTTTGCTTGGAACTGCACCAGCTTATCGCTCCCCCATTTAGAATATATATGTATTCGGTTTAAGACTTAGAGTCATCTGGATTAGTGTCAAAGCTTGCATCGACGTAACCCTTTACGACGAGCTCTTGATCACCTCCATAAACGAGAAACATATCCTTAGTCCTTTTCAGGTACTTAATGATATTCTTGAACGTCGTCCAGTGTTCCACTTCTGGATCACTTTGAAACCTTCCGGCCATACTTATGGCAAGGCTGACATCTGGGCTTGTGCACAACATCGCATACATGATAGAGCCTATGGCAGAAGCATAGGGGATGAAAATCATCTTTTCTCCATCCTCTATAGTCGCTGGGCATTGAGTCTTACTCAACTTCACACCTTGTAAAACAGGCAAGAACCCCTTCTTGGACTGATCCATTTTGAACTTCTTCAAAATCTTATCAAGGTATATGCTTTGTGAAAGTCCTATTAAGCGTCTCAATCTATCTCTATAGATCTTGATGCCTAATATGAAAGCAGCTTCTCCTAGGTCCTTCATTGAAAAACACTTGTTCAAATATTCCTTCACATTTTCCAAAAGTTCTATATTGTTTCCAATCAGCAATATGTCATCCACATATAATATTAGAAAAGCTATAGAACTCCCACTCACTTTCTTGTAAATACAAGCTTCTCTATAAACTTGTATAAACCCAAATGCTTTGATCACCTCATCAAAGCAAAGATTCCAACTCTGAGATGCTTGCACTAGTCCATAAATGGACCGCTAGAGTTTACACGCTTTGTCAGCATTCTATGGATCGATAAAACCTTCTGGTTGCATCATATACAACTCTTCCTTAAGGAAACCGTTAAGGAACGCTGTTTTGACACCCATCTGCCAGATTTCATAACCAAAAAATGCAGCTATTGCCAACATGATCCTAACGTACTTAAGCATCGCTACGGGTGAGAAGGTCTCATCGTATTCAACTCTTGAACTTGTGAAACCCCTTTGCCACAAGTCGAGATTTATAGACGGCGATGTTACCGTCCGTGTCCGTCTTCTTCTTGAAGATCCATTTATTCTAAATGGCCTTTCGCCCTTCAGGTAATACTTCCAAAGTCCATACTTTGTTTTCATACATGGATCCCATCTCCGATTTCATGGCCTCTAATCATTTGTCGGAATCCGATCCCACCACCGCTTCTCCATATCTCATAGGTTCATCATTGTCCAACAACATGACCTCTAAGACAAGGTTACCGTACCACTCAGGAACAATACGTATCATTGTCGACCTACGAGGTTTAGTATTAACTTGATCTGAAGCTTCATGATCACTATCATTAGCTTCCTCTTCAACTGATGTAGGGGCCACAGAAACATCTTTCTACGCTGCGCTGTTCTCTGGTTGAAGTGAAGGTTCAGTAATCTCATCAAGTTCTATCTTCCTCCCACTCAATACTTTCAAGAGAAACTCTTTCTTGAGAAAGGACCCGTTCTTAGCGACAAACACTTTGCCTTCAGATATGAGATAGAAGGTATACCCAACCGTCTCTTTTGGGTATCCTATGAAGACGGATTTGTCCGCTTTGGGTTCAAGCTTTTTTGGCTGAAGCCTTTTGACATAAGCATCGCATCCCCAAACCTTAAGAAACGACAACTTAGGTTTCCTGCCAAACCACAGTTCATACGGTGTCATCTCCACGGACTTAGATGGTGCCCTATTTAAAGTGAATGCAGCCGTCTGATACGTCTCCAACATATATATAATTTTTGATTGTTCCATGCTGTAATATTATCTGTTTTGGATGTTTAATGGGCTTTAATATGCTCTTTTATATTATTTTTGGGACTAACCTATTAACCGGAGGCCCAGTGCCAGTTGCTGTTTTTTTTTTTGCCTATTTCAGTGTTTCGCAGAAAAGGAATATCAAACGGAATCCAAACGGAACGAAACCTTCGCGAGGATCTTTCTTGGAACAAACGCAATCCAGGAGACTTAGAGTGCAAGTCAGAGATGCAACGAGGCGGCCACGAGGTAGGAGGGCGTGCCCAGGGGCGTAGGCATGCCCCGACCCTCGTGGGCCCCTCGTAGCTCCACCGATGTACTTCTTTCGTCTATATATACTCTTATACCCTAAAAACATCCAGGGGAGCCACGAAACCACTTTTCCACCGCCGCAACCTTCTGTACCCGTGAGATCCCATCTGGGGACCTTTTCTGGCGATCTGCCGGAGGGGGATTTGATCACGGAGGGCTTCTACATCAACACCATAGCCTCTCTGATGATGTGTGAGTAGTTTACCACAGACCTTTGGGTCCATAGTTATTAGCTAGATGGCTTCTTCTCTCTCTTTGATCTTCAATACAAAGTTCTCCTCGATGTTCTTGGAGATCTATTCGATGTAATATTCTTTTTCGGTGTGTTTGCCGAGATCCGATGAATTGTGGATTTATGATCAAGTTTATCTATGAACAATATTTGGTTCTTCTCTGAATCCTTATATGCATGATTTGATATCTTTGCAAGTCTCTTCGAATTATCGGTTTAGTTTGGCCTACTAGATTGATCTTTCTTGCAATGGGAGAAGTGCATAGCTTTGGGTTCAATCTTGCGGTGTCCTTTCCCAGTGACAGTAGGGGCAGCAAGGCACGTATTGTATTGTTGCCATCGAGGATAAAAAGATGGGTTTTATATCATATTGCTTGAGTTTGTCCCTCTACATCATGTCATCTTGCCTAAAGCATTACTCTGTTCTTATGAACTTAATACTCTAGATGCATGCTGGATAGCGGTCGATGTGTGGAGTAATAGTAGTAGATGCAGAATCGTTTCGGTCTACTTAACACGGACGTGATGCCTATATTTCATAATCATGCCTAGATATTCTCATAACTATGCACTTTTCTATCAATTTCTCGGCAGTAATTTGTTCACCCACCATAATACTTGCTATCATGAGATAAGCCACTAGTGAAACCTTTGGCCCCCGGGTCTATTTTATATCATATAAGTTTCCAATCTATAATTCTAGTTTACTATTTATTTTATTTTGCAATCTTTACTTTTCAATCTATACAACAAAAATACCAAAAATATTTATCTTATTATCTTTATCAGATCTCACTTTCGTAAGTGACCAGGAATGGATTGACAACCGCTTTATCGCATTGGTTGCGAGGTTCTTGATTGTCTGTGTAGGTACTAGGTGACTTGCGTGTAGTCTCCTACTGGATTGATACCTTGGTTCTCAAAAACTGAGGGAAATACTTATGCTACTTTGCTGCATCACCCTTCCCTCTTCAAGGGAAAACCAACGCATGCTCAAGAGGTAGCACTGTCTCTAATGCATAACCCCAAAACGATAGTGGCAGATCAGCAAGAGACATCATAGAATGCACCATATCTAATAAGGTACGATTACGATGTTCAGACACACCATTATGCTGTGGTGTTCCAGGTGGCATCAATTGTGAAACTATTCCACATTGTCTTAAGTGATTGCCAAACTCATAACTCAGATACTCCCCGCCTCGATCAGATCATAGGAATTTGGTCTTCTTGTTACGATGATTCTTAAATTCACTCTGAATTTTTTGGACTTTTCAAATGTTTTATACTTATGCTTCATTAAGTAAATATACCCATATCTACTCAAATCATCGGTGAAGGTGAGAAAGTAACAATATCCACTGCGCATGTTAATACTCATCGACCGCACACATCAGTATGTACGATTTCCAATAAGTCACTTGCCCGTTCCATTTTTCCGGAAAACGGCATTTTAGTCATCTTGCCGATGATGCATGGTTCACATGTGTCAAGTGATTCAAAATCAAGTGACTCCAAAAGTCCATCGGCATGGAGTTTCTTCATGCTCTTTACACCAATATGACCTAAGATGCAGTGCCACAAGAAAGTGGTACTATCATTATTAACTCTACATCTTTTGGCATCAATGTTGTGAACGTGTCTATCATCACTATCGAGATTCAATAAGAATAAACCCTTCACAATGGGTGCATGACCATAAAAGTTATTACCCATATAAATGGAACAACCATTATTCTCTAATTTAAATGAGTAACCGTCTCGCATTAAACAAGATCCAGATATAATGTTCATGCTCAACGCAGGCACTAAGTAACAATTATTCAGGTTCATCACTAACCCCGATGGTAATTGAAGAGCGAGTGTGTCGCCGGCGATCACATCAACCTTGGAACCATTTCCCACGCGCATCGTCACTTCATCCTTCGCCAGCCTCCATCTATTCTGTAGTTCTTGCTTTGGTTTGCAAATGTGCAACCGACCCGGTATCAAATACCCAGGCACAACAACGAGAGTTGGTAAGGTACACATCAATAACATGTATAACATATATACCTTTGTTGACGTTGGCCCCCTTCTTGTCGTCCAGATACTTGCGGCAATTCCACTTCCAGTGGCCAGTTCCCTTGCAATAGAAGCACTTAGTTTTTGGCTTGGGTCCAACCTTGGGTTTCTATATGGGAGGAGCAACTGCTTTGACACTCTTCTTGAAGTTTCCCTTTTTCCTTACTCTTCTTGAAACTAGTGGTTTTATTGACCATCAACACTTGATGCTCCTTCTGGATGTCTGACTTCGTGACTTTTAGCATCGCAAATAGTTCAGAGACTGACTTGTTCATCCCTTGCATGCTATAGTTCAACACAAAGCTCTTGTAGCTAGATGGTAGCGATTTAAGAACTCTGTTAGTGACTGCCTCTGGCGGGAGCTCAACTCCCAACTCAGCCAGACGGTTGTAATACCTAGAGATTCTGAGTATGTGCTCACTGACAGACCCGTTCTCCTCCATTTTGCAGGCATAGAACTTATCAGAGGTCTCATACCTCTCGATCCGGGCATTCTTCTCAAAAATAAACTTCAACTCCTGGAATGTCTCATATGCTCCATGACGTTCAAAACGCCTTTGAAGTCCCGGTTCTAAGCCATACAATATGGCACATTGAACTATTGAGTAGTCATCAACACACGACTGCCAGGCATTCACAACGTCCACATTCGCTGGAGCGGGTGGCGCACCAAGCGGTGCATCAAGGACATAAGACTTATGGGCAACCGTGAGGATAATCCTCACATTACGGGCCCAGTCCACAAAGTTGCTTCCATCATCTTTCAACTTAGCTTTCTCTAGGAACGCATTGAAATTCAGGGGAGCTATGCGTGAGCCATTGATCTACAACATAATTTGCAAAGATAAGTTAGACTATTGTTCAAGATAATGAGTTCAATTAATCATATTACCTAAGAACTCCCACTCAAATCAACATCCCTCCAGTTGTCTGAGTGTAACATGATTGAAATTCACCAACCCAAGTCTGATCATCACGTGAGATGAGGTGGTTTCAATGGTGAACATCTCCATGTTGATCATATATGCTATATGACTCATGTTCGACCTTTCGGTCTCTTGTGTTCCGAGGCCATGTCTGCACATGCTAGGCTCGTCAAGTTTAACCAAAGTGTTCCACATGTGCAAAACTGGCTTGCACCCGTTGTATGTGAACGTAGAGTCTATCACACGCCATCATCACGTGGTGCTTCGAAATGACGAACTTTCGCAACGGTGCACACTTGAGGAGAACAAAATTTTATATTTAAATTTTAGTGACAAATATCCTTATAATGCTACCAGCGTCCTAAGCAAAATAAGATGCACAAAAGGATTAACATCACACGCAAATCATAAGCGACATGATATGGCCACCATCTTGTGCTTTTGATCTCCATCTTCGAAGCACCGGCATGATCTCCATCATCACCGGCATGACACCATGATCTCCATCATTGTGTCGCCATTGGGGTTGTCACGCCAACCATGCTTCCTCAACTATTGCTACCTCTTAGCGATAAAGTAAAACATTACATAGTGCTTAATGATTGACACACTTGCGATACAATAATTAAAGAAAACCTTATGGCTCCTGCTGGTTGTCGCATTCATCGACATGCAAGTCATGATAATCTATGCAAAACATGATCATCTCATACATCAAATATATCGCATCATGTCTTTGGCCATATCATATCACAACATACCTTGCAAAAACAAGTTAGACGTCCTCTACTTTGTTGTTGCATGTTTTACGTGGCTGCTATGGGCAACTAGTAAGAACCGTTCTTACCTATGCAAAGCCACAATGGTGATATACAAGTTGATATTTAACCTTCTACAAGGACCATCTTTGTCGAATCCAATTCAACTAAGGTAGGAGAGACAGACATCTGCCAGCCATCTTTATGCAACAAGTTGCATGTCAGTCGATGGAATGACCGGTCTCATGTATGTTCACATGTAAAGTTGGTCTGGGCCGCTTCATCCCACAATACTGCTGAATCAAAATAAGATAAGGAAGGAAGCAATATGAATATCAACACCCACAAACTCCTTTGTGTTCTACTCATGATGTCATCTATGCCTAGACCTAGCTCATGATGCCACTGCTGGGGAACGTTGAATGGGAAACAAAAAATTTCCTATGCTCACCAAAATCAGTCTAGGAGATGCACATCTACGAGAGGAGAGATTGGATCTACATACCCTTGTAGATTGCTAGGCGTAAGAGTTAAGAAACTGGGTTGATGTAGTCGAACGTCTTCGCGATCCAATCACAATCCATCCACAAACTCCCGATCAAGTGCCGAATGGACGGCACCTCCGAGTTTAACACACGTGCGGCTCGGCGGAGTCCTCTCATTCTTTATCCAACAAGCGAGGAAGATGTAACGCCCTCGATGCGGCTATAGCTCCCACGTGTCGAGGCACGACTTAGAGACATAACCGCATTGAAAGCAATGTCGCAAGTCAGGCAACCATTACAACATCCCATGTAATAAGTAATAAAAGGGGGAGATACATAGTTGGCTTACACTCGCCACGTCACATCAGAGTACAGAAATAACATCCATCAAACAATCACTCATGGCCCGACTACGGCGCCAAAATAGAAAAGAACCCAACATGCGACAAGGCCCTGAATCAAACCCCAACTAGGCACCACTACTGATCATCGGGAAAGGAAACATAATAACGCTGAGAGTCCTCGTCGAACTCCCACTTGAGCTCGTACTCGTCACCTGGAGCGAAATCACCTGGTCCTGCATCTGGAATTATAGTATTTGTGAGCCACAGGGACTCAGCAATCTCGCACCCTCGTGATCAAAACTATTTAAGCTTATAGGAATGGATGAGACAAATATATGTGGAGCTGCAGCAAGCGACTAGCATATATGGTGGCTATCTTATACGCAAAAGAGAGCGAGAAGAGGAGGCAAAGCGCGATCGAGAATCTAGAAGAGCAACCTGCGCAAGCATTACTCCAACACCGTGTCCACTTCCCAGACTCCACCGAGAAGAGGCCATCACGGTAACACACACAGTTGATTCATTTTAATTAATTAAGGTTTAAGTTATCTACAACCGGACATTAACAAATTCCCATCTGCCCATAACCGCGGGCATGGCTTTCGAAAGTTCAATCCCTGCAGGGGAGTCCCAACTTAGCCCATGACAAGCTCTCACGGTCAACGAAGGAATAGACCTCCACCCGAGACACACCGATCAGACTCGGCAACCCGGTACAACAAGACAATTCGACAGGTTAAAACAAGACCAGCAACACCGCCCGAATGTGCCGACAAATCCCGATAGGAGCTGCACATATATCTTTCTCAGGGCACACTCAGATGAGCCAGACGTCGGGTAAGCCAGCCCAGAGTTGCCCCTGGTAGCCTCGGACATCACTCAGTGGGACCAACACTCAGAGGAGCACTGGCCCGGGGGGGGGGGGGTTAAAATAAGATGACCCTTGAGTCTGCAGAACCCAAGGGAAAGAAAAGGCTAGGTGGCAAATGGTAAAACCAAGGTTGGGCATTGCTGGAAAAGCTTTAATCAAGGCGAAATATCAAGGGGTTCCCATTATAACCCAATCGCGTAAGGAACGCAAAATCCGGGAACATAACACCGATATGACGGAAACTAGGGCGGTAAGAGTGGAACAAAACACTAGGCGAGAGGCCGAGCCTTCCACCCTTCACCAAGTATATAGATGCATTAAGATAACATAGCAATATAATGATATCCCCAACAAGAAAAATAAATGATGTTCCAACAAGGAACGGCCTCCAAACTTCAGCTCCAACTAGCAACGCTATAAGAGGGCTGAGCAAAGCGGTAACATAGCCAATCAATGGTTTGCTAGGACAAGGTGGGTTAGAGGTTGACATGGCAATTAGGAGGCTGACAAGAAAAAGGTAGGCATCGTAGCATTGGCATAGCAAGAGCGAGCAAACTAGCATAGCAAAGATAGTAGTGATTTCGAGGGTATGATCATCTTGCCTGCACAGTTGTCAGAGTTGACTGAATCCTCACAAGCAAACTCAACGGGCTCCTCGGTAGCGAACTCGTCTCCCAGCTCTACCCAAACAAGACAAACAAGCAACAAGGATACAATCAACCACGTGCAAGACCAAGCAATATGATGAAATGATGATATGCTATGCGGGATGCGATGCGGGATGCAAAATGTAAGATATGACAGGAAATGCATGAACCTGGCCTCAACTTGGAATTCCAAGGGTGCCACTGGATAGAGGGGATGAAATCGCTTGAAAACGATATAAATATCATTGGAATCGGAGTTACGGTTTGGAAATGGCAAGCGTTTTAAGATATGACACCGGTCTGCGATTTACAGCAAGTAGGCATCTAAATGCAACAAAATGAACATGCTACAGCCACCAAACATGACAACAAAATACATGGCAGGGATGCACACAAGATGCTTAACAAAAGACTAGCATTGAGCCACGGCCAATTCCTACATTATAAGGTTCAAACAAGCATGGCAAAAACACAAATGCAAAACAGATTCCAGACTTAGTGAAATTAACACTAGTCTGAAATTTCAGATCACGAAGCCCTCTTCGGAGCAGCAAAACAACATGATAAATGACCTGAACATGACAAGTAAGAACATGGCATGGAGCTACTCAACAAGCTTAACAAAAGACCCAAAGTGACCTGGGGCCAAAAGGGTTCACAAAATATATTAACGGGCACACGAACATAGCTAAAACACAATCAGTTTTCAGACTTAGTGAAAACTGAGACATGCTGAAATAGAACTCACGAAGGCATGTAAACGATCTCGATGCACTCACCACAATGGCATAGCATGCACGGATCAACTACAACAACGCCGGCAAAATCGCAAACAAGTTGACGATCTGCCCAGATTCACCATGAAGCAAAAGTAGAGCTTGATTGACTCAACCTATGGTGCTCCATAATTGCAAACAAAGACATGGATGGATAGAGCATAACATGATTAACAAAAATTCTTTACTGATCATCCTCAAAAGAGGCACGGATCACTAGGAAACAAGCTGAACATATGGCATCATGAACTAAAATATCCCAGACTTGGTGAAAACAACCAAGTCCCTAAAAACAGATTTACCGGGTGCCTCACTTTGCAAGCTTGCACAAGTCACCACACACATCCTAAAAATGCATGGGTTTCACCTCTGGAAAGAAGACAAAATTCTTAACAAAACATATGAAGGACTCACAGGCATAGCATGCACACAATAATCATGGCAAAAATGACAAATGTCTAAGATGAACTAGCAGATCTGACAATTAACTCACAAAGCCTCATTCTAACAGCATTTTTGGCATCAAGATGAACCCAAATGAAAATGATGCTATGGAATGAAATGATGTACTCTTCGAGACGAACATTTTGATATATAATATGCCCAAATCGGAGCTGCAGATGCAAAGTTACGGGCAGTCAAAGTAGGCATAAAAAATTAAGGGGGAGAGAGAAAAAGTCAACCCCAAGGGTTTTTTTGGATCTGGATCTGGCGACGTGCACTGTTCACGACACTGTTCACCGGCGCGGACTTCGAGAACTCCGGCGAGGGCGTGGTGGCCGGAGATGGAGGGGTGAGGCCGGGGCTGGTGGGGACGAGGCGAGGCCGGTCGCCGGCGGGGGCTTGCGGCGGCCGGGGCGACGAGGCGGCGGGGCTGGCTGGCCCGGGGCGGCGCGCTGCCCGGCGGAGGCGGCGGCGGGGTGCCGCGGGCGAGGCGACGGACGGCGGGCGCGGGCGGCGGTCGAGTGGCGCGAGGCGGCGGGGAGGAGTTGGGCCGCGGGGGCCGGGAACGGGCCGGCGGGCCTCCGAGGCGGCGGCGGCGGCGGTTGCCACTTGGCAGCGCGGGAGAGGATGCGGGCGGCGGCGGCGGACAACGTCCGGTGCGGCCGGACACGTCCGGTGCGCGGCGGATCTGATTTTTAGGGTTCCGAGAGGGGGAAGACGAGATCCGAAAATGGAGGGGGTATATATAGGCATAGAGGGAGCTAGGAGACTCCAAATGAGGTGCGGTTTTCGGCCACGCGATCGTGATCGAATGCTCTAGGACATGGAGCAGAGTTTGGTGGGTTTTGGGTCAAATTTGAGGGGTGTTGGGCTGCAACACACACGAGGCCTTTTCGGTCCCTCGGTTAACCGTTGGAGTATCAAACAAAGTCCAAATGATACGAAACTTGACAGGCGGTCTACCGGTAGTAACCCAAGGCCGCATGACAAGTCTCGGTCCAATCCGGAAATGTTTAATCCCCACACACGAAAGAAAGCTAGAAATGACCACCGGAGGAGAACGAAGCGCCGGAATGCAAAACGGACAACGGGGAAAATGCTCGAATGCATGAGATGAACACGTATGCAAATGCAATGCACATGATGACATGATATGAGATGCATGAAAACGAAAACAACACACGGAGACAAAACCCGAACCCGAGGAAATAAATATAACTTAACGCCGGAAACGGCAAGAGTTGGAGTACAAATTGGGAAAGTTGCACCTGGGGTGTTACAACACTCCACCACTACGAAAAGATCTCGTCCCGAGATCTAGGACTGAAAGAACTCCGGGTACTCAGAACGGAGGTGATCCTCGCGTTCCCAGGTAGCTTCACGGTTGGAATGGTGAGACCACTTGACTTTGAGAAATTTGATTGACTTGTTGTGAGTCTTGCGTTCAGTCTCTTCAAGGATAGCAACTGGGTGCTCACGATAGGAGAGATCTTCTTGGAGCTCAATGTCGTCGAAGTTGACGGTGCGGTCAGGAGTCTTGAAGCACTTTTGAAGCTGAGAGACGTGGAACACATCATGAACATTTGCAAAGTTTGAAGGAAGCTCGAGTTGATAGGCGAGGTCGCCTCTCTTGTTGACAATCTTGAAAGGTCCCACGTATCTAGGGGCAAGCTTCCCTTTGATACCGAAGCGACGAGTACTTTTCATAGGAGAGACACGGAGGTAAACATGATCTCCGATCTCGAAAGCCAAATCACGGTGCTTACTATCATAGTAGCTCTTCTGGCGGGATTGGGCTGCTTTGAGGTTATCACGAATGACTTTGCACATTTCTTCTGCTTCTGTGATTAAGTCATTACCCAGCAGCTGACGTTCACCGGTTTCAGACCAGTTGAGAGGGGTACGGCACTTCCTGCCATACAGAATTTCAAAATGGGCCTTGCCCGAACTTACTTGAAAACTGTTGTTGTATGAGAATTCAGCATAAGGAAGACAATCCTCCCACTTCATGCCGAAGGAGATCACACAAGCCTTGAGCATATCTTCAAGAATCTGGTTGACACGCTCGACTTGACCGCTTGTTTGAGGATGGAAAGCAGTGCTGAAGCGGATGTTAGTGCCCATGGCCTTCTGAAAAGAATCCCAAAACTTGGAGGTAAAGATGCTGCCACGGTCTGAAGAGATCACTTGAGGAATACCGTGCAGAGAGACAATACGAGAGGTATAGAGTTCCGCCAATTGAGCTGCAGTGATCGACTCTTTGATAGGCAGAAAGTGAGCCACTTTGGTGAGCTTGTCGATGACAACAAATATAGCATCATTGCCACGCTTGGACTTTGGAAACCCAGTCACGAAGTCCATTTCAATGTGGTCAAACTTCCATTCTGGAATGGCAAGAGGTTGGAGGAGACCTGCTGGCCTTTGGTGTTCTGCCTTCACTCTTCTGCAGACATCACATTCATTCACGAATTGAGCGATCTCGCGCTTCATTCGAGTCCACCAATAAGCTTGCTTGAGGTCCTGATACATCTTCCTACTCCCAGGGTGGATGGAGAGGAGAGAATTGTGAGCCTCGTTCATGATCACTTTACGAAGTTCACCTTTGGGCACAACAATTCGATCCTCGAAGAAGAGAGTGTCCTTGTCATCAAGGCAGTAGCACTTGTACTTGGACTGGCTCTTGGCAATCCCAATCTTCACCTTTTCACCATAGCATCAAGAAGCTGGGCTTGGCGAATCTGGTCTTCTAGGGTAGGAGAGACTTGAAGGTTGGCGAGGAAACCTTGAGGAACAACTTGCAGATTAAGTTTGCGGAAAGCTTCACAAAGCTCGGGTTGATAAGGCTTGAGAATCAGACTGTTGCAATAGGCCTTTCTGCTCAAAGCATCAACAATCACATTGGAGTATACTCAATACTCGGATTATACTCTTGAATCATTTCTACCCATCGAGTTTGCCTTAGGTTGAGATTAGGCTGAGTGAATATGTACTTGAGACTCTTGTGATCAGTGAAAATGTCCACTTTTCTTCCCAATAGAAGATGTCTCCAAGTCAAAAGAGCATGCACAACTGCCGCCAACTCGAGATCATGAGTGGGGTAGTTCTTCTCATTAGGCTTCAACGGGCGAGATGTATAAGCAACAACTTTCTTCTCTTGCATCAATACTGCACCAAGACCTTGGAGAGAGGCATCACAAAAGACCTCGTACGGCTTGGATTCATCAGGCGGAGTCAGAACTGGAGCAGTGATCAACTTCTCTTTCAAAGTGTTGAAAGCAATATCACACTCCGGAGACCAAACATACTTGACGTGCTTCTGAAGAAGATTTGAGAGAGGCTTCGCGATCTTGGAAAAGTTTTCAACGAATCTTCGACAATAGCTTGCGAGACCGAGAAAACTGCGGAGTTGCTTCACATTCTGAGGAGGTTCCCAATTCACAATTGCGGATACCTTCTCGGGATTCACGGAAATGCCCTTGGCAGAGATGATATGACCAAGATAAAGAACCTCATCGAGCCAAAATTCACACTTGGAGAACTTGGCATAGAACTGATGTTCCCTGAGCTTATCGAGAACCAAACGCAAATGCTTGGCATGATCTTCCTTGTTCTTCGAGAAAACCAGAATGTCATCGAGATAGACCAAAACGAAGTCATTGGTGTAGGCGTTGAAGATGAAGTTCATCATGCGAGAGAACGTCGGAGGAGCGTTGGCGAGGCCAAAAGACATGACAATGTATTCATATGAACCAAAGCTTGTTCTGAATGCTGTCTTGGGAATATCTTCTTCACGAATGCGAATCTGGTGATAACCCATACGGAGATCAAGCTTGGAGAATACTTGAGCACCTTTGAGTTGTTCGAACAGCTCATTGATGTTGGGAAGTGGGTATTTGTTCTTGATGGACTTCTTGTTCACTGGACGGTAATCAACACAAAGTCGGTCCGTTCCATCCTTCTTCTTCACAAAAAGAACACCACAACCCCACGGAGAAGTACTAGGCCGGATGAGACCCATTCTTTCTTGCTCATCGAGTTGCTTCTTCAGCTCCTTCAACTCTTCAGGTCCGAGCTTGTAAGGATGTTTGCACACAGGTTCCGTGCCAGGCTCAAGTTCAATAACGAATTCAACTGGCCGGTGCGGAGGCATTCCTGGGAGCTCTTCTGGAAAGACGTCTTGATATTCGCAAGCAACTGGAATTTGAGCGATAGCATCCAATTCACCCTTCTCATTGAGAGAAAACAGACGGATAGTATTATCCCGAGCGGCAAAGACAATTACATCCTCAGACGAATGAGTCAATTGAATCTGCCTGGCTGCACAATCAAGATGTGCCTTGTGCTTAGAAAGCCAATCCTAAGATCAATATCCGAGTTGCCAAGAACCACCGGAGAAGAGAGAAATTTGTAATCCCCCAATGTGATAGAAACATCTGGGGCAAACGCTCTTGCATTCATAAATTTACCCGGAGAAACCATAGATAACTGTCTAGGCAAATCTTGCAAAGGCAACTCATGCTTAGAAACAAATGGCCTCGAGATGAAACAATGCGATGCACCCGTGTCAAAAAGAACTTTTGCAGGAATATCATTAACAGGAAGGTTACCCATGATCACATCTGACGAGTCCTCTGCCTGAGCTGCATTCATCAAATTGACCTTGGCGGACTTGGGGTTATGCTTGACCACAGCTGTACTTGCCGATCTGACAGGAGGAGGAGGAGGAAGACGCCTCTGGTTGAAACACTTGTTGGCATAGTGACCCTTCTGTTGGCACTTGTTGCACGTGACCTCTGAAAGCGGACGGTGACACGGAGCACTCGATCTTGGAGCTTGAGACGAAGCCTTGTTCTGAAAGCCAGGGTTGGGTGGGTGGGAAGAATCACTGCCACCTTTGCTCTTCTGCTGATACGGCTGACGGAACGGAGGAGGAGGAAGCCAAAACTTCTGCTGCTTGGCCACTTGAGTAGAGGAAGAAGGAGTAACATCTCTGACTCGCTTCCTGGAAGCATCACACCTCAACTGAGCAGCCTCTTGCTTCAGTGCCATGTTGTAAAACTCATCGTACCTCAAGGGCTCAAAGAGAACAAGAGCGAGCTGAATATCTTCTCTGAGACCACCCTTGAACTGATATATCATGCTCTTCTCATCAGGCACGTCCTGCTTGGCAAAGCGGGCAAGCTTCTGGAACAATTTTTTGTAGTCATAGACAGACAAAGAACCTTGCTTCAGATTGCGGAATTCCTCACGCTTGCTTTCAACCACGCTCTGCGGAATGTGATGAGCTCGGAAATCTCGACGGAAATCATCCCAAGTGATAACACGTCCACCTCTGGAGTCCTTGTACTGCTGGAACCATTCTGCAGCTTGATCTTTGAGTTGGAAGGAAGCGAACTTCACAAAGTCCTCAGGCCTGACGTTACTGCACTCGAAATGCTTACACAGATCCACAAGCCAATCGTCAGCATCGGTTGCCTCAACACAATTACTGAAAGTCTTTGGCCCGTTAGCAAGGAACTGGTTGAGTGTAGCAAAGTGACTCTGGTTGCTGCCTTGATTCCCTTGACTGCCTTGATTGCGCTCTTGAAGAATTTGCATGATCAGCTGAGTGTTTGCATTGGTTGCGGCCATCACAGCTTGCCATGCCTCTGGAGGAGGTGGAGGCGGTGGCGGATCTTGATTCTGGTTCTGACTGGTGCTCTTAGCGGGAGCCATCCTGAAGAGGTTGACCACCATTAGCACATAGACAGACAAATATTGAAGCTGAATCCAACGGAATGAAAAATTGCAACATATAGTCTTCACATCCGAACAAAATGAACGAATGCATTCCTCTTCAAATGGTCACATATCCATAAATTGAGAAGCCACGTAGAATTAAGGTAGAGAAACAAATCAACAAGGTACGGATCAAGAACGAATAATCGGTAAGAAATCCCAATCTCAAACGAATATCCGTGGAAGAAGAACTAGAACTACTAGAATTTCCACCTATGAAACTCCCGAACCTTTCCGGTTATGCAATCAGGTGTTGGGGATACAGGGGAAGCATAATATCTCACCCAAACTAGCAAATCCTACATCCAGCTGTATACATCCTTCAACACATAACCAAGAAAACTTCGGAAACCATCTACCTCAACCTTCGAAAAGCATCCGTTATACAAGTTATGGCGATACTCCCGAACTCCCGCCCCAGTACTGGGTGGCGTCGAGGTTATCTCACCAACGAACTGCATAAAAGAGATTTTCGATGTCGGCGAACATATCTCAAGTATTCCAGAATTGCAACGATAAAATTATGATGACAACACCTCAGAGCTCAACTCCCCGGGACACTTCCACTAAACCCCTGACAGGAGGCACCAAGACAGTGTTCTCATCATAAGCCATCGGAACAAATCCAAGATACTCGCGTGATCCTAAAAGTTTTTTTAGTGAAATTTGAGAAGAGAAGAGTCAAAACTCTACGTCAGGATGCCTTACCAGAGCGATGAGGAGACTGGGAAGTAAAAAGAATTCCTAAACTCTCCGATATATAATTCCTAAGGACTCAAAACATTTTTCTAGACACAACTCGGCTGCTAAGACGATCAAGCAATGGGGCTCCTAAGGTCGGGGAAGGCTATGATTACCAACTTGTAACGCCCTCGATGCGGCTATAGCTCCCACGTGTCGAGGCACGACTTAGAGACATAACCGCATTGAAAGCAATGTCGCAAGTCAGGCAACCATTACAACATCCCATGTAATAAGTAATAAAAGGGGGAGATACATAGTTGGCTTACACTCGCCACGTCACATCAGAGTACAGAAATAACATCCATCAAACAATCACTCATGGCCCGACTACGGCGCCAAAATAGAAAAGAACCCAACATGCGACAAGGCCCGAATCGATCCCCAACTAAGCACCACTACTGATCATCGGGAAAGGAAACATAATAACACTGAGAGTCCTCGTCGAACTCCCACTTGAGCTCGTACTCGTCACCTAGAGCGGAATCACCTGGACCTGCATATGGAATTATAGTATCTGTGAGCCACAGGGACTCAGCAATCTCGCACCCTCGCGATCAAAACTATTTAAGCTTATAGGAATGGATAAGGCAAAGATATGTGGAGCTGCAGCAAGCGGCTAGCATATGTGGTGGCTAACTTATTCGCAAAAGAGAGCGAGAAGAGGAGGCAAGGCGCGAGCGAGAAGCTATAGGAACAACCTACGCAAGCATAACTCTAACACCGTGTCCACTTCCCGGACTCCGCCGAGAAGAGGCCCTCACGGCAACACACTCAGTTGTTTCATTTTAATTAATTAAGGTTTAAGTTATCTACAACCGGACATTAACAAATTCCCATCTTCCCATAACCACGGGCACGGTTTTCGAAAGTTCAATCCTTGCAGGGGAGTCCCAACTTAGCCCATGACAAGCTCTCACGGTCAACGAAGGAAAAGACCTCCTCCCAAGACGTTCTGATCAGACTCGGTATCTCGGTAACTCAAGACACTTCGACAGGTTAAAACAAGACCAGCAACACCGCCCGAATGTGCCGACAAATCCCGACAGGAGCTGCACATATCTCTTTCTCAGGGCACACTCAGATGAGCCAGACGCCGGGTAAGCCAGCCCAGAGTTGCCCCTGGTAGCCTCGGACATCGCTCAGTGGGACCAACACTCAGAGGAGCACTGGCCCGGGGGGGTTAAAATAAGATGACCCTTGAGTCTGCAGAACCAAAGGGAAAGAAAAGGCTAGGTGGCAAATGGTAAAACCAAGGTTGGGCATTGCTAGAAAAGCTTTAATCAAGGCGAAATATCAAGGGGTTCCCATTATAACCCAACCGCGTAAGGAACGCAAAATCCGGGAACATAACACCGATATGACGGAAACTAGGGCGGTAAGAGTGGAACAAAACACTAGGCGAGAGGCCGAGCCTTCCACCCTTCACCAAGTATATAGATGCATTAAGATAACATAGCAATATAATGATATCCCCAACAAAAAAATAAATGATGTTCCAACAAGGAACGGCCTCCAAACTTCACCTCCAACTAGCAACGCTATAAGAGGGGCTGAGCAAAGCGGTAACATAGCCAATCAATGGTTTGCTAGGACAAGGTGGGTTAGAGGTTGACATGGCAATTAGGAGGCTGACAAGCAAAAGGTAGGCATCGTAGCATTGGCATAGCAAGAGCGAGCAAACTAGCATAGCAAAGATAGTAGTGATTTCGAGGGTATGATCATCTTGCCTGCACAGTTGTCAGAGTTGACTGGATCCTCACAAGCAAACTCAACGGGCTCCTCGGTAGCGAACTCGTCTCCCGGTTCTACCCAAACAAGACAAACAAGCAACAAAGATACAATCAACCACGTGCAAGACCAAGCAATATGATGAAATGATGATATGCTATGCGGCATGCGATGCGGGATGCAAAATGCAAGATATGACAGGAAATGCATGAACCTGGCCTCAGCTTGGAATTCCAAGGGTGCCACTGGATAGAGGGGATGAAATCTCTTGAAAACGATATAAAGATCATGGGAATCGGAGTTACGGTTTGGAAATGGCAAGCGTTTTAAGATATGACACCGGTCTGCGATTTACAACAAGTAGGCATCTAAATGCAACGAAATGAACATGCTACAGCCACCAAACATGACAACAAAATACATGGCAGGGATGCCCACAAGATGCTTAACAAAAGACTAGCACTGAGCCACGGCCAATTCCTACATTAGAAGGTTCAAACAAGCATGGCAAAAATGCAAATGCAAAACAGATTCCAGACTTAGTGAAATTAACACTAGTCTGAAATTTCAGATCACGAAGCCCTCTTCGGAGCAGCAAAACAATATGATAAATGACCTGAACATGACAAGTAAGAACATGGCATGGAGCTACTCAACAAGCTTAACAAAAGACCCAAAGTGACCTGGGGCCAAAAGGGTTCACAAAATATATTAACGGGCACACGAACATAGCTAAAACACAATCAGTTTTCAGACTTAGTGAAAACTGAGACATGCTGAAATAGAACTCACGAAGGCATGTAAACAATCTCGATGCACTCACCATGGTGCAAGTCACAGCAAGGCAAGCATACATCCATTAAGAAGGCACAAAATAAAAGCTAGACATGGCAAGAACAATGGCATAGCATGCACGGATCAACTACAACAACGCCGGCAAAATCGCAAACAAGTTGACGATCTGCCCAGATTCACCACGAAGCAAACGTAGACCTCGATTGACTCAATCTATGCTGCTCCATAATTGCAAACAAAGACATGGATAGATAGAGCATAACATGATTAACAAAACTACTTTACTGATCATCCTCAAAAGGGGCACGGATCACTAGGAAACAAGCTGAACATATGGCATCATGAACTAAAATATCCCAGACTTGGTGAAAACAACCAAGTCCCTGAAAACAGATTTACCGGGTGCCTCACTTCGCAATCTTGCACAAGTCACCACACACATCCTAAAAATGCATGGGTTTCACCTCTGGAAAGAAGACAAAATGCTTAACAAAACATATGAAGGACTCACAGGCATAGCATGCACACAATAATCATGGCAAAAATGACAAAAGTCTAAGATGAACTAGCAGATCTGACAATTAACTCACGAAGCCTCCTTCTAACAGCATTTTTGGCATCAAGATGAACTCAAATGAAAATGATGCAATGGAATGAAATGATGTACTCTTCGAGGCGAACATTTTGATATATAATATGCCCAAATCGGAGCTACGGATGCAAAGTTACGGGCGGTCAAAGTAGGCATAAAAAATTAAGGGGGAGAGGGAAAAAGTCAACCCCTAGGGTTTTTTTGGATCTGGATCTGGCGACGTGCACTGTTCACGACACTGTTCACCGGCGCGGACTTCGAGAACTCCGGCGAGGGCGTGGTGGCCGGAGATGGAGGGGAGAGGCCGGGGCCGGTGGGGACGAGGCGAGGCCGGTCGCCGGCGGGGGCTTGCGGCGGCCGGGGCGACGAGGCGGCGGGGCTGGCCGGCCCGGGGCGGCGCGCTGCCCGGCGGAGGCGGCGGCGGGGAGCCGCGGGCGAGGCGACGGATGGCGGGCGGAGCGGCTGGCCGGAGCGGGCGGGCGCAGTGGCGGACGGCGGGCGCGGGCGGCGGTCGAGTGGCGCGAGGCGGCGGGGAGGAGTTGGGCCGCGGGGGCCGGGAACAGGCCGGCGGGCCTCCGAGGCGGCGGCGGTTGCCACTTGGCAGCTGTGACGCCCCCGATTTGACCGTACACTAATCATACACGCAAACGTGTACGATCAAGATCAGGGACTCACGGGAAGATATCACAACACAACTCTACAAATAAAAATAAGCCATACAAGCATCATATTACAAGCCAGGGGCCTCGAGGGCTCGAATACAAGAGCTCGATCACAGACGAGTCAGCGAAAGCAACAATATATGAGTACAGACATAAGTTAAACAAGTTTGCCTTAAGAAGGCTAGCACAAACTGGGATACAGATCGAAAGAGGCGCAGGCCTCCTGCCTGGGATCCTCATAACTACTCCTGGTCGTCGTCAGCGGGCAGCACGTAGTAGTAGGCACCTCCGATGTAGTAGGAGTCGTCGTCGACGGTGGCGTCTGAATCCTGGGCTCCAACATCTGGTTGCGACAACCAGGTAGAAGGGATAGGGGGAAAAGAGGGAGAAAGCAACCGTGAGTACTCATCCAAAGTACTCGCAAGCAAGGAGCTACACTACATATGCATGGGTAAATGTGTAAAGGGCCATATCGGTGGACTGAACTGCAGAAAGCCAGAATAAGAGGGGGATAGCTAGTCCTTTCGAAGACTACACTTCTGGCAGCCTCCGTCTTGCAGCATGTAGAAGAGAGTAGACTGAAGTCCTCCAAGTAGCATCGCATAGCATAACCCTAACCGATGATCCTCCCATCGTCGCCCTGTGAGAGAGCGATCACCGGTTGTATCTGGCACTTGGAAGGGTGTGTTTTATTAAGTTTCCGGTTCTAGTTGTCATAAGGTCAAGGTACAACTCCAAGTCGTCCTGTTACCGAAGATCACGGATATTCGAATAGATTAACTTCCCTGCAGGGGTGCACCACATACCCCAACACGCTCGATCCCATTTGGCCGGACACACTTTCCTGGGTCATGCCCGGCCTCGGAAGATCAACACGTCGCAGCCCCACCTAGACCAACAGAGAGGTCAGCACGCCGGTCTAAACCTAAGCGCCCAGGGGTCTGGGCCCATCGCCCTTAGCACACCTGCACGTTGCGAACGCGGCCGAAAGCAGACCTAGCCTAGTGGCCTTCCAGTCCAATCCGGCGCGCGCCACTCAGTCGCTGACGTCACGAAGGCTTCGGCTGATACCACGACGCCGGGATACCCATAACTACTCCCGCGTAGATGGTTAGTGCGTATAGACCAAATGGCCAGACTCAGATCAAATACCCAGATCTCGCTAAGCATGTTAAGTATACGCGAACGCCGACCAGGGCCAGGCCCACCTCTTTCCTAGGTGGTCGGAACCTGCCCTGTCGCTCCGCCTCAAAGATCCGCTCGCGGGTGCTCCTCAAGCCGACCCGTCTTTAGTCACCACATGTATCATGTATAAAGTATATAGTATATACCCGTGATCAACTCCCGAGTGATCACGGCCCGATAGTATAGCATGGCAGACGGACAAGGATGTAGGGCCACTGATGATAAACTAGCATCCTATACTAAGCATTAGGATTGCAGGTAAAAGTAATAACAGTAGTAGCAAGGACAGGCTATGCATCAGTATAGGATTAACGGGAAGCAGTAACATGCTACACTACTCTAATGCAAGCAGTATAGAGAAGAGTAGGCGATATCTGGTGATCAAAAGGGGGGCTTGCCTGGTTGCTCAGACAAGAAGGAGGGTCGTCATCGACGTAGTCGATCACAGGGGCATCAGCGGCAGTCTCGGGATCTACCGGAAAAGTAATGGAGGGGGAACACAATAAATAATAGAGCAATCAAAGCATAACATGACAAACGTGGTGCTAGAGGTGATCTAACGCAGGGATAGGTGATACCGGCGAAGGGGGGGGGAAACATCCGGGAAAGTATTCCCGGTGTTTCGCATTTTCGGACAGATGAACCGGAGGAGGAAAGTTGCGTGTTCGCTATGCTAGGGATGCGTGGCGGACGAACGGGCTGCGTATCCGGATTCGTCTCGTCGATCTGAGCATCTTTCATGTAGAAAGTATTTTCATCCGAGCTACAGATTATTTTATATTAATTTTTAAAGATTTTAAATCATTTTCTAATCTATTAATTAATAATTGAATTAACATTATCCAGAATAGTGTACGCTGACGTCAGCATGACATCAGCAGTCAACAGGGCGTTGACTGGGTCAAACTGACGCGTGGGTCCCACATGTCATTGATTGATTAGGCTAATCAGGGGTTAATTAAGTTAACTAGTAATTAGGTTAATCTAATCAAGATTAGTTAATTTAATTTAATTAAGTCTTTAATTAATTAATTAATTAATTTAATAATAATTAATTATTTTTATTATTTTTTAATTCTTTTATTATTATTATTATTAAAACATTCTCGGCATGGGGCCCATCTGTCATAGGCCCCAGGGGCCGATGCGGGTGTGCAGGCGCTACAGGCGCCTGTGCGGGCGCTCGCCCGCAGGGAGCGGCGGGGCGAGGCCAAGTCACGGCGGCCGCGATGGCCAACGGCGCGGCGGCGTGGGTGGCGCAGGGGATGGAGTGCGGGGCCGGCGACGAGTGCCCGCCCGCCCGGCAGGGCGCTACGGGGCAGCAAGCGAAAACGGGGGGGCTTGCGGGCTGGCACCGGCAACCGTGGAGGTGGCCGCGACCGAGGCAGGCGGCTGGGGCGCGCTAGCCTAGCGCGGGCACGGCTGGGCGAAGCCAGCGCGGCCAGGGCGCGTAGTGAGTGAGGGAGCGGGGCGGGGCGCCGGTTGTAGTGGCCGCGGCAGCGCATAGCAAGGGGGGCGCAGTAGCGGCAGGTAGACGCGAGTGCAGCGGGCAGGGGCCAGGGAGCGGAGCTCCAAGCGCGGCGGCGCTGCAGACGGGAGCGGAGCAGGCGCGCAGCAGTGGGGTAGCGGCGCGGGAAGGCGTGCGGCATCTGGACGGCATCGCCAGCGAAGCGAGGCTGGCGCGCGGGTGCGCGCGTGCTCACCGCGAGCACGAGCACCGGGCGGCACGTGCACGGCTGCGGGACGGTGCGAGGAGCAACGAGGAAGAGAGGCCGGGGCCTCACCGCGGATTCGTGGGGTCAAAGGCAGCGGGGCTCGGGGAAGTCGACGGGGACGACGCGTGATGGGGAGGTAGGCCGGCAGGGAGGAGGACGGGGTCGCGTCGACGACGGAGAGGCGAGCGGCGTGGTTCCGGCGACGGGATCCGGGGAGCGTCAGGCGAGGGCGGGTGTTGACGAGGCGGCGGGGTCGTGCCCCGATCCCGTTCTGGATCGGGAAGGGGGTGAGGACGGGGAGGCGAGCGACGGGGTCTAGGCGGCGATGGCGGCGGGGCCATGGCGCGCAACGGCAGCGGGAGGGGTCGGGGGCGTCGGTTGCCCCCCCCCCCCGATCCAGATCCGTTCGTGGGGGGGGGGGGAAGGAGCGAGGGGAGTGGGGGATGAGTGGGTGGCGGCTAGGGTTTCGGTTGACCAGGGTGGGGGTTATGGGGGTGTGTGGGGGGGCCGGCTGAGCCGGGGGGGGGGGGGCGGGGGGGGGGGGGGGGGGGGGCGGCCCGTTCGGGCGGCTGAGGCCAGCTGGGCCACTTGGCCCAGCGGGGGGGGGTTTCTCTTTTTTTTGTTAGTTTAGTTTTTCCCTTTTCTGTTTTATTTCTAGTTTCTTTTTCATTTAGTTTTTAACTAATATTAAAATAATCCCTAATTTAGTAATACATTAAAATCCCCTACAACAAAAAGGTTTTACCCCAAAGCTATTTAGTTTAGTATTTTCTTAATTATAAAAGCATTTATATATTGGTTTTTGCTACTGTTTTATTCACCTAAGGGTATTTAAACAATTTATAAAAATGGGGTTTCTTAACCATAATTACCTATGCATTATTTGGCACGTCTAGAGCATTTTAGTTTTAATGTTTGGAAACTTTTACTGTTTGCCTATATTTTAAATTTGAATTTGAATCGTTTTTGAACTAACTCGAGTTTATCAACAGTAACCGAGGGGACGTGGCATCCTTAGCAGAGGGTTACTGTAGCTTAATTATCCGGGCGTCACAGCAGCGCGGGAGAGGACGCGGGCGGCGGCGGACAATGTCCGGCGCGGCCGGACACGTCCGTTGCGCGGCGGATCTGATTTTTAGGGTTCCGAGAGGGGGAAGACGAGATCCGAAAATGGAGGGGGGTATATATAGGCATAGAGGGAGCTAGGAGACTCCAAATGAGGTGCGGTTTTTGGCCACGCGATCGTGATCGAACGCTCTAGGACATGGAGCAGAGTTTGGTGGGTTTTGGGTCAAATTTGAGGGGTGTTGGGCTGCAACACACATGAGGCCTTTTCGGTCCCTCGGTTAACCGTTGGAGTATCAAACGAAGTCCAAATGATACGAAACTTGACAGGCGGTCTACCGGTAGTAACCCAAGGCCGCATGACAAGTCTCGGTCCAATCCGGAAATGTTTAATCCCCACACACGAAAGAAAGCTAGAAATGACCACCGGAGGAGAACGAAGCGCCGGAATGCAAAACGGACAACGGGGAAAATGCTTGAATGCATGAGATGAACACGTATGCAAATGCAATGCACATGATGACATGATATGAGATGCATGAAAACGAAAACAACACACGGAGACAAAACCCGAACCCGAGGAAATAAATATAACTTAACGCCGGAAACGGCAAGAGTTGGAGTACAAATTGGGAAAGTTGCACCTGGGGCGTTACAGAAGAGGGCGTAGATGATATCGGGACCAACACGATGGTATGGTGGTGGTGGTGGCAGCGGAATTCCGGCAGGGCTTCACCAAGCGCGTATCGCTGAAAGGTGGGAGGAGTTGGGAGAGGTAACAGACAAGGATCGAAGGGTGGCTGCCCCAACTCCTCCCCACCTTTACATAGGCATGGAGGGGGCTGATGGCTTGCCCTCCAAGGCCCTAGGGTCATTGGCCAATGGGGGACGAAGGAAATCCCACCTTTCCTTCCCCACCGATCGCTATCCCCCTTTTTAGGAATCCTGATCTTATCCCCTTGGGATATGACACTATTCCTTTTAAGGGAGGATCTTGGTGCTTATTGTGGGGACTTTCCACACTATCCATGTTCATGTGGGCCCCCATGGTGGGCCCCACTACGGAACCTTCTAAAACCTTCCCGGTACAATACCGAAAAAACTCGAACTTTTTCCAAACCCCGATAACAACTTTCCATACATGAATCTTTACCGCCGGGCTATTCCGGAGCTCCTCATGATGTCCCGGATCCCATCCGGGACTCTGAACAACCTTCGGACTTTCCACCATTAATCTCCCAATACTACCCTACCGCTACTGAACATTAAACATGCGACCCTACGGGTTCAAGAATCATGAAGACATGACCGAGACTCCTCTCCGGTCAATAACCAATAACAGGACCTGGATCCCCATATTGATTCCTACATATTCCAAGAAGATCTTTATCAGTTGAACCGCGATGTCAAGGATTCAGCTAATCATGTATGCAGTTCCCTTTGTCTATTGGTATGTTACTTGCCTGAGATTCGATCCTCGGTATCTCCATACCTAATTTAATCTCGTTACCGGCAAGTCTCTTTACTCGTTCCGTAATACAAGATCCAGTGGCTAACTCTTTAGTCACATTGCTTGCAAGCTCATTGTGATGTTGTATTACCGAGTGGGCCTCGAGATACCTCTTCGTCATACGGAGTGACAAATCCCAGTCTTGATCCATGCCAATCGAATAGACACCCTCGGAGATACCTATAGAGCATCTTTATAGTTGTAACATCCCAATTTTCAATTTGGATGTTAATCATTGGGTCATCATTTGCATCCATGCTCTTTGCATTTTTAATTTGTTTCGTTTGGACATTTTGATCCTAGAGACCTTAAGCAACTCTAGGACCATTTGAGAGAGTTGGAGGTTTTTCATAAAATCCATTTTTGATTTTTTCAAAATTGGTAAATTGAATCAAAGTGATTTTTATTTGAAATTATTTTTCTGATTATTTCAAAAGAAATAATGAGAGAAGATAATATGACTTCTTCAAAACAGAGGAAATAATGGAAATTTAATTTTAAATAAAAATATATTCTATTTGAGTTTTTCTTCGAGTAACTTAGGAAAAAATTGCATTTTTAAAAAATTGCATTATAGCCCAGAAAAATGTTCATGTTGTCCTAAATATTAGTAGAGGACCGTGAATTTTTTTGGGATTTTTGGATTTTTTATTTTATTTTGGAATTTTTCCGTTTCGGTGAAATTATTAAAAAAAAGTTCTTTCGGACCGAATGGGCCGAAGGCCCAGCCGGCGCCGCCTTCCCCGAGCCATGGCCGACCCAGACTCGCCCGAGTCTGGTGCCACCCTGCCTCCCGCGCTGACCCCCTCCCCAAGTCGGACCCCCGGGGCCCCTTTTAAAAGTCGAGCTGCCCCCTCTCTCCTCAGCCTGTCGCAGCCCCGCCTCCCGCCGAGCCGCCCCGCCGCCGCCGCTGCTGCTTTGTGCCGCCGCCCCGCGCCGCTCGCCGCGCCACCCCAAGCCATGCCGTGCTGCCCCGCCACCCGCTCCCGCCGTCACCGGAGTTTGCCACCGCCGCCGGTTTTCCCACACCGAATTGGAAAAACCGAAGAAAAATCTGCCCGTTTTTTATTAAGTTCGGTTTGTTTTTATAGATTGGTTTTATTTTTAGGGTTCATTACTTAGCGAACGTCCACCCGCTCTTCTCTGTTAGCGAACAAATTCGTTCGTTAGTCTCTATTAGCGGACGTTCGTTTGATAGATTTTCCCTTTAGTTTAATTTTTGGCCGGGGACCTATCCGTAATTACTTTTATCGCAGATTAGTCCATGATCTTTAAACCCTCGCTACTTTTTGCTCGTTTGTCCAAATCCAGTGAAACCAACGCCAAAATCTTCGTCTTGTTCCCCTTTATCCAGATAATCAACTTGAAGATGATTTTGGAAATTTAAATTTGGTTTCAAGCATATTTGATTTCGACCTTTTTTTTATTGTAGTTTGAGTTTCGTAACTCCGATTCGATTGATTCTTTTTGCAAATCAAAGCTCTTCACTTGAAATTTTAGTTTACTTCTTTTTGTTTGGGTTTTACCTTTGCATCTTATGCTTGAGTGCTTATGTATGCTATTGTTTGTTCGCGATAGAGTTTCTGGAGTGCGAGGCTTGCTACTACGAATCTCTAGGGTTTTTCGATTGTCAGTAAGGCAAGTAACACTTTGATACAATTTGATCATATCCCTTTGAAAGTGCGTTATATCGACTAGAGGGGGGGTGAATAGGCGATTTTTATGAAAGTCTTCACAACGTGGAAGTTATGAAGACAAACAGTAGAGATATGCCTATTACTATGCAGCGGAAGTTAGACTACACTAGGCAAGCCATGGTCAAGTATCAACAGAGTGAAAGCACAATGACAAATAGCTGTAGTGTAATTAGGATCAGGTAGGAAGATACTATGAAGCCAAACAGATCATACACTCACGTTGTGAAGACAAAAGATAGAACAGGCACGCAATGACTTCACAATGAGTGATCAGTAAGTAAAAGGAAGTGAAGATGAAACCAGTGACTCGTTGAAGACAATGATGTGTTGGACCAGTTCCAGTTGCTGTGACAACTGTACGTCTGGTTGGAGCGTCTAGGTATTTAAACCTTAGGACACACAGTCCCGGACACCCAGTCCTGAACACGCAGCTCAGGACACCAAGTCCTCACCGTATTCTCCTTGAGCTAAGGTCACATAGTCCTCGCCCAATCACTCTGGTAAGTCTTCAAGGTAGACTCCCAAACCTTCACAGACTTCGTTCACTGGCAATCCACAATGTCTCTTGGATGCTCTGAACGCGACGCCTAACCGTCTGGGGATGCACAGTCCTCAAGTGTAATAAGTCTTCAGATCACACAGACAAGAAGACTTAAGTGATGCCCAATGTTCTCTGGCTCTGGGTGGTTAGGGGTTTATCCTCGCAAGGAATTCTCTCTCTCAAAGGCTTCGAGGTGGGTTGCTCTCAAACGACAAAAGCCGTGCACTGAAATCTGAGCAGCCAACCGTTTATGGTTGTAGGGGGTGGGCTATTTATAGCCACTTGGCAACCCGACCTGATTTGTCCGAAATGACCCTGGGTCACTAAGGAACTGACACGTGTCTCAACGGTCAGATTTCAAACTCTCATGGCAACTTTACTTGGGCTACAAGCAAAGCTGACTTGTCCGGCTCTGGACAAGATTCGCTCTCATTGTCTTCACTCGAAGACATAGGTTTTTGGTTTAGGCATCACTTCAGTCATTCTGACTGGTTCTCCTGGACCCCACTTAACAGTACGGTGGTTCCTATGACACAGCACAAAAGAAAAAGAACTACGAAAGATCTAAGTCTTCGAGCTCCATAGGCTTCATAACGTGTCTTCTTTTGTCATAGTCTTCAATGTGAATATCTTCATATACCACCTTTGACTTCAATGTCTTCATACATTTTTAGGGGCCATCTCTGGTAGTAAAACCGAATCAATGAGGGACTTCTACCTGTGTTATCCTGCAATTCTCACAAACACATTAGTCCCTCAACTAGGTTTGTCGTTAATACTCCAAAACCAACTAGGGGTGGCACTAGATGCACTTACACCCTTTATTACCCAGTTTTTATGCATTAGTTTCACCCATCAAACATTGCATGAGTAGGATTTTGATAACATGGGGGTATTGGGAAGTAATTTATGAGGTAAGAACCTATTGTCTTATATTCAAACCTAGGGTGTTACTACATTGTGCTTATACTGCTTTGCTATGCTAGTAGACGTGGTTTGGTTTGAGAGAATTCGTGGAAGATGTGAGAGTTATTATTAACTAAGGGAACTTAAGGTGGCTACTTTAATACACATCTAGGTGGATTGGTTGTGGGCACCTGGGGATATACCAGTGTTGTCCAAGGAGATCCCGGGGAACCCGTGTGATCATCCTATGGTTTGCCACCCAGGCTCAAAGGGATCATAAGATTATTCATGCTGGAAACTTCCGTGTGCAGCCACAAGCCATTATGCGCTCTGGCATAGTTGAGTATGTTGCGTGACCTCTTTCAGTGGTAGGCTAGCAGATGAAGGGGATGTGGGTGGTACTGTCTACCCATAGTAAAGAGTTAATGCTTCTAAAAGACCGTGTCTCGGTCATCCGTTTCTCAAACATCATGTAGTGCAAGAAATTCAACAGAGGAGATCGAGTCTTGTGGGGAAAAGTGCGCAAACCTCTGCAGAGTGTACAAACTAATCATGATTAGCCGTATCCCCTGTTATGGACATCTTGAGTATCTGGTGCTTGAATTATTATGTTGATCTCCTCACTTTACTTAATTAGTTTGTTGGGTTATTAATTTTAATTTTGGGATTGAGTTGGGGTTACCTTCTCAATAATTTTGACAAACTATGTAGTTAAATAAAATATATTCCTTTGTTGTAGGAAAAAACTAGCTTTATGCAAATGATAACCATAGAGCCTCCACCAGCCATATATGCATGTAGTGATAGCTGTTATTCTGTTCATTGCTCTATAGTGTTATCTTGCCAGCATATTCCATGTGCTAACCTACACGGCTGCAATGTATCATGTTGCAGAATTTTCAGACGAAGAGTAAGGTGCGCTAGGTCGTTGTCATTCACTCAGTTTTGCCATGGAGTTGGATGGACTCATTTACCTTCGAAGCTTCCGCAGTTATCTTATTTATATGGCCTTCAGCCATGTAATTGTAATAAGTACTCTTTTGAGACTCTCGATGTAATAAGTGTGTGATTGAAACTCTGTAATAAATCCTCGAGTACTATGTGTGTCAGCAATACCGATCCATGGATGACACTTAAGCACAGAGACTTGACCGTCTGAGGTTGGGTCGCTACAAGATGGTATTAGAGCACATGCTGATTGTAGGACGCGACCACTAGGACAAGCCACATGATACTCTTCTCTATTCATTTCTGACTCCTCTCCATTTCTACTCTATAGATGGCAGACCCAAGGAACAAGTTCACTCAACCGGATGACGACACCCCTTTCAGACGACATTTGAAGGAAGTCACTAGGTACCTGAGCATCGGCATCCCAAGCTTCACCGGAACCTACACCGCCTCTCTACCTGAAGAAGAGCGTTGGATGATTCAATTTCATGTTCCAAGAAGGACGTTCATGCCAGTTATCGAGCCCATCGAGTTTTCCTTTGATGCACCAACCTGGAGTCTAGGAAAGAGCATGACCGCTCACATCACCATTGGACACATTGGCGAGGTGTACAATAAGGAGCTTAAGGACACCATCTACCAGATATGTGGATGCCAAGATGAGCAATGGGAGATGATTTGCACCAGGAAGGACAAATCCATTGCAGCCTACATACAGGAACTAAATCAGCACATACGTCGTCAGGAGAACCATATGTGCGCCAATATGATAGACATGAAGAAGGTGATGACCGGGAACATGGAGCTAGAAGAGGAACTCAAGTCTACGCGTGATGGATATGAAGAAGAAATTGATGTACTACTGGAGAAGAATGAAGACCCGAAGAAGAAGCTAGGAATATTCAGGGGAGATCCCGAACCTGAAAAGGACATCCGTTCTGAAGGCTACATCATACTCGATGACACCGACTCCGACCCCGACAACGATGATGATTATGAAGATGAAGCTGGAGCAGATATCATGGAGTCATCCACCGATCAAAATTTCTAGTCGATCACCATATTATCAGTAGTTGTATATAGTAATAGTCCGAGCATTTTGTAACGGTAGCTTAGATCGATTGTATGATCTTATTGAATTGAGTGGTGTGAAATGAATGGGCATATGGGTAGTGATCTCTCTTTAGACCTCACTCTATTCTGTTCTCACCCCTCTAAACCTATCAGATGCCTCCGAGACATGACCTCGGATTTGTCTTCCCACCGAAGCTCACTCAGTTGATCCAATAGCAGAATGCCTTGATGCAGTTGCTTGTCCAGAACCAAGGCAACAACAACAACAACAAAAACCCACCTCCACCACCACCAGTTGACAACCTAGCCCGTTTTCTAAGGTTGAATCCGCCGGTGTTCTCTAGTAGCACCGAGACGATTATTGCTGATGACTGGGTCCGCAGGATTGGAAGGGAGCTGACCATCGCAGGTTGCATAAATGCTGAGAAGGTGCACTTTGCCTCACATCAACTGGATGGACCCGCAGCCTCATGGTGGGAGAACTAGACTGCCACTTTCCCCGTGGCTAATGTCACTTGGGATCAGTTTCAGCAAGCATTCTGCACTGCACATGTCTCAACCGGAGCTATGAGCATGAAGAAGCATGAGTTTCACAACTTACACCAGGGAAATCATACTAAGGGGCAGTACGTGGATGAGTTCACAACTTACGTGAAGCAGGAGAAGTTTATGGAGGGGCTGAATGATGAGTTGAGTATGCAGTTGATGGTGGCAACATTCGCCAACTACCAGGAGTTGGTAGATAGGGCTCTCATGATTGAAGGCAAGCAGCAGCAGATTCAGAACCGCAAACAGAAGTATGGACAGGGGAAGTACAACTCTGGAGCTCAGTAGAAGCCTCGTTTTACCCCGAACTCGGGAGGACATAACCATCATAACCATGGAGGCCACACTCACAATGGAGGGAGTTCACACAACCACAGTGGCCCTAAGAATGGGAATGGGAATGGAGGAAGCAGCAGTCAGAGCCGTTCCAACATAGCAACACCCGCCAAGAAGGATCTGAGTCACGTTACCCATTTCAAGTGCGGGAAGACTGGACATTACGCCAATGAATGCCCTAAGATAAAGAATGGCAATGGAAATGAAAGCTCTGGAAAGAAGCCCAATCTCTTCACTAGAGGTCAGGTGAACCACATCAACATGGATGAAGTCGAAGAGCAGCCTGACGAAGTGATTGGTAAGTTTTTGATTTAGTAATTTACCGCTCTTGTTCTTTTTGACACTGGTGCATCGCATTCATACATATCAAGGGGATTTGTGGACAAGTTTAAATTGCCAACCTTAGCCCTTAGGTCACACATGTTACTAAGCTCGCTAGGAGCGGAGTATATGGCCAGCCGATGGTGTGATCGGTTACCATTAACCATTGGTAGCCATGTTTTTCCCCCAGACCTAATAATTTTGGAGTCACAAGGATTGGATATAATACTAGGTATGGATTGGCTGTCGAAGTATGGAGGAAACATCAACTGTGCTAGTAAGTCGATACTACTCACCATCCTTGAGGGAAAAAGGATCAAGTATGTATCTAGGCATGCGCCAAGGAGGACTCAAGTGAATTCACTTTCGGGAGTTGTTCAGGAGGAAGTGCCAGTTGTGAAGGATTATCCCGACGTATTCCCGGAGGAACTACCAGGCATGCCACCAGATCGAGATATAGAATTTTTGATAGAGCTGTTGCCAGGCATGGGACCAATATCAAAGAGTCCGTATCGAATGCCCGCGAATGATCTGGAGGAAATTAAGAAGCAAATAAAGGATTTATTGGAGAAAGGTTACATCCGACCAAGTTCCTCATCGTGGGGAGCCCCAGTGCTCTTAGTTGAGAAGAAGGATGGATCTTTGAGAATGGTTGTTGATTATCGTGCATTGAATGAAGTGACGATCAAGAACAAGTACCCACTACCGATGATCAATGATTTGTTTGACCAGCTGCAGGGAGCTAATGTATTCTCCAAGATCGATCTTCGATCGGGATATCACCAGCTGAAGATCCGAGAACAAGATATACCTAAGATAGCTTTTACCACAAGGTATGGGCTATATGAGTACACGGTCATGTCTTTTGGATTGACTAACGCCCCTGCCTATTTTATGAGTATGATGAATAAGGTGTTCATGGAGTTCTTGGATAAGTTTTTTGTGGTGTTCATTGATGACATATTGGTGTACTCGAATAATGAAGAAGAACACAAGGAACATTTGCGCTTAGTTCTCGAGAAGCTCAGGGAACATCAACTATACGCCAAGTTCAGCAAATGTGAGTTTTGGTTGAAAGAAGTTGGATTTCTTTGACATGTTATATCAGGAGAAGGTATAGCAGTAGACCCTACCAAGGTTCAGTCTGTCACTGAGTGGTTGGCACCCACCTCAGTTGGAGAGATACGCAATTTCCTTGGACTCGCAGGATATTATGGGAGATTCACTGAATTTTTTTCCAAGATTGCAAAGCCCATGATGGAGTTATTGAAGAAGGACACCAAGTTCAAATGGACTGAGGAATGTGAGGCCAGTTTTCAGGAGTTGAAGAAATGTTTAGTTACAGCCCCGGTGCTAATTCTTCCGGATATACGCAAGGATTTCCAAGTTTATTGTGACGCCTCTCGCCTGGGACTTGGAGGTGTACTTATGGAAGACGGAAGAGTTGTTTCATATGCCTCACGACAGCTTCGACCTCATGAGTTGAATTATGCCACACATGATTTGGAGTTAGCAGCCATAGTGCATGCGCTCAAGACCTGGAGACATTTTCTTATTGGAAACCGTTGTGATGTTTACACGGATCATAAGAGCTTGAAGTATATTTTCACATAGAAGGAGTTGAATCTCAGGCAGAGGAGATGGTTGGAGCTCATAAAGGATTATGATATGAAGTTACACTATCATCCAGGAAAGGCCAATGTTGTAGCAGACGCTTTAAGCCGCAAGAGTTATGCAAATACTCTCGTAACCGGAGGATTACCGCAGGAGTTGGCCGACGATCACAAGGAACTTCATTTGGAGATAGTTCCAAGAGGTTTTGTTGCAGCTTTGGAAGTTCAGTCCACATTATTGGGAAAGATTCGAGAAGCCCAGAGGATTGATAAGGAGATTGCTGAGATAAAGGAGAAGATGAGTAAAGGATAATCCAAGGGTTTTCATGAGGACGAACACAAAACTTTATGGTTTGGGCACCGTATTTATGTGCCTAATAACCCAGAGATCAGGGAGTTAATACTTCAGGAAGCTCATGACTCGCCATACTCGATTCACCCCAAAAACACCAAGATGTATTTGGATTTGAAGGAACGCTTCTGGTGGACAGGTATAAAGAAGGATATTGCCGAGTATGTAGCGGTATGTGACGTATGTCAGAGAGTTAAGGCATAACACTAGAAGCCAGTAGGATTACTGCATCCTATGCCGATACCCGAATGGAAGTGGGATAAACTTGGTATGGATTTCATCACTCGATTACCCAGGACATGATCAAGTTATGATTCCATCTAGGTAGTAGTAGATCGCTTGACCAAAGCGGCCCACTTTATCCCTATGAAAACCACTTATACGAGCGCGAAGTTGGCCAAAATATAAATGACCAGGATCGTATGTCTGCATGGAGTTCCGAGGACCATCATATCAGATAGAGGAACACGGTTTACCTCGAAGTTTTGGAATCAATTACACTAGACTTTGGGTACCAGGCTAGAGTTCAGTACAACCTTTCATCCGCAGAGAGATGGATAGACCGAGAGAGTCAATCAGATTCTAGAAGACATGTTGAGAGCTTGTGCGCTAGATTATGGATCTAGTTGGGATGATAACTTGCCTTACGTAGAGTTCTCGTATAACAACAACTACGAGGCTAGTTTGAAGATGGCCCTTTCAAAGCCTTCTAGGGAAGGAGATTGTAACGCCTGGATAATCAAGCTACGGTAATCCCCTACTAATGATGCCAAGTCATCACTATTACTGTTGCTAATCTCACTTTGATTCAAAACCAATTCAAATTCACTTTTTAAAATAAAGTCAAATAATTTATTTCTCCAAACAGTAAAACAAAAATGTTCAAAGTGTGGCAAATATTCCATAACTAATTATGGTGTTGACCCAACACTTTTGTAAAAATATTTAAATGCCCTTTTGTAAATATAACAGTGGCTAAAAATAATTATTAAATGCTTTTTAAATTATAAAAGTACTAAACTATTTCATTTTGAACCTCAAACTAAATGTGGTAGTGGAGTATTTAATAGTACTAATTTTGAGTCTAGGTTTGTATTTTACAAAAGTAAAAGTAGAATAAAACTAAATAGAAAACAGAAAAAGAAAAAGAAAATGCAAAGTAAATAAAAAGAGAAAGGCCGCCCACTGTTCCCCCCGGGCCTTGGCCCAACTGGCCATTGGCCAACTCACCATCGCCGTTTCCCCCGTCTCTGTTCACGAGGAGCTCGTGGCCAGCACTGATGGCCGCCACGGCCATGGCAGACGCCGTGGCGCCCATCCACCGGCGCCGCCCCCCCTAATTAAGCCGGCGCCTCTCCCCCAGACCGAACCCTAAGAGCCTCTCTCCTCACTCACCCTCCCCGCGCCTCTCCTCTCCCCTCCTCAGATCCACCGCGGTGCGGTCGCTCGAGCGGGCTCATCGTCGTTGCCTCGCCGTGCGCATGGCCACCGGCCATCGTTGGTCGTTCTGCGATGTCCAGAAGCACTCAGCCTTTGTCTTCATCTTCCTCGCCATAGGATCGAAGCCCAGGAGCACCGCCAACGCCGTCTTCTTCTTCCCTCCGTCCGCTTCGGTCGCCGGCCCTCTCCGTCGACTCTGACCACCCTGCTGCTACTATGCTACCACCGGGCCTCCGTGTGCCTCCGTGGTGAGCACCTCGTTCGATTCCCCCTGTTTCCCCTTCGAATCCTTTGCCGTAGACGCCGTCCCATGTTCGCCGCCGCTGGAACTCATCCGCGAAATGCACGCTCACATGCTCCGGCTGCTCGACCTGCTGTTGCTGCTGCCACGGCCCCGCACAGCCGCGTGCGTGCCCAGCCACCACCGCGACCCACGCGCCCGCTCCTGCGCGTCCCTGCTAGCGCCTAGCTGTGCTCCCGCTGGCTAGCTGTGCCCTGCGCGCGCCCGCCCGCGGGTGGCTGCGGCCCCACTATGCCGTCGCCGCCCCGTGTCCCGCCCGCGTCGGCGGCCCTGCACCACAGCCCGTGCCTCGCTTTCCCTCGCGCAGTCGCCGGCGTCCTGCTCCCTGCCGCCCGCAGCCACGCCCGCCGTTGCTTCCTGCCCGCCATGCTCGCCTCCGCTGCCCACCACCCCTGCCGCGCCCCTGGATCGCTCGCCGCTGCTCCCCCTAGCGCGCTTCCGCGGCCGCACCCCGCCTCCGCCCGGAGCGTTGCTGCCGCCTACCCCCCGTGCCCGGCCATGGTCCGCATCCGCCGCCCTGCGCCTGTTCCTCTCGCCCGCCGCAAGCGCTCGCCGTCGCCGCTACGCGCGCCTCCTTTGGCCGCTCCGCGCTGCCGCTCCCCGCGCAACGCCGTCGCCCTGCGCCGCCCCTGAGCCCGCCTCCTCCTGTCGTGGCCGGCCGGTGAGCCCTGCCGTGGCCATGACCTCACCCCCTCGCGTGACGAGCGCCTGGGTGCGCCCCGCCCCAGTGCCCGTAACCCGTCGCCCGCTAAGCCCTAGGCCCACTAACAGGGGGCCCCATGCCTTTGGTTAAAAAAAGAAAGAGTTTAATTTTTTAGTAAAAATAATTAAATTAATTAATTGATTAACCTAATTAATCATGTAAATAACATGTTAACTACTTAATTAGTTTAAACTAATCATGTTAGTAAATAGGCAGGCAATGACAGGGGGCCCCACTCCCTGTTGACAAGTCAACGAGGCCCCCCTGGCCCACATGTCAGCCATTGTGTACGTTCTATGTACATAGGGCTGGGTACCCGTAGCATTTTATTCATTTATTTTTGAAATAAAATAAATCTAGGAAATTGGAAAAACAACTAAAACTTTGAAAATTAATATAAAATAATCCATAACTTGGATGAAGGAGTTTTATACATGAAAGTTGCTCAGAGCGACGAGACGAACCCGAATACGCGGTCCGTTTGTCAGCCACATGTCCCTAGCATAGCGAGCGTGCAACATTTCACCTCCGGTTCATCTGCCCGAAAACGCGAAACACCGGAATACTTTCCCGGATGTTTTCCCCCTTCGTCGGTATCGCATATCCCTACGTTAGGTCACCCCTAACACAACGTATTGCCGCATCTTGCTTTGTGTTACATTTGATTGCTCTATTATTTATTGTGTTCCCCCTCCGTTACTCCTTTCTGGTAGACTCCGAGACTGCTGTCGATGTCCGTGTGTTCGACTACATTGAAGATGACCCCTCCTTGCCAGAGCAACCAGGCAAGCCCCCCCCTTGATCACCAGATATCGCCTATTCTCCTCTCTACTACTTGCATTAGATTAGTGTAGCATGTTACTGCTTTTGGTTAATCCTAATCTGTTGCATAGCCTGTCATTGTTGCTACACTTATTGATACCTTACCTGCAATCCTAAATGCTTAGTATAGGATGCTAGTTTACCATCAGTGGCCCTACATTCTTGTCCGTCTGCCATGCTATACTATCGAGCCGAGATCACTCGGGAGGTGATCACGGGTATATACTTATATACATATTATATGATACTTGTGGTGACTAAAGTTGGCTTGGCTCGTAGAGTACCCGCGAGTGATTCACGGATTGGGTCCGAAAGGACGTTTGTCCCGATGGCCCTCTGAGTGGATCTTTGTGGCGGAGCGACAGGGCAGGTTGACACCGCCTATGAGAGAGGTGGGCCTGGCCCTAGCCCTGGTCGGCGTCCGCGGTTATTTCAAAATAACACGCTTAACGAGATCTGGGTATTTGATCCGAGTCTGGCCACTGGCCTATACACACTAACCAACTACTCAGGAACAGTTATGGGCACTCGATGTCGTGGTATCAGCCGAAGCCTTCGTGACGTCAGCGACTGAGCGGCGCGCGCCGGGTTGGACTGGAACGCCTGCTCTTATATAAGGGAGGCTAGGTCTGCTCGCCGGCCGCGTACGCAACGTGCAGGTGTGCAATGGGCGATGGGCCCAGACCCCTGTGCCATAGGATTTAGACCGGCGTGCTGACCCCTCTGTTGTGCCTAGGTAGGGCTGCGATGTGTTGATCTTCCGAGGCCGGGCATGACCCAGAAAAGTGTGTCCAGACAAAGGGGATCGAGCGTGTTGGGAAATGTGGTGCACCCCTGCAGGGAAGTTGATCTATTCGAATAGCTATGTCCCTCGGTAAAAGGACGACCCGGAGTTGTACCTTGACCTTATGACAACTAGAACTGGATACTTAATAAAACACACCCTTCCAAGTGCCAGATACAACCGGTGATCGCTCTCTCACAGGGCGACGAGGGGAGGATCACCGGGTAGGATTATGCTATGCGATGATATTGGTGAACTTACCATCTACTCTCTTCTACATGCTGCAAGATGGAGGTTGCCAGAAGCGTAGTCTTCGATAGGACTAGCTATCCCCCTCTTATTCCGGCATTCTGCAGTTCAGTCCACATACACTACTCCTTGTTCATTTGATACCATACATATGTAGTGTAGCTCCTTGCTTGCGAGTACTTTGGATGAGTACTCACGATTGCTTTGCTCCCCCCTTTTTTCCCTTTCGATACCCATTTGTTGCGACCCGACGAGGGAGTCCAGGAGCCAGACGCCACCGTCGACGACGACTCCTACTACTCTGGAGGTGCCTACTACTACGTGCAGGCCAATGACGACAACCAGGAGTAGTTTAGGAGGATCCCAGGCAGGAGGCTTGCCCCTCTTTCGATCGGTATCCCTAGTTTGTGCTAGCCTTCTTAAGGCAAACTTGTTTAACTTATGTCTATACTCAGATATTGTTGCTTCCGCTGACTCTAGTGTATTCGAGATTGTGTATTCGAGCCCTCGAGGCCCCTGGCTTGTAATTTGAAGCTTGTATTATTTTAATTTGTGTTTAGAGTTGTGTTATGATATCTTCCCGTGAGTCCTTGATCTCGATCGTACACCTTTGCGTGTATGATTAGTGTACGGTCAAATCGGGGGCGTCACAAGTTGGTATCAGAGCCGACTGCTTGTAGGAACCCCCCTTTCCAATTCCTTGGATGAAGTTGAGTCTAGTCTTTGAAAAACTGATTTACTAACATGGCTGTGTGGCTTATGGGACCACGTCGCCATTGGGTGGTATTTGAATCTTTTACTCCTCGTCTATACTCTAGGAATCTGATCTCTCTTCTATTCGGGTTAAATGATTTTGCTAACTCTAACTCTAGGTTCTCGTAATTACTTCCTCCCGGAGAGCCCCTTCGTTCGAGATGATGGCCTGCTTCACCAGAAGATTCCGAAGATACTCTTCGATGTTTTCCCGAGACCCATGTGCCCTTCGCCATTGCAATCCCATATCACCAATAAATCCCTATGGATAGCTGCATACACTTGTCGTCCATACCTTCTTTTCCAATTTTTCTTGTTATTACAAGATACCCTGAAATACTTTGGATATTATGAGAATCCTTTGTGCCAGCTGCCTTGCAACTCCTTTTCCGCATGAATACATGTTTGAATAATTCCTCACACTTACCGGGGATTCGTTCATCCCTAGTTGTTCATGCATTTCACACATGTCTTCGAAACGCTATTCAATCTTCCGAAAATCCTCAACAACCTATTGCTCTGGAAAGTTTTACCTGCTTGCATTATGGTTAATTCCATAAGTATAGCAATATTCGTTAAAATCCTTTGTGGTTGTCATTCTGAGCCTTTGATTCAATAGGTGTGCAATTACTCATTGTCTTCAATGATCCTTAGAAATTTTACTTTTGGCTCGGACGATATTTTAAACAGGAGCTGGTTCTCGGCAAATCAAACCATGGTTGTTTGCCGTTCTAATTCTATTCAACTTACCCGCCATTTGATCAGAGCGTCTGCTTATGATCCTTCATTTTGGAAATCATAATTCCTTTGTTAATTAAATTTTGAATTAGTCAGTTGTTTCTATAATCTCTTCTCCTTGCATTCTTTCTTCGTCTGATTGGGTACCGATACCCACATAAGCTCTATTATGGGTCATCAGATTGTTTGCTGGACTACCATCCGATAGTGTCCTTCATATTTAATCACCTTGTGAATTCTTCCTTGATACATAATGCCTTTGGTAAATTGTATCCCCTACTTTTGTCTACCATGCTCTGCTTCCGAGCTCGAGTTAATTACCTCTAAAGTTTTTGCAAATGTTCCTAAGATGCCCCGACGGGTTGAACTAATGCTTTCCCTAATTTGTTTGAACCCGGAAATTTCTATGAGTCATACTCTTCTGGTGTTTTGCCAAAAATAACTTCAACATTACAACTTCATCGAAGGCGAGAAGTGAATGGAAGGTTATGCATTGAAGAAGTGGGAGTCGACCTTGAAGTTTGTGTTCATGCCCGTGGACTCGATGTGGAACTTATCATGGAAGCTTCTTGTGATAATAATAATACCCTTGCTATAAGTTCATCTGGTATCTATGTTTGGTCCTTTGCAACTTTGGTTCTGACCATGATTGTTCCCCTTTGATTCCATTTCTCAGTCATGTTAAATCACTTGTCTTCTGCAGATCAATGCATCTCCACAACCTCTATTTTGGTCTTCCTTTGAGTATTACCCTGCGGTATCTCGAGAATAACAAAGAACTGTGTTTCTTCCTATGAGTCTTCATCTAGTATTGCTTCTCACTGAATTCAGATTTCCCCTGGGTTCTGACTTATTAGTCACTTGAGACCACCAATAAGTGAATCGATTCCTCACTCTGATTCGATAACTCCAAGTAATTTTCGTTGCTTACGAGTTTAATAACCCTTCAAGTCATTCCTAGACTGATCGGCTATATCATTAACGTGCTAAATTTTAACTGTGCTACCTGGTCCTTCTTCCCGGAGCATAATTTCGACGATGAGCTAAGCCTACGTCGATTTTCCTCGTCATATCTTTTCACCTTGAACAACAAGCTTGATTTCGAGTTTGTGTTGTACCCATGGTTCCAATAACCTTTCGCTTCATCATTCCTTTGACTTTATGTCATCGTCGATCGATTACATCTTCATGAAATCTCTCGACAAATGTGTCGTGATCATCATCAATATTCTGAGCTCTTCCAGGATATCAATCAAATTCATGATGAGAAATACCATCCTTGACCCTTGATGATTTGTGTTATCATCGACAACATTCTTGCCTCCCCCCAACACAAACTTGTTCAGATAATATTGTAAATACATCCTTTTTGACATGTTGATGGATTGCTGCCGGACCGATCGGCCACGTCCTCATCTTTTCCTGGTAAAATTACACGAGATGTTCTAGAAATTCCCGATGGATCCTTTCTGTTCCCAAGGTCCGACCTTTACCTAATGACCATGTCAATGATATCCTGAAGCATGAGTGTGGTACGCCAAACACCATTTAGAACATGGGAGGTGCAATGCTAATGTTTCTAGATCACTCATCCAAACACTATTGTATGGGTAACGTCTTAAATTTCCTCTCCCCTTTACCTAAATGGTAATCTACCTACTATCCTCTCATGGATATCACCATATGCTTGTCCTTGGAAGGTTATACTCCTGATATTTGTGTTGAAACACTTTTTCCTTCCAGTGTTCTGATTAAATAATAATCACATTTTTCCTTTCCATTGTTTTGTTTCACCTTTCTTGTAATCGAACTTGTCTGAGCAGAGATAAATCCCTGCTTAAGTAAGCACCTCGAGGTACAATTTGTCAGTAAGACCTTGTTACTATTGTTGATGACATTCCGGTAGCCACCGATGGACGAGAACTTTGCCTATTGGTCCGCCTCGTCTTAACGAGCAAGAAAATGGTTGTCTTCGTCCTGCAGGGAAGTTGATCTATTCGAATAGCCGTGTCCCTCGGTAAAAGGACGAACCGGAGTTGTACCTTGACCTTATGACAACTAGAACCGGATACTTAATAAAATACACCTTTCCAAATGCCAGATACAACCGGTGATCGCTCTCTCACAGGGCGACGAGGGGAGGATCACCGGGTAGGATTATGCTATGCGATGATACTTGGTGAACTTAGCATCTACTCTATTCTACATGCTGCAAGATGGAGGTTGCTAGAAGCGTAGTCTTCGATAGGACTAGCTACCCCCCTCTTATTCCGGCATTCTGCAGTTTAGTCCACATACGCTACCCCTTGTTCATTTGATACCAATGCATACATATGTGGTGTAGCTCCTTGCTTGCGAGTACTTTGGATGAGTACTCACGGTTGCTTTTCTCCTCCTTTTTCCCTTTCGATACCGGTTTGTTGCGACCCGACGAGGGAGTCCAGGAGCCAGACGCCACCGTCGACGACAACTCCTACTACTCTGGAGGTGCCTACTACTACGTGCAGGCTGCTGACGACGACCAGGAGTAGTTTAGGAGGATCCTAGGCAGGAGGCCTGCGCCTCTTTCGATCGGTACCCCCAGTTTGTGCTAGCCTCCTTAAGGCAAACTTGTTTAACTTATGTCTGTACTCAGATATTGTTGCTTCCGCTGACTCTTGTGTATTCGAGATTATGTATTCGAGCCCTCGAGGCCCCTGGCTTGTAATTTAAAGCTTGTATTATTTTAATTTGTGTTTAGAGTTGTGTTGTGATATCTTCCCATGAGTCCTTGATCTTGATCGTACACCTTTGCGCGTATGATTAGTGTACGGTCAAATCGGGGGCGTCACAGAGGTGCAGGACACCATTGATGTGGGATGAAGTCAGAGACTGTTAGTTGTTCGGACCAGATTTAATCAAGTAGTCTGAAGAGAAGGTTAGATTGATTCGTGATAGACTGAAGGTAGCTCAGTCTAGGCAAAAGAGTTATGTCGATACAAAACGCAAGGAGGTAGCCTACGAAATCGGAGACAGAGCATATCTCCGTGTGTCACCACTTCGAGGAGTTAAACGATTTGAGTCAAAGGAAAGTTAGCCCCAAGATTTGTAGGACCATACCGAGTTTTGGAACGTATGGGAGAAGTGGCCTACAAGTTGGAGTTGCCCAAAGGTTTGTCAGGAGTTCATGATGCGTTTCACGTTTCCCAGTTGAAGAAGTGCCATGCAGAGATGGCTGATATTCCTCTAGGAGATATAGTGCCCCTGGAAGCAATTCAATTGGAGAGTGACCTAAACTATGAGGAGAAACCCGTCAATATTCTCGAGTTTGCCAGCCGAGTTACACGCAGTAAGCTCATCAAATTTTGCAAATTTTAGTGGAGCCACCATACTGAGGAGGAAGCCACCTGGGAGCGAGAAGAAGACCTACGGAAAGACCACCCACACCTATTTGCTGGCCAACCCTAATCTCGAGGGTGAGATTCATCTTAAGGGGGGTAGGTTTGTAACATCCCAATTTTCAATTTGGATGTTAATCATTAGGTCATCATTTGCATCCATGCTCTTTGCATTTTTAATTTGTTTTGTTTGGACATTTTGATCCTAGAGACCTTAAACAACTCAAGGACCATTTGAGAGAGTTGGAGGTTTTTCATAAAATCCATTTTTGAATTTTTCAAAATTGGTAAATTGTATCAAAGTGATTTTTATTTGAAATTATCTTTCCGATTATTTCAAAAGAAATAATGAGAGAAGATAATATGACTTCTTCAAAACAAAGGAAATAATGGAAATTTAATTTTAAATAAAAATATATTTTATTTGACTTTTATTTGAGTTTTTATTCGACTAAATTAGGAAAAAATTGCATTTAAAAAATGCATTATAGCCCAAAAAAATGCTCATGTTGTCCTAAATATTAGTAGAGGACCGTGAAAATTATTTTTGGGATTCTAGGATTTATTTTATTTTTGAATTTTTCCGTTTTGGCGAAATTATTAAAAAAAATTCTTTCGGACCGACCGGGCCGAAGGCCCAACCGGCCCAGCCGCCGCTGCCTTCCCCGAGCCATGGCCGACCCGGACTCGCCGGAGTCCGACGCCACCCCACCGCCCGCGCCGACCCCCTCCCCAAGTCATACCCAGGGCCCCTTTTAAAAGCCGAGCCGCCCCCTCTCTCCTCAGCACGCCGCAGCCCGCCTCCCGCCGAGCCGCCCCGCCGACGCCGCTGCCGCTTTGCGCCGCCGCCCCGCGCCGATCGTCGCGCCACCCCAAGCCATCCCGCGCCGCCACGCCGCTCGCTCCCGCCGTCGCCGGAGTTCGTCGTCGCCGCCGGTTTTCCCACACCAATCTAGTAAAAACCGAAGAAAAACCCACCTGATTTTTTATTAAGTTCGGTTTATTTTTATAGATCGATTTTATTTTTAGGGTTCGTTATTTAACGAACATTCACCCGATCTTCTCTGTTAGCGGACATGATAGATTTTTTATTTTTAGTTTAATTTTTGACTAGGGACCTATCTGTAATTACTTTTATCACAGATTAGTCCCTGATCTTTAAACCCTCGCTAAGTTTTGCCTGTTTGTCCAAATCCAGTGAAACCAACGCCAAAATCTTCGTCTTGTCCCCCTCTTTCCAGATAATCAACTTGAAGATGATTTTGGAAATTTAAAATTTGGTTTCAAGCAGATTTGATTTCGAACTTCTTTTGATTGTAGTTTAAGTTTTGTAACTCCGATTCGATTGATTCTTTTTGCAAATCAAAGCTCTTCACTTGAACTTTTAGTTTACTTCTTTTCATTTGGGTTTTACCTTTGCATATTATGCTTGAGTGCTTATGTATCCTATTGTTTGTTTGTCATAGAGTTTTCGGAGTGCGAGGCTTGCTACTATGAATCTCTAGGGTTTTCCGATCGTCAGCAAGGCAAGTAACACTTTGATCATATACCTTTATTACCCAGTTTTTATGCATTAGTTTCACCCCTCAAACATTGTATGAGTAGGATTTTGATAACATGTGGGTATTCGGAAGTAGTTGATGAGGTAGGAACCTATTGTCTTATATTCAAACCTAGGGTGTTACTACGTTGTGCTTATACTGCTTTGCTATGCTAGTAGACGTCGTTTAGTTTGAGATAATTCATGGAAGATGTGAGAGTTATTATTAACTAAGGGAACTTAAGGTGGCAACTTTAATACACATCTAGGTGGATTGGTTGTGGGCACCTGGGGATATACCAGTGTTGTCCAAGGAGATCCCGTGGAACCCGTGTGCTCATCCTATGGTTTGCCACCCAGGCTCAAAGGGATCATAAAATTATTTATGCTAGAAACTTCCGTGTTCAGCCACAAGCCATTATGGGCCCTGGCATAGTTGAGTATGTTGCGTGACCTCTTTCAGTGGTAGGCTAGCAGATGTAGGGGATGTAGGTGGTATTGTCTACCCATAGTAAAGAGTTAATGCTTCTGAAAGACTGTGTCTCGGTCATCCGTTTCTCAGACATCATGTAGTGCAAGAAATTCAATGGAGGAGATCGATTCTTGTGGGTAAAAGTGCACAAACCTCTGCAGAGTGTACAAACTAATCATGATTAGCCATGTCCCCGGTTATGGACATCTTGAGTATCTGGTGCTTGAATTATTATGTTGATCTCATCACTTTACTTTATTAATTTGTCGGGTTATTAATTTTTAATTTTGGGATTGAGTTGGGGTTACCTTCTCAATAATTTCAACAAACTATGTAGTTAAATAAAATATATTCCTTTGTTGTAGGTAAAAAACTAGCTCTATGCAAATGATAACCATAGAGCCTCCACCAGCCATATATGCATGTAGTGATATCTGTTATTTTGTTCATTGCTCTATAGTGTTATCTTGCTAGCATATTCCATGTGCTAACCTGCACGGCTGCAACGTATCATGTTGCAGAATTTTCAGATGAAGAGTAAGGTGCGTGTAACGCCCTCGATGCGGTTATAGCTCCCACGTGTCGAGGCACGACTTAGAGACATAACCGCATTGAAAGCAATGTCGCAAGTCAGGCAATCATTACAACATCCCAAGTAATACATAATAAAAAGGGGGAGATAACATAGTTGGCTTACACTCGCCACGTCACATCAGGGTACATAAATAACATCCATCAAACAAACACTCATGGCCCGACTACGGCGCCAAAATAGAAAAGAACCCAACATGCGACAAGGCCCGAATCGATCCCCAACTAAGCACCACTACTGATCATCGGGAAAGGAAACATAATAACACTGAGAGTCCTCGTCGAACTCCCACTTGAGCTCGTACTCGTCACCTGGAGCGGAATCACCTGGACCTGCATATGGAATTATAGTATCTGTGAGCCACAGGGACTCAGCAATCTCGCACCCTCGCGATCAAAACTATTTAAGCTTATAGGAATGGATAAGGCAAAGATATGTGGAGCTGCAGCAAGCGGCTAGCATATGTGGTGGCTAACTTATTCGCAAAAGAGAGCGAGAAGAGGAGGCAAGGCGCGAGCGAGAAGCTATAGGAACAACCTGCGCAAGCATAACTCTAACACCGTGTCCACTTCCCGGACTCCGCCGAGAAGAGGCCCTCACGGCAACACACTCAGTTGTTTCATTTTAATTAATTAAGGTTTAAGTTATCTACAACCGGACATTAACAAATTCCCATCTGCCCATAACCGCGGGCATGGCTTTCGAAAGTTCAATCCCTGCAGGGGAGTCCCAACTTAGCCCATGACAAGCTCTCACGGTCAACGAAGGAAAAGACCTCCTCCCAAGACGTTCTGATCAGACTCGGTATCTCGGTAACTCAAGACACTTCGACAGGTTAAAACAAGACCAGCAACACCGCCCGAATGTGCCGACAAATCCCGATAGGAGCTGCACATATCTCTTTCTCAGGGCACACTCAGATTGTCCTAGGTACGGGTAGGCCAGCCCAGAGTTGCCCCTGGTGGCCACCAGTAGCTGACAGGTGGACCAACACTCAGAGGAGCACTGGCCCGGGGGGGTTAAAATAAGATGACCCTTGAGTCTGCAGAACCCAAGGGAAAGAAAAGGCTAGGTGGCAAATGGTAAGACCAATGTTGGGCATTGCTGAAAAGCTTTAATCAAGGTGAACTATCAAGGGGTTCCCATTATAACCCAACCGCGTAAGGAACGCAAAAAATCCGGGAACATAACACCGATATGACGGAAACTAAGGCGGCAAGAGTGGAACAAAACACTAGGCGAGAGGCCGAGCCTTCCACCCTTTACCAAGTATATAGATGAATTAAGATAACATAGCAATATAATGATATCCCAACAAGTAAATCAATGTCCCAACAAGGAACGGCTCCAAACTTCACCTGCAACTAGCAACGCTATAAGAGGGGCTGAGCAAAGCGGTAACATAGCCAATCAACGGTTTGCTAGGACAAGGTGGGTTAGAGGTTTGACATGGCAATTGGGAGGCTGACAAGCAAATGGTAGGCATCGTAGCATTGGCATAGCAAGAGCGAGCAAACTAGCATAGCAAAGATAGTAGTGATTTCGAGGGTATGATCATCTTGCCTGCACAGTTGTCAGAGTTGACTGGATCCTCACAAGCAAACTCAACGGGCTCCTCGGTAGCGAACTCGTCTCCCGGCTCTACCCAACAAGACAAACAAGCAACAAGGATACAATCAACCACGTGCAAGACCAAGCGACATGGTCATAGGAACAAATACTTGACATGCAGAAAATGATAGCAATAAACTTGATGCGATCAGATGCTACGTTTATAGTTTGGGTCTTGTCCATCACATCATTCTCCTAATGATGTGATCCCTTTATCAAATGACAACTCATGTCTATGGCTAGGAAGCCATAGCCATCTTTGATCAACAAGCTAGTCCCGTAGAGGCTTACAATGGACATGTTGTTGTCTATGCATCCACACATGTATTTGAGTTTCCAATCAATACATTTATAGCATGGATAATAAATGATTATCATGAACAAGGAAATATAATAATAACCACTTTATTATTGCCTCTAGGGCATATTTCCAACAAATTTTGCATCCTATTTCCTGAAGGGTCCCGCTCCTCAATGGTGGGACAGTCACATGTGTTCATTACTCGTTGGAACAATCCTTACCTGGCTGGAGTTCCAAGTTGCCTTCCGTGCCGGCTACATTCCTTAGGAATCATGGACTGGAAGAAGCGAGAGTTCCTTGACTTGCCTCGCTATGCTAAATAGGATATCTCTACTGATGCTCGCAGACAAGAAAAGTTCCGTGAAGGACTTCACCCTGATATCAAGGTCGCGCTCCTTGTCCAAGATCTCGCTGACTTCACCACCTTGGTGAACAAGGCCATTCAGATGGAGACTAATCTGCGGGAAACAAGGAAGCCCTCAAGCACAACCATGAAGTTCACTCATCTTCGGGCTCGTCATTACAAAAGTGCTAGATGTGGATCCCCCACGGCATGTACCGGCCAGCTGCCCCTGCACCAAGACTGACCTATGTTGTGCCTCGTCTGCCTCCTCCACCACCAAGGCAATTGAGACCTCAATTTGCACTACCCCGAGCTCGTGCTCCCCATCCCAATGATGGGTTGTGCTTCAAGTGTGGCCATCCAGGTCACCATGCCAAAGAATGCTATCAGAATCAGAACCAGCTTGCACTTCCTTCCATTAGCTGTGGCAATGGCTGTGGTCAAACAACCAGCCCCACAACAACAATGCTAGGCCTTTTTATGGTCGTGGTCAGGCTAACCATGTTGATAACTTGATATGAATGAAGCTCAAGACCAGCCTGCTATTGTGATGGGTACTCTTCTTGTTAATTCAGTACCAGCTACCGTTTTATTTGATTCAGGAGCATCGCATTCATTCATATTAGAAGATTTTTCATACATGCATGGCATTAAATATGAAGAGATGAACATTACACTAGTGGTACACACCCCTGGGGGCCAATGTCAAACCTCCAATGGTTAGCCACAATGTCACCATTGAAATGGAAGGGTTGGAATTTCATGTCTCTCCCATTATTTTGAAGTCTTCCAACATTGACCTCATTCTGGGAATGAATTGGTTGAAAGCGCATACTGCTTCAATTGATTGTGCCACTAAAACCATCTAACTCCTACACCCTTCGAATGAGATAGTAAGCTACTATGCTCGTCTTGTTCGAAATGTTGAAGCCCGAATTTATTCCTTGAATGCATTGAACGCATCACCTCTTGTGGGAATTAAAATGTTCCAGTCATTTGTGACTTCCAAGATGTCTTTCCAGAAGAACTTCCAGGTGTACCCCCCTGATAGAGCTGTCGAATTTGTCATCGACTAGAAACAAGGCACCACTCCTATTGCCTAACGACCTTATAAGATGCTGCCACATGAACTCCTTGAACTTAAGGAGGAAATCGACAATTCACTTTGCTTGGGCAGCACCTTCTCTCTTTGTCAAGAAGAAGGATGGTATGAATACTTTGGTCCAAGACTACCGACCTATCAACCAAGCAACAATTCAGAATAAGTATCTGCTTCCTCGGATCAATGGTCTATAAGATCAACTTGTTGGTTACTCCGTATTCTCTAAACTCGACTTGAGGTTGGGTTACCACCAGATCCGGGTTCGTGAAGAGGATATCCCAAAGACCACATTCGTTACTCGCTATGGCAGCGATTCAGATCGCGGTCGATTCCGATCTAAGCGCCGAACAATGGCGCATCCACATTCAACACATGTGCAACCCGGTGACGTCTCCCGCGCCTTGATCTAGCAAGGAGGAGGGAGAGGTTGGGGAAGACAACTCCAGCAGCAGCACAACGGCGTGGTGGTGCTGGAGCAGCGTGGTTTCAGCAGGGCTTCGCCAAGCACTATGAAGGATGAGGATGTGGAGAGGTAGGGCTGCGCCGAGGGAGAGAGAGACACGTGTCCTTGGCAGCCCCCAAACCCCCACTATATATAGGAGGAGGGAAGGTGGCTGCGCCCCCTCTAGGGTTCCCACCCTAGGGGGTGCAGCAGCCCTAGATGGGATTGGAGGGGGCGGCCAAGAGGGGAAGAGGAGGGGCGCACTCTAGGGTGGCCCATTAGGCCCATCTGCGCCTAGGGTTTCCCCCCTCTCCTCCTCGCTGCGCCTTGGGCCTTGGTGTTTTAGGGAACGTAGTAATTTAAAAATTTTCCTACGCACACACAGGATCATGGTGATGCATAGCAACGAGAGGGGAGAGTGTTGTCCACGTACCCTCGTAGACCGAAAGCGGAAGCGTTTGCACAACGCGGTTGATCTAGTCGTACGTCTTCATGATCCGACCGATCAAGTACCGAACGTACGGCACCTCCGAGTTTAGCACACGTTCAGCTCGATGACGTCCCCCGAACTCCGATCCAGCCAAGCTCTGAGGGAGAGTTCCGTCAGCACGACGGTGTGGCGACGATGATGATGTTCTACCGACGCAGAGCTTCGCCTAAGCACCACTATGATATTATCGAGGCGGACTATGGTGGAGGGGGACACCACACATGGCTAAGAGATCCAAGAGATCAATTGTTGTGTCTAGAGGTGCCCCCTGCCCCCGTATATAAAGGAGCAAGGGGGGAGAGGCGGCCGGCCAGGAGGAGGCGCGCCAGGGAGGAGTCCTACTCCCACCGGGAGTAGGACTCACTCCTTTCCTAGTTGGAGTAGGAGAAAGGGGAAGGAGGAGGGAGAGAGGAAGGAAAGGGGGGCGCCGCCCCCCTCCTTGTCCAATTCGGACTAGAGGGAGAGGGGGGGCGTGGCCTGCCCTGGCCGCCCCTCCTCTTCTCCACTAAGGCCCATCTTGGCCCATTAAACTCCCCGGGGGGTTCCGGTAACCCCCGGTACTCCGGTAAAATCCCGATTTCATCCGGAATACTTCCGATATCCAAATATAGGCTTCCAATATATCATATTTATGTCTCAACCATTTCGAGACTCCTCGTAATGTCCGTGATCACATCCGGGACTCTGAACACATCAAAACACATAAACTCATAATATAACTGACATCGAACTTTAAGCGTGCGGACCCTACGGGTTCGAGAACTATGTAGACATGACCGAGACATGTCTCCGGTCAATAACCAGTAGCGGAACCTGGATGCTCATATTGGCTCCTACATATTCTACGAAGATCTTTATCGGTCAAACTGCATAACAACATACGTTGTTCCCTTTGTCATCGGTACGTTACTTGCCCGAGATTCGATCGTCGGTATCTTAATACCTAGTCCATTCTTGTTACCGGCAAGTCTCTTTACTCGTTCTGTAATACATCATCCCGCAACTAACTCATTAGTTGCAATGCTTGCAAGGCTTATAGTGATGTGTATTACCGAGTGGGCCCAGAAATACCTCTCCGACAATCGGAGTGACAAATCCTAATATCAAAATACGCCAACCCAACAAGTACCTTCGGAGGCACCTGTAGAGTACCTTTATAATCACCCAGTTACGTTGTGACATTTGGTAGCACACAAAGTGTTCCTCTGGTAAACGGGAGTTGCATAATCTCATAGTCATAGGAACACGTATAAGTCATGAAGAAAGCAATAGCAGAATACTAAACGATCGTGTGCTAAGCTAGCAGAATGGGTCAAGTCAATCACATCATTCTCCTAATGATGTGATCCCGTTAATCAAATGACAACTCATGTCAATGGCTAGGAAACATAACCATCTTTGATCAACGAGCTAGTCAAGCAGAGGCATACTAGTGACACTCTGTTTGTTTATGTATTCACACAAGTATTATGTTTCCGGTTAATACAATTCTAGCATGAATAATAAACATTTATCATGATATAAGGAAATAAATAATAACTTTATTATTGCCTCTAGGGCGTATTTCCTTCAGTCTCCCACTTGCACTAGAGTCAATAATCTAGATTACACAGTAATGATTCTTACACCCATGGAGTCTTGTTGTTGATCATGTTTTGCTAATGGAAGAGGCTTAGTCAACGGGTCAGCACATTCAGATCCGTATGTATCTTGCAAATTGCTATGTCTCCCACCTAGACTTGATCCCGGATGGAGTTGAAGCGTCTCTTGATGTGCTTGGTTCTCTTGTGAAATCTGGATTCCTTTGCCAAGGCAATTGCACCAGTATTGTCACAAAAGATTTTCATTGGACCCGATGCACTAGGTATGACACCTAGATCGGATATGAACTCCTTCATCCAGACTCCTTCATTTGCTGCTTCCGAAGCAGCTATGTACTCCGCTTCACATGTAGATTCTGCCACAACGCTTTGTTTAGAACTGCACCAACTGACAGCTCCACCGTTCAATGTAAACACGTATCCGGTTTGCGATTTAGAATCGTCCGGATCAGTGTCAAAGCTTGCATCGACGTAACCATTTACGACTAGCTCTTTGTCACCTCCATAAACGAGAAACATATCCTTAGTCCTTTTCAGGTATTTCAGGATGTTCTTGACCGCTGTCCAGTGATCCACTCCTGGATTACTTTGGTACCTCCCTGCTAAACTTATAGCAAGGCACACATCAGATCTAGTACACATCATTGCATACATGATAGAGCCTATGGCTGAAGCAAAGGGAACATCTTTCATCTTCTCTCTATATTCTGCAGTGGTCGGGCATTGAGTCTTACTCAACTTCACACCTTGTAACACAGGCAAGAACCCTTTCTTTGCTTGATCCATTTTGAACTTCTTCAAAACTTTGTCAAGGTATGTGCTTTGTGAAAGTCCAATTAAGCGCCTTGATCTATCTCTATAGATCTTGATGCCCAATATATAAGCAGCTTCACCGAGGTTTATTGAAAAACTCTTATTCAAGTATCCCTTTATGCTATCCAAAAATTCTATATCATTTCCAATCAGCAATATGTCATCCACATATAATATCAGAAATGCTACAGAGCTCCCACTCACTTTCTTGTAAATACAGGCTTCTCCAAAAGTCTGTATAAAACTATATGCTTTGATCACACTATTCAAAACATTTATTCCAACTCCGAGAGGCTTGCACCAGTCCATAAATGGATCGCTGGAGCTTGCACACTTTGTTAGCTCCCTTTAGATCGATAAAACCTTCCGGTTGCATCATATATAACTCTTCTTCTAGAAATCCATTCAGGAATGCAGTTTTGACATCCATTTGGCAAATTTCATAATCCTAAAATGCAGCAATTGCTAACATGATTCGGACAGGCTTAAGCATCGCTACGGGTGAGAAAGTCTCATCGTAGTCAATCCCTTGAACTTGTCGAAAACCTTTTGCAACAAGTCGAGCTATATAGACAGTAACATTACCGTCAGCGTCAGTCTTCTTCTTGAAGATCCATTTATTTTCAATGGCTTGCCGATCATCGGGAAAGTCAACCAAAGTCCACACTTTGTTCTCATACATGGATCCCATCTTAGATTTCATGGCCTCAAGCCATTTTGCGGAATCTAGGCTCACCATCGCTTCTTCCTAGTTCGTAGGTTCGTCATGGTCTAGCAACATAACCTCCAGAACAGGATTACCGTACCACTCTAGTGCGGATCTCACTCTGGTTGATCTATGAGGTTCAGTAACAACTTGATCTGAAGTTTCATGATCATCATCATTAACTTCCTCACTAATTGGTGTAGGTGTCACAGGAACCGGTTTCTATGATGAACTACTTTCCAATAAGGGAGCAGATATAGTTACCTCATCAAGTTCTACTTTCCTCCCACTCACTTCTTTCGACAGAAACTCCTTCTCTAGAAAGGATCCAAATTTAGCAACAAAAGTTTTGCCTTCAGATCTGTGATAGAAGGTGTACCTAGCAATTTCCTTTGGGTATCCTATGAAGACACATTTCTCCGATTTGGGTTCGAGCTTATCAGGTTGAAGTTTTTTCACATAAGCATCGCAGCCCCAAACTTTAAGAAACGACAACTTTAGTTTCTTGCCAAACCACAGTTCATAAGGCGTCGTCTCAACGGATTTCGATGGTGCCCTATTTAACGTGAATGCAGCCGTCTCTAAAGCATAACCCCAAAATGATAGCGGTAAATCAGTAAGAGACATCATAGATCGCACCATATATCTAGTAAAGTACGATTACGACGTTCGGACACACCATTATGCTGTGGTGTTCCAGGTGGCGTGAGTTGCGAAACTATTCCGCATTGTCTCAAATGAAGACCAAACTCGTAACTCAAATATTCTCCTCCACGATCAGATCGTAGAAACTTTATTTTCTTGTTACGATGATTTTCAACTTCACTCTGAAATTCTTTGAACTTTTCAAATGTTTTAGACTTATGTTTCATTAAGTATATATACCCATATCTGCTTAAATCATCTGTGAAGGTGAGAAAATAACGATACCCGCCACGAGCCTCAACATTCATCGGACCACATACATCTATATGTATGATTTCCAATAAATCTGTTGCTCGCTCCGTAGTTCCGGAGAACGGCGTTTTAGTCATCTTGCCCATGAGGCACGGTTCGCAAGTACCAAGTGATTCATAATCAAGTGGTTCCAAAACTCCATCAGTATGAAGTTTCTTCATGCGCTTTACACCAATATGACCTAAACGGCGGTGCCACAAATAAGTTGCACTATCATTATCAACTCTGCATCTTTTGGCTTCAATATTATGAATATGTGTATCACTACTATCGAGATTCAATAAGAATAGACCACTCTCCAAGGGTGCATGACCATAAAAGATATTACTCATATAAATAGAATAACCATATTCTCTGATTTATATGAATAACCGTCTCGCATCAAACAAGATCCAGATATAATGTTCATGCTCAACGCTGGCACCAAATAACAATTATTTAGGTCTAAAACTAATCCCGAAGGTAGATGTAGAGGGAGCGTGCCGATTGCGATCACATCGACTTTGGAACCATTTCCCACGCGCATCGCCACCTCGTCCTTAGCCAATCTTCGCTTAATCCGTAGTCCCTGTTTCGAGTTGCAAATATTAGCAACAGAACCAGTATCAAATACCCAGGTGCTACTGCGAGCATTAGTAAGGTACACAACAATAACATGTATATCACATATACCTTTGTTCACCTTGCCATCCTTCTTATCCGCCAAATACTTGGGGCAGTTCCGCTTCCAATGACCAGTCTATTTGTAGTAGAAGCACTCAGTTTCAGGCTTAGGTCCAGACTTGGGTTTCTTCTCTTGAGCAGCCTTTAGCATCGCGAAGAGCTCGGGAATTGTCTTATTCATCCATTGCATATTATAGTTCATCACGACGCTTTTGTAGCTTGGTGGCAGTGATTGAAGAACTCTGTCAATGACACTATCAATAGGAAGATTAACTCCCAGCTGAGTCAAGTGATTATGATACCCAGAAATTTTGAGTATATGGTCACTGACAGAACTATTCTCCTCCATCTTGCAGCTATAGAACTTATTGGAGACTTCGTATCTCTCAATCCGGGCATTTGCTTGAAATATTAACTTCAACTCCTGGAACATCTCATATGCTCCATGGCGTTCAAAACATCGTTGAAGTCCCGGTTCTAAGCCGTAAAGCATGGCACACTGAACTATCGAGTAGTCACCGGCTTTACTCTCCCAGACGTTCTTAACGTTATCAGCAGCATCTGCAGCAGGCCTGGCACCCAGTGGTGCTTCTAGGACATAATTCTTCTGTGCAGCAATGAGGATAATCCTCAAGTTATGGAACTAGTCCGTGTAATTGCTACCATCATCTTTCAACTTTGCTTTCTCAAAGGACACATTAAAATTTAATGGAACGACAACACGGGCCATCTATCTACAATCAACATATACAAGCAAAATACTATCAGGTACTAAGTTCATGATAAATTTAAGTTCAATTAATCATATTACTATCAGGTGGTTGCTGACTTCCGCTTTCGGATTCGTGTCCAGTGGGATAAGCGTGCCAAAGTCGCTAGAACGAAGTGGTGGAAGCTCAAGGGGGAGGTAGCTCTAGCGTTCAAGGAGAGGGTCATTAGGAGGAGATGCGAACAATGTGTGGACGAAAATGGCGACTTGCATTCGTAAGGTGGCCTCGGAGGAGCTTGGAGTGTCCAGGGGAAGGAGAAGCGAAGATAAGGATACCTGGTGGTGGAATGATGATGTCCAGAAGGCGATTAAAGAGAAGAAAGATTGCTTCAAATGCCTATACCTGGATAGGAGTGCAGACAACATAGAGAAGTACAAGATGGCGAAGAAGGCCGCAAATCGAGTTGTTGGTGAAGCAAGGGGTCGGGCATATGAGGACCTCTACCAACGGTTAGGCACGAAGGAAGGTGAAAGGGACATCTATAAGATGGCCAAGATCCGAGAGAGGAAGACGAGGGATATTGGCCAAGTCAAATGCATCAAGGACGGAGCAGGCCAACTCTTGGTGAAGGACGAGGATATTAAGCATAGATGGCGGGAGTACTTCGACAAGCTGTTCAATGGGGAGAATCAGAGTTCTACCATTGAACTGGATGATTCCTTTGATGAGACCAGCATGCGTTTTGTGCGGTGAATCCAGGAGTCTGAGGTCAAGGAGGCTTTAAAAAGGATGAAAGGAGGCAAGGCGATGGGCCCTGATTGTATCCCCATTGAGGTGTGGAAAGGTCTCGAGGACATAGCGATAGTATGGCTAACCAAGCTTTTCAACCTCATTTTTTGGGCAAACAAGATGCCAGAAGAATGGAGACGGGGTATATTAGTACCAATCTTCAAGAATAAGGGGGATGTTCAGAGTTGTACTAATTACCGTGGAATTAAGCTGATGAGCCATACAATGAAGCTATGGGAGAGAGTCATTGAGCACCGCTTAAGAAGAATGACAAGCGTGACCAAAAATCAGTTTGGTTTCATGCCTGGGAGGTCGACCATGGAAGCCATTTTCTTGGTACGACAACTTATGGAGAGATATAGGGAGCAAAAGAAGGACTTGCATATGGTGTTCATTGACTTGGAGAAGGCCTATGATAAGATACCGCGGAATGTCATGTGGTGGGCCTTGGAGAAACACAAAGTCCCAGCAAAGTACATTACCCTCATCAAGGACATGTACGATAATGTTTTGACAAGTGTTCGAACAAGTGATGTCAACACTGATGACTTCCCGATTAAGATAGGACTGCATCAGGGGTCAGCTTTGAGCCCTTATCTTTTTGCATTGGTGATGGATGAGGTCACAAGGGATATACAAGGAGATATCCCATGGTGTATGCTCTTTGCGGATGATGTGGTGCTAGTTGACGATAGTCGGACATGGGTAAATAGGAAGTTAGAGTTATGGAGACAAACCTTGGAATCGAAAGGGTTTAGGCTTAGTAGAACTAAAACCGAGTACATGATGTGCGGTTTCAGTACTACTAGGTGTGAGGAGGAGGTTAGCCTTGATGGCCATGTGGTACCTCAGAAGGACACCTTTCGGTATTTGGGGTCAATGCTGCAGGAGGATGGGGGTATTGATGAAGATGTGAACCATCGAATCAAAGCCGGATGGATGAAGTGGCGCCAAGCTTCTGGCATTCTCTGTGACAAGAGAGTGCCACAAAAGCTAAAAGGCAAGTTCTACAGGACGGCGGTTCAACCCGCAATGTTGTATGGCGCTGAGTGTTGGCTGACTAAAAGGCGACATGTTCAACAGTTAGGTGTGGCGGATGTGCGTATGTTGAGATGGATGTGTGGCCACACGAGGAAGGATCGAGTCCGGAATGATGATATACGAGATAGAGTTGGGGTAGCACCAATTGAAGAGAAGCTTGTCCAACATCGTCTGAGATGGTTTGGGCATATTCAGCGCAGGCCTCCAGAAGCTCCGGTGCATAGTGGACGGCTAAAGCGTGCGGAGAATGTCAAGAGAGGGCGGGGTAGTCCGAATTTGACATGGGAGGAGTCCGTCAAGAGAGACCTGAAGGATTGGAGTATCACCAAAGAGCTAGCTATGGACAGGGGTGCGTGGAAGCTTGCTATCCATGTGCCAGAGCCATGAGTTGGTTGCGAGATCTTATGGGTTTCACCTCTAGCCTACCCCAACTTGTTTGGGACTAAAGGCTTTGTTGTTGTTGTTGTAATCATATTACTTAAGAACTCCCACTTAGATAGACATCTCTCTAATCCTCTAAGTGATCACGTGATCCAAATCAACCAAACCATGTCCGATCATCACGTGAGATGGAGTAGTTTCAATGGTGAACATCACTATGTTGATCATATCTACTATATGATTCAGTGTTACGAGGCCATATCTGCATATGCTAGGCTCGTCAAGTTTAACCTGAGTATTCCGCGTGTGCAACTATTTTGCACCCGTTGTATTTGAACATAGAGCCTATCACACCCGATCATCACGTGGTGTCTCAGCACAAAGAACTTTCGCAACGGTGCATACTCAGGGAGAACACTTATACTTTGATAATTTAGTGAGAGATCATCTTATAATGCCACCGTCAAGCAAAGCAAGATAAGATGCATAAAAGATAAACATCACTTGTAATCAATATAAGTGATATGATATGGCCATCATCATCTTGTGCTTGTGATCTTCATCTCCGAAGCACGGTCATGATCACCATTATCACCGGTGCGACACTTTGATCTCCATCGTAGCATCGTTGTCGTCTCGCCAACTTATGCTTCTACGACTATCGCTACCGCTTAGTGATAAAGTAAAGCATTACAGGGCGATTGCATTGCATACAATAAAGCGACAACCATATGGTTCCTGCTAGTTGCCAATAACTTTGTTATAAAAACATGATCATCTCATACAATAAAATATAGCATCATGCCTTGACCATATCACATCACAACATGCCCTGCAAAAACAAGTTAGACGTCCTCTACTTTGTTGTTGCAAGTTTTACGTGGCTGCTACGGGCTGAGCAAGAACCGTTCTTACCTACGCATCAAAACCACAACGATAGTTTGTCAAGTTGGTGCTGTTTTAATGTGACAGCCTGGGTTTTGCCCTTTCTTATTTGCTTGATTTTTCATTTGATTTTTTTTAAACTTGGGCTTTCTGAATCTTTTCATATGGACTTAAACACTTGGGCATCCTTGGCTTTCACCCAAGTGCTTCACTTCCCTCCTAAATCATCATTTCACTTCTGACCCACCCAAAAATAATCTTTGGAATATTTTTCTTAAATGAAAAATATTCATTTTCTTTCCAAAAACCCTAAGCCAGATCTGTTTGCTTCAAAGCACCCCCAATTTTTATGGCTCAGAATAATCTGAGATAATTCACAAATATTCTGTGAACCCTAGTGCACCTTCCTGAGCAAAAATATTTCATCACTTTTTGGAATATTTTTGCTACAGAAAATGTTTTCTATTCTGGACAGAAATGGTGGTTTCTACAACAACTACCATTTTACTTGCTCCATTTGACCTGAACTTTCTTGTGCATCTTTACCTTAGTAACTTATCACTAGCCTCCAAATCACAGCTTCAAACTCCAAGCCATTTGACCACAGTAACATCACCAAGTTACTGACCAGAAACTTACTTGGTGGGTGAAAACTTCTCTACTGCACCTGGATCCAAACCAAATCATGGTAACACTCAAAACTACCATGAACAACATGCCAGACATTGAGTTTTTGCTTAGATCGACCTGATGTCATAGTTCACGCGGTGACCGCGTTCGTCCAGGCGCGCTGGCATGCAGCTGACGCGCTCTGTGACACGCTCGAGCCTCTGTTGCTCGCGTGCTCGCTTCCCCGCCTGCCCAACCATGCCAACCCTCGCCACCATCATCATCTCAACGTTATTAACTCCTCCCTGGTGCTCGCCGATGCCGGAGCTCGCCGCAGCGAGCACGGGCAAGGTCCGGCCAGCCCAACAGTGTGGAGCGCACTATGCTCATCGCCATCCTCTTTATCCTCTGCTCGTCTCCGCCCGCCCACAGTGGCTGCGTGACCTCCATCGCCTTCTCCCCCTCTCACTGACGCCGCTCGTCGCCGGGCACCGTGGACAGGTGTCCACCGGCGGAGCCCGGAGCACCCTCGTCGCTCGCCTATAAGTAGAGCCCTCCCCAGCCTCCTCGAGCACCATCCAGCACTCACACACACCCCACGATCGAGTAGGAAGCCGGAGCCCGGCCGGCAGGCCTCGGGCCGTCGTCCCCGAGCTCGAGCTCGCCAGCGATCCCCTTTGATCGCCGCAGTAGCTGCAGCCCCTCCCAAGCCTGGGCGACCCCTCCAGGTCCTCCGCCTCTCTCTGGTGAGGCCGTCTCGCCCGCTTGGAGCCCCTGGAGTGGCCTCTGCTTGCCGTCTTCCTCAACTCCGGCGACCTCCATGTTCTGGCTCCGCTTGCGAGGTTGATTCCGACGCCGTCTGACCGCCCCTAGCTATGCTACGGGTACGGGCAGGTGCGCCTCAACCCCCTCTTGCCATCCCTTCCTCTCATTTGGGCCAAGGAGCCCTCGTCGCCGGCGAGAGCTTCGGTGAAGCCGCGGCCCCCTCTGTTTCCTTCTCCCTCTTCCCCCACCTGACTAGCGGGGCCCGCTAGTCAGCCACTCAGTATGCGCGCGAAGCAGTACGAGTGGTGGCGCCCTAGGGCTTTACGCCTTCGACGTCACCCCCAGTCTATTTCTTTTATTCAAATTCATTTGAATTTATAGAACACTTCAAACAGTTTTAACTTTTCAACCATAAGTCCAAATGAATTGATTCTTTTTGCATTGCGTTCTTTGATAAGAAATCTAGCAGCTCACCAAAGATGAGATTTTTCTGAGCTGTCTAGAATTTCTGGTGATTTTCAGAAGTGTTCTTGATATTTTCTTTTTGTGTTTAAACTATTTTCAGAAGGTGAAGCTTGTCTTGAGGATCACCAGGAGGCTTGTGAACCCCATCTGCACTAAGGCAATCCACAACAACATTTTCATGGTGCCATTTCAATATTTGTGATTTTCTTACTTGAATGAAATGATTAATCCATGCATTTAAATTATTATGGAGTTATTTATATTCTGTTAAATATTGGTTAGTTGTTATACTTGATTTACAGAATGGGTGAAACTAGTTTAGTGGATAAAGCAAGATAAGATTTATTTGAGGTGATGTTAGAAATAATTTTGTTATGCATGTTAGCAATTATGTAAAGCTATGTTTCTGCCCTCTTAGATTGATAAAACTTTGTTAGAAAATGTTCTGTTAAATACTTGTTTAATCATATTACTTGTCTTAAAGAATGTTTGAACCCAACTTAGTGATAAAGAAAGTAAGAGTTATTGATAGTGAAATCTTTTTGACAAGCATATGAGAAATTTATCGGAGTTACTTTCTTGCGTAAGAAATCAATAAAACTTGTTGCAAAATATTTTGGGTAAGTTGTGAATTATTTGAGCAAGTAGAGTAATTTGATTTGTTGATGTTATGCTTGGTGTGTATAAGGATGACATCGGTCATTTTTATCACTATATGATGCATGTGTTGTTTTGCATTTCATGGCATGCTATGACACCGGTCATTTTTAGTTTAAAGCTAAACCTGAATATAACTCAACTTGAATATACCATTGACTGGGTCATGGTGCCGCTGAATCGAGTTTCTTTCCAGTGCAACCACATTTGCCTTTGTGGGAAGGCCTTGATTCGGTCCATGGACACGGCCTCTGGTCGGTGCCTCCATCTAGGGAAGGTTATGTCGTGCTTGCCCTGGCCCGGTAAGCAGACATAATCTTGTGTGCTCGTTGATGAGATTATGGTACCGAGTCCCCGAGTGGGAGTGTTTTGACCACGACGGTGGTCGGGGTGTCTTTGGTAGACACGGGGCCACCCAGGACCAGCCCGTTGGGGATTTGGGTGGGAGTGGCCGGAGAGTGCTGTGGCAATGGAGGGGTTTTGACGGAATGCCGTTGGTCCACCCGAATGGGAGTGCGAGGCCACGGGTTCCGTGGTGTGGGTACAGTGTGCTAGCTCTACAGAGTGTGTAACCTATCGATAGCCGAGTCCACGGTTATGGACACCTCGTAGTAGGTCCCACCATGAGTCAACGTTTAATAAAAATTGCACACTAAGCTATGAACTTTGCATTGTTGATGGATGACAGAAAGGCCATCGAGGCATTTGGGACCAAATGATGGTCGTGGTTGTGATCGCCGTAAGGATCACGAGTTGTTCTTGAGAAAGACCACTTTGGTGGTGTGTTTGTGATCTGACCACTTTTGTGGTGTGTTTGTGATCTAGAGATGATCACGGCTGGTAAGCTGTCCCGAGGGACGTTCGAGCATGATCACAACATGTTGACATATAGTGTTGCATTTTTAATAATTGGTTAAATATCATGATATTGTTTGTCATTATGATTATGCATGTTGTGAGCTTGCAAGTACATTCTATGTACTGACCTGGCGTGTCATGCCAGATTTCAGGAAAGTATCATTGGAGAGGAGCGCTGTTCGAGTCTAGATCGTGTCCACATCGGTGTCCCTGTGATATGGAGCTTCCGCCATGACGTTATTCCGCTGCCATGTAGTTGTTCGGATCGAGGCCCCTTTATGTTCACTAAATAATGTACATATTGTTCAGCCGCACCAAGTGTGTCGCATGGCCTCGACAACTGTTGTAATGTAACTCTGTTTCGCTAGCATCAATAAAGCGGTCGTTATTCTGTACCAAGATGTTGTGTGTTGCCAGAAGACATGGTCTCTGGGCTGGCAATGCATGGTAAACCGGTCGCTCTGAGCCGGGGTGCCACAACGCTTGGTATCAGAGCCGCGCTGACTGTAGGCCACGCTAGACTATGACACGCTAGATACGATTTTTAGTTGAATGCCGGTAGTAATTTGTGTTGATTATTGAGTTGCATGCATTCGGTCTATATATTTTTATGCTAACCTGCTAATGGTTGTGGGTGTAGATGGCTCCGGTGCCGTATCCGTGCCAGTTGCAGCTGATGCCGTACACGTCATCGCACCTCCTTCGCAACGTGTGGCATCGGCTGTACCCTCTCGAAGATGACCAAGTCTATCGTGTGTACCGGGAGCATCTAGCTGATTCAGTATATGAGTATCACGCAGTGGTCACTCTGTGCACTAGTTCCGATTCCGGCTCTTACACTCGCACTTCTCAAAGCGGTTATGCCTCCACCGCTTCTCAGGCTGTCCAGTTTGCTGCATTCGAGGTCCTTGTCGAGCTTCGCTACAACGAGGTCCGAATGCAGAACCACCAAGGTTTCTACTACTACCCATCTCTGCACGACAACGGTCGTGTCCGTTTCCCTCTCATTGATCCGGAATCTGATAGTGTTGCTAGCCACCTTGCTCATTATATCACTGCTAGCTATATCATGATCCACGAGCTGGCTCGAGAGCTGACTCGTACTCGTACTGCTTTAGCCACTACTTTGGTCACTTCTAGATCCGCCACTACGCCGTCTTCACTGGGATTTACCCCTTATGTCCCAGTCAGTTCTAGCTCCCCTATTTCACCGGTTACTCCCCCGAGTAGCATGGGTGTCTCGGCCTCGAACCCTCTCAGTACTCCTGCCGAGTGGGTCTCACTTCTCGCTACCCCTTTAGCCCCGATGCTTCATCCTACCCCTGCCCCTGAGGGAGAGCCCTCGAGGCAGCGCCGCCATGTTACCTTTAACCCGGAGGTTTCCGTTAACCATGTCAGTTCGGGATCCGAGACCACTTCAGGGGAGGACGCCGCAGCACCAGCAGAGCAGTGGTATCTCTGAGTATTCGCAGTAGTCTGGATGATGTATGGATGTAGTCGTACGAGTCATGATGTTTCATTGCCTGTATGAGAGTAGTGAACCAATCATGTTGTTTACTTTTCATGTATGAGTCTATGTATAATTATGTTGAGACTTTATTCACCGTATTTTTCGCTCTTCTGCTTTCTTCGGGATTTGTCGTTGGCTTTTCCCCAATTTTATTTTTGGGTGTTCCTCATCTCAATTGTGTGGTCTTGGGAAAAATTCACAATAGGATGACGCGAGGCGGCAGCAGTAGCAACGTTCGTGAGGGAACTCCTGTTCGTCGTTCCGCACGACAGGCAGGACATTCTCCCGAGCCGTACGTTCAGCCAGCACCTCCACCGCCTGATCCTCCCTCCACCGAGCAAATTCTGCGTATGTTTGAAGAAAAAAGGAACAATGATCTGATTGAAATATTGAGAAGTGTTCAAGCTATGGTTGGACAGAATGGAAATCAGAATGGTCATCACTCAAAGCTGTTAGACTTTCAGAGGACCAATCCACCCAGTTTCAGTCAGATTGTTGACCCAATGGATGCAGACGATTGGTTATGCACAATGGAGAAAAAGCTTGAGATTGCCCGTACTGAAGGAAATGATAAAGTTCCATTTGTAACTCATTACCTTGAAGGCGCAGCTGCCATATGGTGGGAAAATACAAAGGCCATGTGGCCGATTGATGAGGAAATCACCTGGGAGAAATTTAAGGATAAGTTGCGAAAATATCGTATCCCTACTGGAGTTATGAAGGCCAAGCAGCGTGAATTTCTCGCGCTCGTCCAAGGAAATCAGTCTGTGGCTGAATATCTGCAAAAATTCAATCATTTGGCCCGTTACTCTCTGTATGATGTGGCCACCGAAGAAATGAAGATTGAAAGATTTCTTGGAGGTTTAAATCCGCAACTTCGGTGTGCTCTCAGTATGTTTGAATTCATGGATTTGCAAACTCTGGTGGACAAGGCGTTCATTGCTGAACGGGAGCACAAGCTTATATCCGATAATAGGCCTGCTAACGACAACAAGCGCAAGTTTGAGCCAAAGAAGGATGGGCCACCTGTGCAAAAGGCTCATACCTGGCAGCAGACTCAGGTGGAATACAGGACAAATTGGCAGCATAATGTTAACAAGACCACCACTCAAGTCAAGAATATTGTGACCAATCCAATGCATGAGGAGCATCAGCGCAATAATTCTTGTTTCATTTGCGGGCAGCACGGACATTATGCTAAGCAGTGCCCCAAGAACAATAAGACGAATGCCCTAAGCCGGCCGCAAGTCAATTTTATGGAGTCACAGCCAAACCAGCAAAACTTCACCGGGCACGTGCATCATATCTCCGCCGATGAAGCCCAAGAAAAGCCAGAAGTCGTCATTGGTATGTTTTCTGTTAATGACATACCTGCCATAATTTTATTTGACTCTGGGCTTCACATTCTTTTATTTCTCGGAGTTTTGCTGCCCAAAACAATTTTCCTTGCACAATTTTGGGCAAAAATATGCTGGTACAAACCCCGGGATCCATAATCAAGAGCAATCTGGTCTGTCGTGATCTAGAGATCAATATCAACAGGGTCCGCTTTCTAACATCTCTGATGATCCTTGAGTCTGAAAAGTTGGATATTATATTGGGAATGAATTGGTTGACCAAATATCAAGTTTGCATAAACTGTGCAACCCGGGAAGTCAATCTGACCAGTCTGGATGGGCAGCTCACCAAATTCTATGCTCGCAAGAATATACCCAAGCCAGAATTAGTGTGCACCGCTGTGGTTGAATTAGAATTTATTCCTGTGGTCAGTGAGTACCCTGATGTGTTTCCAAAAGAACTGCCAGGTATGCCACCAGATCGGGAACTGGAGTTTGCCATAGATCTTGTTCCCGGAACCGCACCGTTATACAAGAAGTATTACCGGATGCCCTCATCAGAATTAGTGGAGCTAAAGAAACAGCTTGACGAATTACTCCAGAAAGGTTATATTCGTCGCAGCTCTTCACCATGGGGATCACCTGCAATTTTCGTGGGCAAAAAGGATGGTAGTCTCTGTATGTGCATAGATTACCGCCAGCTGAATGAGGTCACCATCAAAAATAAATACCCGCTACCAAGGATTGATGATCTGTTTGATCAGCTCATTGGGTCTAAGGTATTCTCTAAAATCGATTTACGGACCGGATATCATTAGCTCAAGATTAAAAAGGAAGATATTCCTAAGACCGCATTCACTACTCGGTACGGTCT